>NC_135784.1:279961649-280287204 GCF_051106095.1 Pogona vitticeps
CAATCAGAAGGAAGCTGGGGAGAGAACTGAGAAGATGGGGGCTTGCAGGAGCCCCCATCTTCTCCTGCAGTTGGTCCCTCCAGGTTTGTGGAAGCAACCAAGGCAACTGATAACCTCAACAGGAGAGAGATCCAGATGGTAAGACTTGCCTAACCTAGGTCCTTCTGATGTCACTGGAATTGCTGAACTTTGTCTCGGTTTTTGCCCAGGAGGAGATCAGGGTTCAACCCGATACAAGTAGAATAAAGGAAGCCATCAGTGCTTGTTGCCTAAAGTAACAGATTATGTGTGAACACTTATGAGATGAACACAGATAAGCAGCATCTAAAGTGCTGAAGAAACTTTCAGATGTGGTCTCAGAGCCACTGTGAGAATTATTATAACCCCCTGAATATTAGAGCCAGACAAATGCAATCCACATCTTCAAAACTGATGAAAAAGAGGATCCAGAGAACAGTTGATTAATCAACTTTATACTGATAGCAGGAAGGTTTCTAGAACATATCATTACTGTCAGTCTTTGAACATTTAAAAAAGAGTCTAGTGATTATTAAGAGCCACCATGGGTTTCTTAGTCACAGAAAATAAATTTATTTTAATACATTATTTTTAACTAATAAAGACAAATACAAAAAAAATCTAAAATATAACATCTAAGAAAAAAACCTAAGAAATAGAATCACAGGTTTGATAGATCAGGGGAATGCTTTGGATGTCGTATATCTTGATTTCAGCAAGGCTAATGGCAAAGATCTCCTCCCTCAATATTCTTGTGGACAATCTAATAAAATATTATCTAGATGTTGCTACTGCTAAGTAGATTTGTACCTGATTGAGGGACGGTACCCAAATACTAACTTTTTTCCTTTTTTTTTTTTTTACTAAGCTGATGGCCCAGAAGTACTCAGCTTTGACACTGAAGGCTTTGATTTCTGAGGCTTTAGCTGCCCACCATCTTCATATTCCCACAATGTTTTTGGGGCTGTTAAGGATTCTTGGAAAATAAATATGGCAGGCAGCTGCAAGCTGAGCCAGCATTTCCCTTCACAAATATAAGACTGAGTATTGCCAGCCTGCCCTCCTTGTAAAAATGTATGTGTGCTTTTTAAAAGAGGTATGTCAGTCATCTTGGTGGAGTCTGGTATTTTTCTTGCCAAAATAGTCTTTTTGTGACTATTCATTTCAATGTGACAACATAGCAACTGATCATACTTCTTCTATAGTGTTTTCCTATTAAACACACCATCTGTTTTTTCCATTATATCTGCTGGGTTTTATGTTAACATTGGCTTAAACTTTGGAAGCTGTCAAGGTCTCAGAATCCTGCCCCTCCCAACCCCCCACCAAAGTCATATATGATGCTGGCATGGAAAACTGGGTAGATCATTGCTTCAAGTAATGATCCATGCCTGTCACAAACAAGAAAAGGGGAGAAGTAAAAACATAATGTGCCTTAGACTGGAAGAGAAAACAAACTTAAATTCTTAAGATTTTTTTTTTACCCTGATAGGCAAGTTGATTTACGAGTCATGAACATCTAAGGTACACCAAGGAAAATCTAGATCACTTAAGGTTCCTGTTAAATCATGTGATTAGTTTTTCTGTTATATTAGATTGCCCCACCTAGACCAGTGGTTCCCGACCTCGGGTCCCCAGATGTTCTTGGAGTACAACTCTCAGGAGTCCTGGCCAGCACAGCTAGTAGCTAAGGCTTCTGGGAGTTTTAGTCCAAGAACATCTGGAGACCCAAGGTTGGAAACCATTGACCTAGATGGATAAATAGCTTAAGAAATTGGCAAGGGCATGTGGACTTTTCACCAGTGATTGCTTTGACTTTTTACCAGTAGCTTTAGATGTCACACCAGGCAGGCACCAGAGTTACTTCTGATCACAAGCAACGTCTTACTTCTCAGGATGCACCTATAATTTTCTATATCATAGAAAAAGCTTCTCTTCCTACAAGATTTTGCAATTTTGATACGAGATTCACACATTCTGTTGAAGACAATGAATAACTTACATAGTGATGGAGCACATGCTTTGGATGAAACAGGACACAGTTTTAGTCCATGGTATCTTGAAGTTTGCTTGCCAAAGATTTCCCAGTGAAGTTCCAGACAATCATTTCCAATCAATGCTGGCACTCCCCGAGGTTTAGAATACTACAGTATAAGTAACAGCAGATTTCTTCCCACAATTTATGTATGAAAGTCAGTTTAATGTAGTGGAGAAGGTCAGATTAGGAGTTAAGAGATGTGGTTTCAAATTCCTACTAAGCTATGGGAACTCACTGGGAGGTTGTAATGATAAACCACTCCTTGAACTCCTTGAATCCCTTGAACATTGAAGTTTCCTATTTGCTCCCCCCATCTAGTTCCCTTTGAATCCTTGACAGGCATTGGGATGGGGGTAATTTTACTTTCCAAAAAATAGTTCCTGTTAATCCTGCCACTGGCAGGTTTTGGACATTAAAGTCTTCCCCATTCATCCTGAGTCTCCCAAATACATTCCCAGATTGAAAGCAATCTCTAGGGACTTTGGAAGCTGAGGGAGGGTGTTACAGTAACGTTGACATCACCTGTCCGTCACTGCTGAAGCTGTATGTCATCTGCCAATAGCAGGACGGAAGGTGGGACATAAGGGGTGGAGCTAGTGTATATAAGGGGAGTGAATGGTGTGAGTGCTTCAGATAGGGAGATAGGGACAAGATAGGGATTAGAGATAGGGCTTGATGATATTGTGAAGTAAGAACTGTGCTATCTAGTGAGGGTCTATGAGAGAGTGTGTATGAGCGTTACTTTATTACTGTGATTGCCTTATTATTTTTCTTCAAGTGATTTACCATTCCTTTTGTTGTACACAATAACTACAAGTTCTTTTATTTTAAAATCATACATTGGCCTGAAGTATTATTTGAGGGAATGGTTGGTGGCAGTGAGAATTAAGTGTGAGTGAGTGTGACGTAATAGCCCCTTTGTGACGCATGAGGAGGCTGTTACAGAGGGGGACTAAAAAAACCTTTCAATTAAAGATAAAGGGCTGTGGCTAATGACATTATAAGCATTACATGCACTGAGTTGCAACACCAGGATTCCAGGTAATGTGTGCAAATATTCCTTAAGCACAGTGTACACTGGTTATATTGATATAAATCTGATGCACACTGCAACCCAAGAAAGAATGAAATGATGGAGATTGCTTGGTTCTTCACCCAGAACCGAGCAATAGGGAAATGCAGTAAAGATGCTGTAGTAAATTAAAGACGCTAGCAGGCAGGTGCAATTTTGGAGATGTCAGAGAGTGATTAATACAGGTTTGAATCGTATGTAGAATTCATGACACTGAAGGAGAGACGGTTGAGAAACTGACTTGGCTTTAGAGAAATGCTTGGAGCTTTGCAGGGCAGCTGAATTCTCCAAAAAAAGAATGAGAGCCTAAGAAGACTGAAAGAAGAGGTGAAGAAAGAGAAGGACAAACTAAATACAAGAAAAACAATGAACATCATACTGCAATGCAATTACTGTAGGAGGAACGTGCTTAATTTGCACCTGTGAAAGGGTGATGATGTCATTGGAGGGGAGAGATTTTCGATAATTAAAGACTTCCTACTTCTGTCCTACAATTCCCATAGCTTTCTCACAATGAGACTGATTAGTGGTGAGCTGGACAATCAATGAGACAGAAGTTGATGTGCTTTAGTTGTTAAGTCGTGTCCGACTATTTGTGACACCATGGACCAGAGCACGCCAGGCCCTCCCGTCTTCCACTGCCTCCCGGAGCTTGGTCAAATTCATGTTGGTAGCGATGACGTTGTTCAGCCATCTCGTCCTCTGTCATCTCTGTCTGTCTTATTAATTATTCCCTACAGTCATCCCCTTCTCCTCTTGCCTTCACATTTTCCTAACATCAGGGTCTTTTTCAGGGAGTTTTCTCATCTCATGAGATGGCCAAAGTATTGGAGCCTCAGCTTCAGGATCTGTCCTTGCAGTGAACACTCGGGGTTGATTTCCTTCCAAATGGATAGGTTTGAACTCCTTGCAGTTCAGGGGACTCTCAAGAGTCTCCTCCAACACCACAATTCAAAAGCATCAATTCTTTGGCGGTCAGCCATCTTTATGGTCCAACTTCACTTCCATACATCACTGCCGGAAAAACCATAGCTTTGACTAAGCGGACCTTTGTCGGCAAGGTAATGTCTCTGCTTTTTAAGATGCTGTCTAGTTTTGACATCGCTTTCCTCTCAAGAAGCAGTCATATTTTAATTTTGTGGCTGCTGTCACCATATGCAGTGATCCTGGAGCCCAAGAAAGTAAAATCTGTTACTGCCATATCTTCCCCTTCTATTTCCCAGGAGGTGATGGGACCAGTGGCCATGATCTTACATTTTTTTTAATGTTGAGCTTCAGATCATTTTTGTGCTCTCCTCTTTCACTCTCATTAAGAGGTTCTTTAATTCCTCCTCACTTTCTGCCATCAGAGTGGTATCATCTGCATATCTGAGGTTGTTGATATTTCTTCTGGCAATCTTAATTCTGGCTTGGGATTCATCCAGTCCTGCCTTTCGCATGATGTATTCTGCATATGTTAAATAAGCAGGGAGACAATATACAGCCTTGTCGTACTCCTTTCCCAATTTTGAACCATTCAGTTGTTCCATATTCAGTTCTAACTGTTGCTTCCTGTCCCACATATAGATTTCTCAGGAGATAGATAAGGTGGTCAGGCACTCCCATTTCTTTAGATAAGGTGGTCAGGCACTTCCATTTCTTTAAGAACTTGCCATAGTCTGCTGTGGTCCACACAGCCAAAGGCTTTTGCGTAGTCAATGAAGCAGAAGAAGATGTTTTTTTCTGGAACTCTCTGGCTTTCTCCATAATCCAGCACATATTAGCAATTTGGTCTCTAGTTCCTCTGCCCCTTTGAAATCCAGCGTGTACTTCTGGGAGTTCTTGGTCCACATATTGCTGAAACCTTCCTTGTAGGATTTTGAGCATAATCTTGCTAGCATGTGAAATGAGTGCAATTATACGGTAGCTGGAGCATTCTTTGGCATTGCCCTTCTTTGGGATTGGGATGTAGACTGATCTTTTCCAGTCCTCTGGCCACTATTGAGTTTTCCAAACTTGCTGGCATATTGAGTGTAGCACCTTAACAGAATCATCTTTTAAGATTTTAAATAGTTCAACTGGTATGCCATCACCTTTACTGGCCTTGTTGTTAGCAGAAGTAAGAAGTCTTTAATTATCAAAAATCTCATCCATTTGTGACATCATCATCCTTCTGCAGATATGTTATGCAACTGGATTCCAATCTTTCTGTGGATAATGGCTGACATGGTAAATGCATTTGGGGAAAAGCAGTAGGACACCAGAATTTTTTCTCCAACCATGTGCTTAGAGAATAAAGTAATGCCTACCACCTGTAACATTATGGTCATTCATGTAGACAACCCCAATATCAGACAGGAAAAAACCAGTCACTTTTTCAGGATGCATTATTGATTGATTGATTGATTGATTGATTGATTGATTGATTGATTGATTGATTGATTGATTGATTGATTGATTGATTGATTGATTTGATTTGATTTGATTTGATTTGATTTGTATCACGCCCATCTAGACAATGTCTACTCTGGGTGGCTTACAGTAAAAGCACAAAAACAGCGTACAAACAATTAAATGACAATTCAAATCAATAATATTAGTGGCATTCTATATGGAAAAGCAAAATAGAAGTTAAGATAGAAAAGAAAATCGAGTAGTGACCGAAGGGAAGTCCTGCCTAAAGAGCCAGGTCTTAAGATGGCTCTTAAAAACACCAAGCAAGGGTGCCAGGCAAATTTCCGACAGAAGTTTATTCTAAAGTCGAGGGGCCACTGCCGAGAAGGCCCTGTTTCTTGTTCTTTCTTTCCGGGCCTCCCTTGGCATTAGGCCCCTTGGCTGCCTTTCCTGGCTGTATTGAATGATTGGAGTAGATCTAGGTGGGAGAAGGCGTTCTGCTAGGTATCGAGGTCCTAAACCATTGGTTTTATACTGTTTTTATACCCTGTTCAATTCTTCATTGTGCATCCCAGAAAAGTCAGTCTGTGTGGCCTTGGACAAGCTGCACGTTCCCAGGGTGCCGCCTAGAAGAAGGGAATTATAAACCACTTCTGAGTATTCTCTACCCAGAAGATTCTAAAAACAGTTGCCATAAGTCAGAATTTACTTGATGGCACCCTCCTCCCCTCCTCCTCCTCCTCCTCTATAAATTGGTACCCAGTGTGGTATAGCAGGAAGAATGACAAATTAGGAATCTAGAGACCTATGTTTGAAGCCCTACTCAGCCATGGAAACTTACGAGGCGGGTGAAACTGGTGAAACCCTGCTCAAATATCTTACTTACCTTGAAAGCCCTATTAGGGTTGCTAGAAGTCAGTTCTGACTTGATGGCACATTGCTAACTATACATCTATTATAAGTAAGCAAAGCAGATAAATAATAGTCACTCTTGGAGCTCCCTGGAAGTTTAATATATTTGTCTGTTTCATTACAGTATGTGTATTTCATGTTCTTGATAGTAGGTTCTGCAGAAGGAAAACGTCTCCAATTCAGCAAATTCTGGAAGCGAACAGTTCACATGTCAAAATCCTTTACTTATTGTTTATTTTATTGTTCACTTATTGTTTATTTTCTTGTTTATGACCAGTTGCACAAGTCATGGCTGTGCAACAGGAAATCTCTACATTGGTGGCTTTTGAGAGATGACTTCTAACTTAAGAATTCAGACCTTTGAGTCATTGCTCGGACTTAATAGGCTAAAATTCCCAAGTGGGGTTTCATGTATTGCAAATCTCCTTGTAAATACCTCATCCTCCCTTGTTCATATCCATTATGTAAGGATTATACTCCTTGGGTTGTTGGGTTAATTCTTTGATTGTGCTTGAGAATTTCCTAATGATATTCTGGTATTGGGTTTGCATTGTTTATAGCACATTTGCTTTTCATTGTTAGCTTCCAGCATCTAATGTATATAATTCTCGGTCTCTTAATATACTGCGTGATGCCATGGCATCTGGGTTTTCCCCATGTTGAATTTGCTCGTCTCCTCCTGAATCAATCCGATTGTTTTAAAGATCTCAAAAGTTCTACCAACTGAAATGTTAACCAGCCCACATGTTACATGTCAACTTCTGATTACTGTACAGTAATTGAGTAAAAATCCACACAGCTGGGCAATGGTCAAGCTAGAGCAACAGGTAGTAAAAAATATGACTTTTCTCAATAGGAATATTTAGAAAATATATTTTCATTTTTAATTTATTTCTGAGCAAGAAAAATACATAAAAATATATGGGTGAAATGGGATATGGGATAAGAAAGAACCATTCCACCAGTTTTCACTTAGCAGCCTTGCCAGTGCTCAGCTGGTACATGCTTTGAATGAGTTGTAACTTGTCTTGATGCAGTATCATTTTCACTCTTCTAGGCAAAACCATTTTTGCATAGATCCAGAGGTGCCAGTTCTGACCTGTTCATCATTAACAAACTTGTATCAAAGCACACTGATGTTTCATTAACATTAATGTGCATAAAAGTGGTGCCATAGACAAACTTTCAGAATTTTCAATTCTGCTTGTGCATCATGTCAGCAACACGAAGTGCAGGAGGACTGGGACCAACAACAACATTTAGACTGAAGTGGATTAATACACTAAAGGGCACCTCTTTCTCTGGTTCTCACAGTTAGGCATACGGTAGGCCAGGGGTTCCCAAACGTAGGTAACCCAGGTGTTCTTGGACTGCAGCTCCCAGAAACCCTGGCCAGCACAGCTGGTGGTGAAGAATTCTGGGTGTTGCAGTCCAAGAACACCTAGGTTATCCAAGGTTGTGAAGCACTGGGTAGGCCGTTGACCTGTTAGCTGAGCAGCCTATCTGCTGACTGGGCCTCCCAATCCACCTAATAGGATAATGAAGAGTGAGGCAGGAATATCAAGTGATGAAACTTTCATATCTAGCAAGCATATCATCACCTTTAGCCTTGGCGGGTGAGGGACTATGAGAGTTTTAGCACAAATAATTTCCAGGGAGGTTGCTGTGCTGTCTGATTATGTGGGGTGCTGTCCCTGAAACCTCATGTCAAATCATGTGAAACATTTCAAATGTGAAACACTCTGTATAATTTTTGTAATCCTTTTGAACTTTTTCATAGTATCTTTTCTAAGATCTAAGCCCAAGTGGCAACGGGGCAATATCTCTTTTAATTGGTCTGGCAGGACTTCCCTGATCTTCCCCTTCACAGACCCTGGAGGTCTTCTCAGCCACACCAGTCTTGGGTGGGAGCATACAGCATTTTCCTCTTTCATTGCACTTCATCCCTGTTCTTCAGAATCCTCCATCTGTCTCCAGTGAAGTCACTCGAGGTGCTACTGAACATGGCAGGGCCTCTAGTCCAGGCAGAAAAAATTCCTCTCTTGTCTGCTCCCAGTCCCCTACCTCTGTGAATCAGCTAGTGCTGTTGATGGCCTCTTAAAGTTGGGCGAAGCGAAGTTAAAACTCTTCAATGAACCAGGCAAGGATCTGCCCTGAAGAAGGAATGGCATTGCCCCAAGTAATGGTTCTTGATAAGCAGCATAATGTGATTTTCATTCTAGGAAGCCTCTAGTTATCTTGAAGCCTCTAACTCTGTATTTCCCAGCCTGGGGTTGTGATCCCCAAGCGGGTTGTAAAATTTCTTTTTGGATCACAACCCTGAACTCACTGACACACAGAGCCCTATTCTCACTGACTTTCTGGCTCACAGGCCCACAGACTCACGAATCTCCTCACATACATCATACACACCCCTTTATATCCCAGTCCCTCCCCCTTTAGCGCCACCTTCCATTCCCTCATTGGCTGCTTTTCCATTGCTCAGCTGTGACGGACAGGTGAGGGCAGGGCTGAATGCTACAAAAGCCATGAGTATTTTTTTAAAAAAATAAAATTTAGAAACAGAGGGCATCTGTTGAAATTAATGCACAAAACAATAATGGAAAGAAAATACACTTACATGTAATGTGACTACATTATGGTGGAATAAAAGATATTTCTTTGCAAGACTGCACTCATAATTAAAACCTAAAGGTTGCCTTTCTCTCACCCCACAACGTTTTTGAGACACAAGTTGAACCTATACAGTCAGAGGCATGCCCCACTCAGTTTAGTGGAACTTATGGTGAGGTGACTGTCAATATGATTGCAGCCATATTACTCTTAATAAACAGGATATTATGCTATATACAGGTGTTTACATAGGGCATATGTGTATATAAACACACAGAGATGCATATATTCTGACACATATTCTGTCACAATAGCCTCCTACCCTTTAAAATTTACCACAAACACCACTGATCCTCAAGGAGCCTGAAGAAAGAGGTTGTCCGTGTTTGTATAAATAGGGGAAGACAGCCGTCTCCAATCTGGAAGGAATCAGCCTGATGTGACGTGCTTTAACCAAGTTGGAAATCCCCTTTGTCACAAAAATATTTGTGAGGTGAGGTTGGGCCAGTCAGGATCCCTCAGGCGCAGGATAAATTGGGAAATCACTATTTATGCTATCTCATAAAAACGGACAAGATATATATGCTTTTTTTAAAAAATTGTATTTTAGATCCAAATTATCACTGGCTACTGGATTTATAGAATCAGGCCCTGAAACATTAGGGTTCAGCACCTTCCGACCCATAAATCCACATATCATGGTGACATATTTCCAAATTCTTGTCTTGTGGAATATTTAGAAGAGTAGCTTCATAATGCCTGGGAACATGTTCTCAGATGAATGGAAATTGTGTTTATCCTCCTCCCAGATGCTGACTGATTTTTTGCTACTGATGCCTCATTTCCCATATATATGTATTCAGTATTTTGTGACATACTGAGTTACTGTACATAGGGTACTTAGTGCATGTCAAACTTTGTTGATTCTTATTTTAAAAAGTCAACTCTAAACCTGGCTATTTAGGCAGGCCTTTTATCTGGGATTTATCTCTTATCTCCCATCTGGAATTATATGATTATTGCTCTGAAATTGTTGTTGATATTTTTAATTGTTTTGTATTCTATTTTGTTGTGAGACGCCCAGAGTAGATGCAATCTGGGTGGGATACAAGTCAAATAAATAAATAAATAAATAAATAAATAAATAAATAAATAAATAAATAAATAAATAAATAAATAAATAAATAAATAAATAAATAAATAAATAAATAAACAAACAAACAAACAAACAAACAAATAAATAAATAAATAAATAAATAAATAAATAGTTTATGGCTTCTTCTCTCAGTCAGGACATGGAATCTTTCAGCCAGCAAGCCCAGTGGTGGATGGCCCAGGTGGCTAGAGAATTCTGGGAATCATCATTTCCCCCCAGGTCTCATTTGCAAACTTTGCCTCTCATTTCCATGAAGCTGATCACATTTGCAGCAGCAATACTCCTCACCCATTCTGACTCTTTCTTTATTCTTATTAGAGCATTGCACAATTTAATTGAGTTACAGTCTCTAAACTATTTGTCAGCTCAGGGCGCCCGTTAGTCTTATAGGAATTTCCCCAGAGTCCAGGTTCTGGGAGGTAGGAAGGAAAAGAGGACTTAGGTCCAGGATGCACCCCTTTTGGAGAAGGCTTTTATAAATAAGCACAATAGCTCAGCCTCTGCAGCTCTTCTCTCCCAGTCCCCTCACTTTCTTCTCTACAGTTGCAGCAGCGTTCAGGCTAACATAGCCTTCTCCAAGCACATGGCTGGACTCTCAGGTGCCTGACTCCTGTCACAAGCCAATAAACCTGGTGAGGTAAACAACTTCTGGCGTCCTCCCACGCATCATCTTCTTCCCAGATAGGTGGCAACCCATTGCCTTCTCAGTTCTGCTCTTTTATTCTCCTTGACCCTGACTCCTTTAGCTATCTCTCATTAGGACACAATCTCTCCTGTAGCTACAGGGACTCTTTTCAGCCAGTCTGATCCTGAGGCAGCTTTCCCCCAACCCCTGCAACATCCTGGCTGCTCCATCTGTGGGCTGGGGCCAGATGGCTTGCTAGGGGTCCAGGCCTACACCTCCTCATGGCTACCTTTAAGCCTCCCCTCACAAATGTTATGATGTTAGCACAGACCAAAGCCATTTTAACAGAATTTTTTAGTCCCTTTGTATCTCCTAAAATAATCTTCATCTGAGACACTTTGCATATCAAACAAGGAAGTACTGAGTAATATGTGCCTTTCTCTGGTGGCCTAAGGCAGTGGTCCCCAACCTTGGGCCTCCAGATGTTCTTGGACTTCAACTCCCAGAAATCCTGGCCAGGAGACGTGGTGGTGAAGGCTTCTGGGAGTTGTAGTCCAAGAACATCTGGAGGCCCAAGGTTGGGGACCACTGGCCTAAGGAATCGTGTAGTCTTTGGGCAAGGGCATGAGGGAGAACTTGCTCACCTTCCATGTGAGAAACAACTTGAGAAACTCAACAGTATTTCTCCTTCTTCTCCCAGTCAGGCTATGTTTCACTTTATTCTCTTGATCGTTTTACATCCTTAAGTGATGTACAGTGTTGCTATCATGGGTGGGAAACTCTTCCCCTGAAGCTGGTTTTGTAGCCTTTCCCCTGGCTGTTTTTCCACTCCTTAACCATCTCAGACTTCTCTAACTGAATACATGAAAAGGAGCTATAATTTACCTTTTCAGTAGGTCTGGATAAGATCCTCATATGCAACATTTTTCCAAACTGGACACAAACTTTTAGCATTTTAGGAGGCTTGTGTGGCCCCAGATGATGGGTGCTCAAAACTACCCCCATATCCACAAAAGTTGCCTACCTTTGCTGTAGACCTTGTAAATCTCTTGTTTGCATATAACGCTAATGCAATCAGTTAACAAAAACAAAAACAAAAAAAAACCCCAAGAGCACAAGAAGGGCAAAAGGACTTTGCTCTGCCTACCTGTTAGCTTTCTGAAAGAGTGATCGTGTTGTATTTCATATGAACAAACCCAGTTTCAGTATTGTTTCCCCCCTCCCCCCCATACATGCTATTGACTTTGATGGCTTTATTATTCAAGTAAACATTTTTAGGACTCCCGTCTCATTTTAATTTCCTGTTCACGATTCAGAGCTAATTTCGTACATGAAAAGCACCTTTCCTTTCAGTAACCACAGGGGTTCAGCCGTAGGAAGGAGAGGAAGGAAGCGATTTGTCTTTGCTCTGTTTCTCTTCAACACTATTGCAGAGTTACTGGGGGTGGAAAACCTGATCTGTCTTAGAGTGCTAGATTTCCATGACAAGCTTATACGTACCTCAGCTTCATTGTCCAAATGCATATATTATTGATCTTTTTTCAGTTAGATTGCTTGGCGTGGTGGTACATTTTGCTCCAGCCCCATTGAAAGATCCCAGAGTGCCCATTTGTGGAGGTCTATAACGGCCTTATAAATGCCTGTTTTACAGCTGGCAGTGATCAATACCAATTAATTAACAATGTTATTATCACAGCTGCCAGAGTCAAAGAAAGCCAGTACGCTGCATGTCAAACAATGGAGAGTGGAATGGTGGTGTTTCTTAAGTGAGTCACATTTGAACTATTGTTGTGGGCCGTGACTGCTTGTTATTCAGAGGCCAGGGTCCTGTTTAGTATTTACATGTGCATGGAGCTTGATCTGTGAAAGCTACCATGGCAATCTGACAGCCTCTGCAGTTGGAATTCTGTGTGTCTACATATTGCATAGGAGATGGGCCAAACTTTCTTGTAAGCCTTTGAATGGGTGACAAATAGGGTTGCTGGTTCAGCAGCATCACTTTCCCCTCTGATTTTAAGGCCAAAACTTGAGACCTGGGGGCAAGCCATTGTGATGATCATGGGTGGGTCTTCAGTAACAACTGCAAAAGAATGTATCTCTGGCTGACAGACAATGCAGAGTCCCTTAGGAATTTAAATGCCAAGGTGTGAATCCCAGCAGCAGCAACTCTAGAGATGGCGGGTAGTGAAAAAGACAAGCATGTCGGTGCATGTCTAAATGGCAAATTTTGTAACAATGAATACAAGCCCTTGTATCTGGGTTTCCAGATTCCTGGCATTACATTCCCTGAGATTTCAGGTCGAAAGCCTGAGAATTGATAGACTCCAAGACCCGGAGTCTTGGGGCCAAAACATAAGAGCTGGCAATACTACTGGCAAGTGACAGTGCCTACTAATTAATCATTAGTTATGGTGTTTCAGATTTGTCAATTCTGGGTGTGGGCTGAAACAAATGTGAACTGTTTCGCCACTCATCCAAGTAGCTTCTTCAGTTTGAGGAGAGTTGATAGGAGATTCCTCCCCCCACCCCTGTCCTTTGTCCATCTAAGGAGCCTATTCAGACCAGGGGGAAGCGAAACCCATGTGGAGGATATATCACAGGTCTCCTACCAACTCTCCTCAAACTGAAAAAGCTACTTGGATGAGAAGCAAAATGTTTCAGCCTAATAAGAAAGAAGTCCAGCTGCCATGATTCAACTTTGAAATAAGTATCTTTGAGTGCCTATTGCTTGGCCTTGTTACTGTTACAAGCTATCAAGTTCCTTCTGACCTATGGCAACCATAGTAGGGTTTTCAAGGTACATTATTATCTTGGTTTACGAATGCCTTGGTTAACATAATTGTCGGTTTATGAATCCATTGAAAATAATGCCTCAATTTATTATTGTTTTCGCAGTACGAAGGAAGTTTCCCAAAGAAACATTGTACCTTGAGGTTTATAGCGCCACCCCTGTTCCTATGGCAAACGGCATCTCGGTTTATGAATTTTTTTTGCATTATGTAACGTCCCAGAGAACGCATTAAATTAGTAAACCGAGTGTAGTATTCACCCTTATTATGTTAAGTAGTTATGAATATTCATGTTGTAGGCTAATGATGCTGAGAGGGAGAGCCGCGAGATATGTAATAAAGAGGCGGAGTCAGAGAAGGAATCAGTAACGGTCAGAGTGAGAGAGTGGAGAAGGAGATAGAGTGTGGTATTTGGGAGATATGAGGTGTGATTAGAGTGAAAAGTAAATAAGAACTGTAAAGACAAATAGAAGGCTATTGATGATAATAGAAGTTACCTATGATTAATAATAACATCTATAATCAATAAAGAACATTTTTATTTAAAAGACAGTGAAGTTTGGACCTGCATCTTCATCCTTCCAGGATCAATGTTGATTTAGTGATCAACTGGTGGCAGCGGGTAAAAAGGAGTAGTAGTTTGCCTTCGTGTGCTCTGTGTTTGGAGAGTCTTGACGGTCAAGGTGAACACCACACCGAGGTACTACTGTATGTGGACTGTTCAAGTAATGGTTTACTGCTGCTGCATCTCTGTGAGTTTCCATGGCTGAAGAGGGATTCAAACATGGATTTCCCAAGTCCCAGTCTGTCCACTATATACCATACTGGCTCTCTTTTGTTCACTACCTTTCACTATCTCTTCTCCTTCCTCTCCGAGCTACCAATCTCAGTCACTTTTGTTTAGGAAGATCAAACCTCAACTCCCTGTCACTTCTCCTTCTTTTTGCAACAGTCTTTAATGGCATGACTATGATTTTACATTTTGTTGCCTCTTTATAAAACTTCTTTATGGGCTAATTCCCAAAAATCCCAGCTCTTTTATAGCTTCCTGGAAACCTTAAAGGGACACTCTACTATATTCCTACATTGTGCATGTCATGCTCTTGTTAATGTTCCTGCGCATACTAACTTATGAGGCAGGTTCTACTGGTCCGACAGCTACTGTTCTCTAATGAGAATTGAAGCAAGGGTTGGAGAAGGGGCAGGTCTCTTAGCACCAGGTTAATTATTCATTTGTCTGTTGCTCCCCAAAATTCACCTGATTATCCTCTTTTTCCTCCAATGATGCATTTCTTCTGAGTTTGTACTTCAGCTATCTAGCAAATTAAGCCCTTGCTTACTTTTCAGTGACTAATCACAAAACAAAGAATATAAATTCAAGATACAGGGGAAAGTAAAATCATGCACGAAAGAGACACCTGTGTGTCCCAAACAACTATGGTGAAACACAATAAATAAATTATGGCCAAAATCCTATTAGTTATGCCCACAAGAATAACACGAGTGGTGTAACTTTTGGAATAGGTACTACCTATTCTGTGCTGAGTCATGCAACTCAGTGAGTAACAAATAATGTCTATGCTGACTTCATGATCTGAGGCAATTCATTTGCGAAAATTATGCTGGCAATAGGATTTTTGTCTATATGTACATAATGTTATTCTACCATATAATCTAGTATTTGCTTCTCTTACAATCAAATGTATGATACATTTTTCTTTAGTGAGCACACTGTCAGCAACAACAGCAGCTGAAGATGACAAAGTACCAAATGACAGGAAACAACTGAGGTGGCACTGTATTAAACACGATCAAGCAGCTAATTCCCCCCCTCCTTCTTCAACATTGGAGAAGAACAGCATGTATCAGAGCAAAAAACAAACTGGGGCAGGCCCAAACTTATATGCATTAAGAGAAATGAAGACTCATGCCAGACCCATTAACTCTTGGCATAGCAGCAGTCTTTCTCTGAGGGGGGAAAAGCACAGATGAAAATGTTATTTGCCAAGATTAGAAAGATTCTGTAAAGAATAAACAAGGCAGAGGATTGATGCTGTTGTGATTGTTTGCAATTGTTCTTTGCTCTTCAGCTAACTAGATTCCCAGAAATGTGGGCTATTTTCAAAGACAGTGTGGGGGTACTACTTTAATGTGCTGCCTGGAAGGGAATGTCGTGCAGAAATCACTGATGTGGCTTAAAATATTGCTAGGATGCAGTGCTAAGGCTAATTGATAATGTTGGTACTGGATCTTCAGGGAATATATCCCATGATCTGTCTAAATCATTAATCAAATGATTAAACACAGCAACCCTAATTTTTCTTTCGGATGGGAAAATGAAATACCGTCCCTGCTGTCCTAAGTATGGAAGAGTATTGACTAGAATGTAACTTTTCATCTGGGAAAATTTCTCCTTAGTCATGAACTTTGTAAGGGTGCTTCCTTACAAAGCATTTACTGCAGAATAGCCAGTTTTTGTTCACTCTGAGTTTTATAGAAGAAATATAGAACATCATCTACTCTGTTACTTCCATCTTTTCTCAGACATTAGAACATCCTTATTTAGGGAATTGAGTGAAAGTAAGTTGGGTGTCCTTCCAGTAATGGAGCAGTAACACCACCGTCACAGATGTAAGTCACCTCACTCTTCCCCTTTTCTCATTTTCTTTTTTTTAATGAGGCAGTTTTTAAATCTCTGTGGTAACATCTCCAAACTGCACTTTCATCTGGGGCAACTCTGAGTGGCAATAATCATAAATTGTTCCATTCCTCATGAATTGGCAGACCATAGTGGCAACTAACCATGGAAATGAAAGAGAAGAATTTGGTTCCATTGGTGGTCTTGGGGAAGAAGCATGTTTATCTCTAACATTTCTCATTTGCAATTAAAACCATGATTAGGAGACTGGGAAACCTACTTGGATTTAATTAAAATGTTTGGTGTTCCACAGAAAGGCCTTTCTTGGTGGTGGCACCTCCTTTATGAGAAGCCTTCCCCAGAAAAGTTAACTTGATTTAGTCATCATAGCTTTTATGTCATTAGTAGGCTGGGCAAAGACATACATTTGCTCCAATATTTCAGAAAGTAGTGAAAATTAGTTGTAAGTCTAAGTTTATCTGTTATGCCAATTTTATTATTTAGTGTTGGACATTTTTTATTTTTCTTGTGAATACTTTTTTTTGTTATTGAGACATTTGTATACTGTTACAGATTTCAGGTTGGTCTGAAAGACTTTTTGGAGGTTTCTTAGCTCCATTGGTTTAGATTGTGGAAGGCCATGGATTAAGTTGTAGTACACATGCTTTGCAGGTAGAAGGTGCCAGGTTCAATTCTAGGCATTTCTAGGGAAGGCTAGAGAAGGGTCCTGCCTGAAAACCTGGAGAGATACTGCCAGGCAGTATCAACAATACTAGACGAAAGAGACCGAGGGTAGTTGGTTATGTTACAATGTGCCTAATGCAAAGAGAGTCAGGAGGACCCATTCCAAGATTTCTGAAAATACAGCTAGTAGCCAATATCTCTTAAGGCCACATAAAAGAACAGTTGATAGCCAACGATATGTTGCTGATATCCTTCAGTGGGAACTAGAATGGTTCAAGAAGATACAGGAGGGTGACAATGACTTACCTTTCTTTCCCCTGAAAGTAATGCTCCCTCAAATGGTAAAGATGATGTAATTAAGAAAGCAAATAAAAGAACAATATCTGGATTAGCTTTGGAATGTAAACCACCTCTTCCTTTGCATGTCTAGTTCCAGAGCCAAGCATAACAAAGCACATCATATTGCTGGGGACAAAATATTGTAAGAATAGGAAGAAAAAATTGATCTGAACATGTTTTTGGTCCTTTATTCTATTAGATACTTGAAGAAGAGCAGGAATCTCTCCCATCATACGCCAAATGTATGTGTGTGTGAATATCTTTCTGTCTTAGAAATGCTATATTACTCCAGTGATCTTCCTTTAAAAAAATCTAAATTCTGGATAAGGTACTGAACTCCTAAATCGTCTTACTTCTTGGACCTAAGTATGCTCTCCTGAAGACAGCATTCTGAAGAGCAGCATAGGTAAAGGTAAAGGTTCCCCTTGACAATTTTTGTCCAGTCGTGTTCGACTCTAGGGGGCGGTGCTCATCCCCGTTTCCAAGCCATAGAGCCAGCGTTTGTCCGAAGACAATCTTCCGTGGTCACATGGCCAGTGCGACTTAGACACGGAACGCTTTTACCTTCCCACCGAGGTGGTCCCTATCTATCTACTTGCATTTGCATGCTTTCGAACTGCTAGGTTGGCGGGAGCTGGGACAAGCGACGGGCACTCACTCCGTCGCGTGGATTCGATCTTACGACTGCTTGGTCTTCTGACCCTGCAGCACAGGCTTCTGTGGTTTAACCCGCAGCACCACCACGTCCCTTGAAGAGCAGCATAGCTATCTTTAAAATAAACAAATAAGCAAATAATGCTTTGAAATTGAGGGAGGATTTGAATTTGTACCTCTTTTCTCTCAGTCTAGGACTGTGGGTTTATCTGGATCCAGATTTTAGTTGAACCCAGATTCACTACCTGTTTAAAATACATGGGTGGAGCCTTGAAATTTGTAAAGTAACAAGCAGGAATAAAATAAGGCAGGTAAAAAGATGCACTGCCCTTCAATGCCCATAGCCAGGTTTGTACAGCTCTGGGAATTTAGTGGCCAAAGGCAGAAGGCTCTCCTTCATTTGGGCCGAGTTATCTTTAGAGTTACCAGGGCTCAGGGCACCCGTTGAAGCCTTAAGGAATGGCTATGCTTTTCTGGGTCTCCAGGCAGGGATGCCTATCTCCAGAGGAACAGTGTTGGGGTGGAGAACTTGATGTCCTTGTGAGATGGCCGCCCATTTCACCATTATTCCTAGCTGATGCCATAGTGCTTTTCCCCATGTGTCAAGTAGTAAAAAAATGAGTGTTTTTTTTGCAGACCTTCAGTCTGCTGCTGGCCTAAGAAATAAAACACTTGCTTTCCAAATCTGTGCATGGTGCAGAATGCTTCTACAGCTCACTGTTCATTCTTTCTCTTATAATAGTAGATTCAGGGTCATCCCTTGCAGTCAAGGTTCAAAACTGAAAAATGCAGTACTTCCTCCGGCCATGCACAATTCAAGAATGGAACTGGCTACTATGCGTAGGGATGACACTATTTTAGATAACTTTAAATGGGGCTTAGGGAGATTCAGAGAGAATAAGACAATCAGTGGCTGGAGAGGAAAGGTGAGAGAAAATTTCTAGTTGTAGAAGGGGTAGCTGTGTTAGTCTGAGCAAGCATTATAGGGGAAAACAACACAAAAATACAAAGCCCCAGTCCTGCTTATTTCATTCCAATAGCACGATCACTGTCTCAGTCATTCATGTAGCAGTTGTACATGAAAGACTTTTGCAAGTGCCCATGCAATTGTACATTTTCTAGCAACATGTGGGTGTGTTTCTGCATTTCAATTAAGTGTGTGGAGTAATTATGCAGGTATAAATTATCTGTTGACAATACACACTCACAGTGCTTAAAAACCATTGCCTGCAGGACCTGGCAACAAAAGGATTAAGTTTAAGACAACATTAAACATCATAGAGGTTCCGGACATGCATATGCCTGTTTCACATGCATGGACATTGTGTGCAAAGGTATCTTAAGTGTACCTCACACCTAGTGCTACAAGCTATCTGATAAAGTCATGTCATGTTTCCTCATTTGAACTCTCCAGCTGGCTTTCTCCCACATGCTGGCTGGCTGACAGGGAGCTGTGGTCCTTCCCTCTCCACCCACCCACCCCACAACCACAGGCAGAAATAAAAAGGGTAGCCTCTTTTCTCTTTGGCTTTAATTAGGGTCACATGTTTTTTGGTGTGGTATTTAGTAGCAAAGACGGCAGCTTTGTTAACAAGGCAGCAGTTGTTGTAAAAAGAGGCCATGTGATTTCATATAAAAATTCCCTAGACGTTTTTGCAAATCTGAAAATGATAAAGCCAGATTTCTGAGAAAATTATGACAGGATTTTATGGACATTTTATAAAATGACGAGAAAGGAAAACAATTAGTCTGAAGGCTTTTAATCAGCATTTGTGACTTTGGGGGACCTAATTTTTAAAAAGAAACATGCACGGACACACGCATGCATGGACGCACGCATACTCTCGCTCTCTCTCTCCAAGATTTTTCATGCTTTCCCATATCCTAGAATGCAGGATTACACAAACAATTGATATTTGGTACGTTCCAAGTAGATAAAAGTGCTTCTTCCTAATGCACAAAAGTTTGCTAATGGGACTGTGGCACACACTTAAGTTGAAATCCGCTAGCTTAAGGATCAGAGTGCACAAAATATTAAAAATAACCTTCCAGCTTTAGTTGGAAAAAAGCCAGTGAAACAGGGCCCCAACAGAAACATGTTCCCCAAATAAATTGGTGATCCATGTTGATTTCCCATTCAGTTCTAACCCCCCCCCCCAGGAATTAATTTTTTTCAAGGTACTTTTTCAGCAAATGATAACTAGCAAGTTATTTTTAATAGGAAAGTGTTTACAGAGTGGCCACACATCCTCTTTTAGAGCACGAGGATGATGCCATTTTGATTACATGCACAACTACATATAACCTGAATTTGGGAAACAGAAGAAAATGAGACCTCTGGGTAAATGTTGCCATGTGAGCGCCGTGTGGAGTGCTTCAGTATCTCAGTCAGATAGCCATACTTTATTTCAGGATACAGTGGGGTCTTGACTTAAGAACGGCTCGAGTTAAGAACATTTTGACTTAAGAACCACTCTCATAGGAAAATATTGACTTGACTTACATACTTAGATTTGAGTTAAGAACTGAAAAAAAAACCACGTGGGAGGCAGGGAAAGTGCAAAATTTGAACTTTCAGTTAACTGTTGGCCAGTGAAAAGGGTGCCTGTCTGCTTCCTCACTCCTCCCAGCGTTTAGAGAGTGGATTGGGAGACAGTCTTCAGACTGCCTGGTACTGTACTGCCTGGACTGTATTTTCCGTTCCTTCCCTGAACCTTTCTTGACCTAAGAAAAAAAGAAACAAAATATCCCCCTCTAGTGGTCGAAGGCAGAATAGCAGCTTCCCATTAGTTTCTATGGATGGAAAAGAGCAGATACGGATCAAATGGTTTTCAATGCATTCCTATGGGAAATGCAGATTTGACCTGAGAACTTTTTGACTTGAGAACTGCTTTCCAATACGGATTAAGTTCTCAAGTCAAGACCCCACTGTACTCCATTCTCTCTTCACTCCCTGATGATTTCCCATTCTTTCAGCACCACCACCAGTCAGCACTTAATGGCCACTAAGGATGTTCAGTCCTCATGGGCTATTTGAGGATTCTCCTTAAGAATCTTGCGTTGAAACCTTACAATTTCCCAAAGTCTATTGTTATACCTCTTTCTTTTCCCCAGGAGTTGCCATTTTGGCTTCATAAGCAATGGCCTCACTTCAAAACACCAGAAATTGAGGGAGTCATGATTAGCTGAAGCCCACTCACAGAAAACACAATCCAGCATAGGAATGAATGTGCTTGATTTCAGTGGTCTAACTTCAATTTTAGTCCAAATTGAGTAAACAAATGATGATTGTATTGACTAATGAGTACCATTCAGTTCAATCGCCATAACTGTGTTGCTTAGTATAGTATATCACAACAGAGTAGTCCCATTGAATCCGTGGGGATTCAGTAAGTCAGCTCCTCCATAAATTCCATTGATTTACTTTAACATAGCAAGTCACAGTTAGAGTAGGCCAATTTGAATTACTGGAACATATAGAGGAGTAGACTGACTAAATTCTCATTGACCCAATGGGCCTACTGCAGTGGGATTCATGCTAAGCAACAGGATTTTTGCTAATGTATCTACCATATTTTATTTATGAGCAAAAGTGAACAAAGCCCATTGGTTGTAGTGGCCAGCATCCTCTTCATCTGTTCTGCTTACACAATGATCCATTACTGATCTTTTATTGAGCTTGTGCAAGAGGTGTCTGCTCCCATCTTGCACAAACATAAAGCCCATTCTTGAGTAGTGGAAGGTAGAAATTGCATGGAGCAACACACTGGCAGAATGTTATCCTCTCCAGTTGCCATCAAGCTACTAAACAATGTGTTTAAATGCAAAAAGGTATGTTGCTTGTTGACCTCTTTACAGCCTAAGCTCAGATCGAAGCGCCACTGAGTTCTTTAGGGCTGATTCCTGGATAAGTTTGCACAGGTTTGCAACCAGAATAGAAGTCCAATAAATGTTGCCTATACATTGCTTGCTGTTACTACTTGTATCAGATTTCTCCAGTTATTGCAGCTATTGCTTCTTGTGATTCAGGTTTCACTGGAGAAAAGCTATAACAATTAGCTATACTTTTCAGTGCCTAAACTTTTGTCTTGGAAGAGAAAATGAATTGCTAAAGAAACAAGGGGACTTCTGAACATGCACAGAGAGCACTTCCTAAATAATCCCTGGTTGCTTCTGCACAACTAGGATTGTTAACAAGGCTACCAGGCAATCCTGAAACCCAATAACCCCTTTTAAAAATATAGTAGAACCCCAGTATCCTCAGGGGATCCATTCCACAATTTACTGTGAATGCTTGAATCTGTGGTTAATAGTGAACCCTATACTGTATACAACATACAAGGTGGACAAAGGCTCCATGGCCCATCCCCTTGTATGATATATATAGGGCTGTAGTAAACGATGTATAACTGTAACCATGGATACTGATCCCATGGATATGGGGGTCCTACTGTATAACCTACCTGTATTCATTAAATGCATTCACTTTAACATAAATGTTGTTACATATATTGTACTTTTTAATAACTCTGCAACAGTCACAGCAAGGTTACGAAAGCCTTTTAAAATCTGGATACAGTCTGTATGAGCATATTTCTGTCTCAAGAAAACATATTCTTTTTCTTTTTGTAAAAATGCATTAAGCATTGTAAGCCCACGCTCTGAAACCTTTTGCATGTCAAATTTTCAGTGCACATTCATTATCCTAATCTAGATTTCAAGGCTATGGAATGGAAATTGGCTGTAATTTTTATTTTATTTTCTTGCTATCTTACATCATTGTCTTCTTTTAGGGCATTATGTCATCCCTGCTGAGATGCATTATCTAACACTGGATCAGCATTTGCGACTTTTGTGGGCCTACAGCAGTGTTCCTTAAGTACTGCCAGGAACCACAGATTGAAATCTGAAGCATTTTAATTTGGAATTTTTTTCATTATGAACTGGAAGGAAATGAAAATTTAATACCAATATTACATTTATTTATTTATGTATGTATTTATTTCACTCAGTGTTCTGATTCAGTGTTGGGATTTGACGGAAAGAAAGAAAAGAAAATTAAAATTTACTGAAGAGTCTAATTTAACAAGTTGTTGATTCCATATAGCTTAGCATTTTAAGAAATCAAAACAGTAGCCAGTGGTATGATAGGTAGCAGCAGTGTTGCAGTCAGGTGAAGGAACAGCCCAGACAGGTGCTCATGGTCTACTACACCTGTTGATGAAAGAAAAGGAGAAATCCCACCCAACATTAATCTATAAGAACATAGGCATGTGTGAAATCTACATTAATGAACAGGCATGTGGGTGGGTGAGTCCCTTGGTTGAAACACAGTTGTTCACACTTACTCAACCTGACCCGTAGAATTAATAGAATTTAGATAAATATTGACTTAAGAAATTCCTTAAGTTGAATGGCTCTCCTCCAGTTGAGGCTAATCACTGAATTTAGGTCACTGAAAGGTGAGTCTTAGGGTAATCTGCTGTAAATGCAACTATATCTGGATTCAACACACCAAACACATAGATAGTCCTTCAGAATTTGATTCACTGAGTTTTTGTAGCAGGGCAATCTCTCGCTTGAAATTAAATAAAGATGTGAACTGGACTGAATGGAATGCTTGTGCACTTGAGAAAGTTTCTACTTGAACTTATTGGTCATTTTACTAGAATATTTAATACCATTTTGAGAGTAACCTCTCCCTACCTTCTTGACAGTTTTTACTTCTGTTCTACCTTAAAAGCATAGGATCAGTGGCCCAATGACATCACTGGCAGATTATAAATGTCTGTGACAATTTCATTCAGCCCTTCTTCTTGTTTGCCTCCCTCTGATGATAATCAGTAGATGTAAAGAATCAGGTAGACAAAGATAGGACTTAACTTAATTTCCTCATATTTCTATTTGAACATCACCATCTTCCATTAGTTAAACAAGTGGAAAACTTTTCCACAAGAATCCTCCTCCACTTTTCTTCCTTACCAAGCAAGCTATGTAGGTTTGGGCCAGCTGGGTCAGTCCTATAAGACCAGTTGAAGGTTTCTGCTGATTATATATGCAGAGTTTTTCACTTGCTGCTTGGTGGGGTCACAAAGCTTTCCTGGGTATGGAATTTCTTTTGATAGCTAAGGTAAGAGAGCTGCAGCATCCCCTTCTTGTAGTTACCGCTACGTGCATCTCTTCTTTGGTTCTTTGTGACCTAATAAAATGGTTAGATCTAAACCAAGCCCTATTCAGGCTTTTGGTGAAAGGGTTAAAGAAAACATGCAAGAAAACACATGTAGAGATAGAGAATATCTGAAATATAAGATTCCTCAATTCCACTGGAAACCTTAACAAACCAGCACCCTCAATTTTTGGAGATACAGTGGTGCCTTGCTTAACGACGTTAATTCATTCCAACGAGTCTTGACGGTCAAGCAAGGGGCACGAGGGTGAATGCCACAGACTCCTACTTCAATTATTATGATATATTATTCTTATCCTTATGTTATACTGATATTAGTAGGAGTTTGTACTGGCTTCAGCTTAATACCAAATATTGGGTTTAACCAGGGTTCTTTGTGTCAACCCAGATATGACCTGAATTAAATCAAGGACACATGATTCAATTTTAGACAAACCAATGACTGTTTCTGATCACACTGAAAAAGTCTGGTATTCGGAAGTTTAAAATTAGTGAGGAAAAAGAAAAAGAGTTAGAATACCATATAAGGTAGATGTTGTAATGGCACAAGATGGCTTGGCTTGTTTAGTTTCAATTTGATTTAAGATTCAGTGTGTGTGTGTGTGTGAAGGCATTGCATGTTTGCTTTTCTGTCTGGGCTTTGAATGATTAGGTTTCAGTCAGTTTTAGCAGTGTAGAATTGGTCCCTGCCCTACAGACAACACATACTCCTTTTGGATTTTTTCTAGGCTTTGGTTTGAGATGATATTGTTGCTGAATGACAGGGGTCCCCACCTCTCTCCTACCTGAACTCCCATACAAATGATGCCCATTCCTGAAGATCAAGAAGAAGAAAAGCCAATGTTGGAGATGGCTTGCCTCCAAACCTGGAAATGTGGCTGGATGTAATTTGACATAGTGAATCCTCTTCTTGGCTGAAATCCAGTAGTATGTTGCAAGTAGAGTAGGCCCATTGAATCAGATATGTTGATTAATCAAATCTCTACTGATTCAATGGGCCTACTCTGCTTCTGACCTATTACTGGGTTTCAGCCCTTATGATCTGCTTTCTTGCCAAGTTTGATGTATAACAACTGCTGCAAAATTATAGCCATTTGCACATCCCCATTCAAGTGGATAGGAGTCCAGGATATACACAAATCTGGATATTGACCTGGATAGAGAGATGGTTTAGGTGGAACTGGTTTTGATTCAAAGTACCAGATTGGTACCTGGAGCAGATGGGGGACCAACATACAGCTCTAGTCATTACTATATCTCATTTCTATGAACTGGAGGGTCAAAAATCACTGTTTTAATATAAATTTAAATGAGGGAAATTATCTTTCTCAAGTTCGCAGATAATTGGGTTTGGGGAAAAATATATCCCTAGCCTGTTGCAACCCGCCAGATAAATCTGCACTTAGGCCATTTTAGAAATATATAGTTATGCCCCATTAGAGTTGAATGCTTTTCTTTGAAGCTGTGCAGTTTTAGGTTGTAATGTGGATTCACTAATTTATGTGAAAGGAATGTTAACCAAGCCAGGTATAATTGTTCCTATCAGGCAAGTTACAAAAAGTTGAGGATGCTCCTCTACCAAAAATATATCACTGTGTAGATTTTTTTAATGGAGGCAAGATCCACAACTCACTGAAGCAAACAGCACTGATTTTATTTAATTCAATTGTTTTGGGTAGAGCTGAGCCAAAATTTTCTCAGAAGACAGTTTTCTTACTCCCTTAGAAAAAAGAAGACTGATTTGCAGAATGTTCTCCGTGATTTTTTTTTTTTTTTTTTTTTTTTTTTTTTTGGTAGTTACTAGTAATGAAGGTCACCTCCAAGAAATTGCTGGAGAACTTCTCTTCCCTTTGAACTCTGGAGATATTAAATGAAAAGGTCCTGCTGATTTCTGAACTTGCAAACATTGCAGTGAATTTGACAAGGCTGTCTGCATGCAGCTCTAACATTTTAGGTTGCGATTTTGTTTGCGTTCCCCTTTTTTGTGTTTTCCATAGAGATGTTTATTATGAATTGAACTGCATGGAATCTCTCACTGTAATTCTTTAATTTCATTGGAAGCGCTTAGGTTTTTGAATAAAAGGAAGGAGAGGAAAGTTTATCACTCATCATCGCAATGACTCCTGGAGTTTTTACATCTATAATCTCCTGAAGTTTTTACATTTATCTCAGATAAGAACAGGGCTAGAATGCATTTCTGTTTATGGACAGTTCTCAGATTGAGAATTATTCCACATTACATCAGCGTGCCTATGGCACTGGAAGACATGTTATGTGATTTATGAAGGGTCACCACATGGTGCTGAGATGATGCAAGGCCTGTGCAATGCTTGCTTTGCATTTCATCAGAAATCTGTTGAGACCTAGGAAAAGGCCAAATTCATCACAAGCTGAACAGGTGTGCAGGATACGGAATAACTTACACAAAAACAGGTTTCAAGGTAGAGTATTTCAAGGCAGAGATCCTCCAATGTGTTTTGCACTCAGTCTTCACTCTCCTTTTTTTTTTACACAGAAACAGGAGATACCAGGTATCCATCTGTTGAGCTGAAAAGCCTTTGCCGAGTTATTCCCTGCTCCCTTTGTGGCACTGAATATTAAGATCCAGAAAAACATCTGTCAAACATGGTGCTCTTCAAATTTAAACCTTAAGTTATGCATTTTCCAGCTTCTGTCACTGATCTGGAATTGCTAAAACCTGAGATATACCTATGTTTGAAGTACTGTACTACCTGAAACTCACTAAGTCACAATTAGAGTAGGCTTACTGAGTCAGTAGAACTTATGGATGAGTTAACTTACCAGATCTCCACTATTTTAATTTTAGGCATTGATTCCCAAATGGATCCCAGCAAGTCCTGGGGACTCAAAATTAAGTTTCCTGGAGAAAAAAATGAGAAAACTTATCTGTGGCATTTCGTGTGCAGCACAAGAGGACCACCATCTCAGTGTTAAGAAGAACCTCTTCCAAGCTGTCCTTATTATATGATTTAACATCTTTTAACCTTATACTATTTAGATTAGGCATCCTTCAGTCTCGAGAGACTATGGTAACGTGCTCTGTATGGAGGACTTGGAACAGCGTCTAGTGTGGCTGAGAAGGCCAATTCGAGAATGACAATCCCTTCCACACTGAAGACAAATCCAATCTGTCCCCTGTCCAGCTCCCTGATTTTGCTGCTTTTGTGACTTCCTCTTTGCCTCGGCCTGCTGGGCAAGGGTCTCTTCAAATTGGGAGAGGCCGTGATGCAACGCCTGCCTCCAGGCTGAACGCTCAGATGTCAGGGTTTCCCATCTGTTGAGGTCCATTCCTATGGCCTTCAGATCCCGCTTGCAGATGACCTTGTATCACAGTTGTGGTCTCCCTCTGGGGCGCTTTCCCTGCACTAATTCTCCATAGAGGAGATCCTTTGGAATACGACCATCAGCCATTCTCACAAAAGCTCAAGCCAACGTAGACATCGCTGTTTCAGTAATGTATACATGCTAAAAATTTCAGCTCATTCTTGGACCTTTGTCGTGCCAGGTCATACCAAAAATGCGTTGGAGGCAACACATATGGAAGGTGTTCAGCTTCCTCTCCTGCTGTGCACGAAGGATCCAGGACTCACTGCAGTATAGGAGTGTCCTCAGGACACAGGCTCTATAGACCTGGATTTTGGTATATGCCGTCAGCTTCTTATTGAGCCATACACTCTTTGTGAGTCTAGAGAATATGATAGCTGCTTTGCCAATGTGTTTATCCAGGTCAGCATCTAGGGAAAGAGTGTCAGAGATTGTTGAGCCTCACGTTGAGTATATCTAGTATGTATACTATAAGGGTAAATAAATAGTGAAGGCTACCAGATTTGTACACATTCTTGTAAAGTATGCACTCTGCACATGCACTAAGGTACCACCTCTAGTGTTCAATAATGCTATATATATAATTCTCAATAGGGGCCGTATGGCCCCCTGGGGGCGCCTGGCACATTTGAAGGGGGCCACAGGCTGGAAATAGTTCTTCACATTCCATCTTATAAGGTTTGCTACATGACTTGTACAATCCTCATTAAGCCTATATTACTTTCATATTGTGTTTATGGTCATGGAAAAAGGCTGAGAATGGCTGCCGTAAATGACCTAATCTCCACTTCATCCATATAAGGAAGTAATTCAAAAAGTGAGGGAACATCACCTGCCATGCAGTTCTCCAGATATGTTCCTTGAACAGGAAAAAGGCAACATTTTCTGAGGAAAAGAAAGACAGACATTTTGAAATCCCGTTCTCACAGGCTGTGGAATCACCTCTGCACAATCAGAAGCACTGATCCTAGAAAGAAATTTGTTGCAGAGGGGGAGAGCAGCATCCATCACATGGGAAGGCATAGTAGGGGTCAAGCATGTTTTCAAAAGAGGGAATCCACAATCCACAAGCAATTCAGATACACTCCTTGGGGATCTCACGTGCCCAACATGGGCTGCATCATTGAACAAAGCTACCCAGATCTCATACAGTGACAAATGCAGAGTCACCTGTCTTATTCATTCAAAGATTTCCTGTGTGCACTAAGGCTGGGCCCAAGGATGGGGATGGAGCATCTAGGAGGAGAACAGCTTCAGAGGGAGAGAGGGGTGAGTTTGCCTGCAACCTTTGCTTCTTAAACTCTGCCCTTTTAGGTCAGAAGTGCAGCAGGGCGGGATGGCGTAGAGAGCCAGGGCAGCGTGAGGAATTTTGCAGCCCTCAGCCCTGCTTTCAGGGCTTTCATCAATGTGACAAGGTAGCATAAATTGGGCAAGAGGTTAAATGTCAGCCGTTAATAAACAGGTTTTCTTTAAATAAAATTTAAACTGAGTTATCCTCCTGTGACCAAAACATTAACTCAACTTATTCCTAACAGTTGATCTCTGTCAACCAGTGTTTCTAGTTGTAATGATGATGATGGTGATGACAACAATTTCAGATTGTATCCTATCCTTTCTTATGATGGTCCAGGGTGGTTAGCAGTTCAGTTGCATAGAGACCTTTTCATGTATCTCCTCCTGACAGATAAAAATAAAAAGATTTTGCTTCTCCACTTTGCAAAACTCACCTCTGCTACTCCCTATAACTAGAAAATGGTGCATTCTGGAAAAATTGTTACAGCTTGATTCTACTGAATGTAATGCACCCAGTGAGCCTAAGCTACAAGGACGGGTGTAAGGCAATGGGAGAGGGGAATCCTTTCTGACTCATATTTTTTTGCGCTTAGTTTCATATAATGCTATGCACACCTTTCAGTTCATTTGACTGCACTCAGAACTTGGCCATGTGGAGGTAACTTCAGATGACCTGACCCATCTTTTTCAAATGAACTCAGCCAAGTGAAGAGATCATTTTTTCTCTCCTGACATTTCCAACTACTGTACTTAGATACTTAATTATCTGTTACCAGAATGTCTCCCTATAAGTGCCAGCAATTCCTCCCATTAGCAATTAGTTACTGAACTTAGTAGAACTGATTTTTTTAAAAAACACCCTCTACCACCTGCACATGAACACAAATAATGTTTCAAAGATATAAAAAGGCTGCACTTCTAAAGAATTACTGAAATGCATCTTGTACCCAGCTGTATTTTGATTTAATGACCGTCTGTACTTCTGTCCTGCACATAAAGTGGCTCCATAAATAAAAGTCTACTGCTCTGCCTACATTTTGGGTAGGAATCCAGTAAACAAATACATTTCTTTTGCCTGCTGTTGCATCATCAGCAAAATCTTGACAGTGTGATAAGATATTTGAAAGAAAAGAAGAGTGAACAGCCTATTAATGTCTGATTAGTTCCTTAGTAAGTTCTAGAAGTAAGCTGATACTTGCAAATTGCTTCTATTTTTACAGTTCAATCTTATGAATAATGACCTCCCAAAGTCCATTAAAGTATGCATGGAAAAGAATCATATGGAATAATTGGAATAGAATAACTACAAACATTTAAATCAAAACAAGATATCTCTTCCAGAAGATCCAAGAAATCAATGGGACATTTAAGTCTATATTAGGGATGCTGAATGACTAACAGAGAAGCATACTATCTGACCAGAGAAGGTGAAAACTTTATGCTGAAGTATTCTCGAAGGCTTTCACGGCCGGGATCTGATGGTTGTTGTGGGTTTTTCAGGCTCTTTGGCCATGTTCCACCAGTCTCTGTGGCTGGCATCTTCAGAGGACAAGAGTCAGAACTCTGTGCTCTGGTGCAGTTTGTTTGGATAGTTGAGTATTTATAGCTGTGGGATCAGCTTTTGTCCTTTTCAGGAAATGGGTGATTGTGGTGATCAGCGTGTTTTTTGTTGTTGTTGGTGGTGTATTGTTATGACAAGAGGGAGAGATTATCTGTCATCATGATTGATGGGTGTCATTAGCTGGTCTTTTGCGTGCAGTGATCACCAGTCCTTGCAGCTGGGTAGAATTCGTTGACCTTTTGCAGGTTGTATATTGCAGTGCTGGGAGCCAGGCTTTGTTGAGTTTTAAACTTTCTTCTTTTTTGTTGAAGCTCTTTTGGTGTTTGTGGACTTCAATGGCTTCCCTGTGCGGTCTAACATAATGATTGCTGGTGTTGTCCAGTACTTCAGTATTTTGAAATAGAATTTCATGTCCAGCTTGTTTTAGGGCATGTTCAGCTACTGCCGATTTTTTCGGTTGTTTTAGTCTGCAGTGTCTCTCGTGTTGTTTGGTTCTGGTGTGGATGCTGCATTTTGTAGTTCCAATATATACTTGGCCACAACTGCAAGGTATCTGGTATACTTCTGCAATGGTGAGGGGGTCCCTTTTATCCATTGCTGACCATAACATTTGTTGTATTTTTGTGGTGGGCTTGAATACTGTTTGTAGGTAGTGTTTTGTTTTTTTAAAGTTTCCCCATGTATACTGAAGACTTGTACAGAAGAGATTAAAGGATGATTGACTTCTTTGATGAACAATCCTATGATGAAGAACCTTCAGTTCTAGAAAATTAAGTAAAACCTGCTCTGAAATCACTAGGAAGAGATCACCAGGGGTAGATGGAATATCGGTAGAACTGTTTCAAGCCACAGAGACTGATTCAGCCTGAACATTTTTCTTGGCCATATAGAAACTTCAAGTCTCAAAAGAAGGCACTGGGAGAGGTAAATGCAGATTATTTGACAGTCCTTTGTTTGAAGAGTAGGGAGGGAAAATCCAGCCAATGGTTACCAGGGATGGAGTTTGAAACCACACTCCTAATGGTGCTTGCAGACTGTGTTTTTGAACTCACCTCTAAGTTAAAGTTGTCTCAAATTCTAGAATTTGGGGGCCTTTCATATATGTGTTCTTTCTGCACTATCCACAAAATATTGGTACACAGTCTGAGGAAGACAGGTTTATGTCCAAAGCTAGCTCTTCAATTTTTTTTTAGTGGTCCAATAAAGGCATCACCTGTCCTTGCCTTTTGATGTTTTAAAGTTCCTAGTTATCTCTGCATCAGGTGCAGTCTTAATTTTTCAACATTTGCATTGACATGACCCTAGCACCCTTGGAACCAAGTAAATGTCTAGTCGAAGAAAGACTGCATAAAGGGATAGTAGCCCGAGCAAGCAATGTAGCTGGGATCGTGTTGTTGTTGTTTGGCTCCCATAGACTCCACTAGTGGTAGCTATGGCAACAGAAATAGAGACATGATCTTGTATTCGTGAAGGAAATCTGTATCAGGAGTGGACAATCTTTCATCTGTCAAGGGACACATTCCCTCAGGGGTAATCTGCCAGGAGCCAGAATTAAAAGAGGGCCATGCCCTTCTGACCCTTCCCCCCTCTTTTTTCCTGCATCATTTTGGCTCTGAAAAAAAATACCACTCTTGCCAATTGATCACTAAGAGAAGGCTTTTGACATATGTAGCAAAAGCCACCTGCAGTAGGCAGAGGGCTATACAAACCCTTAGACCCTCCAACTGCCAGCCTGTGGTTTAAATATTTACATTGCTAGTAGTGGTCATTTACATGGCTTGTGTTCTGCCCCATGGTGATCTTGGCTACCATAGATTACCCAGGAAATGTCTGAAGAAACTAGTACGATATCAGCAGTTTAGGCAAGAAAGCTGAAACTTCATTGCACCAAGCCCTCTTACTGCAGGATTTCAAATATGCACAGATGATGTAATGTATTTTGCCACTGATTCTGTCTTATTGTCAGTGGAGATATAGCTTTAGGCGCAGTTGGGTTTCTCTTTTATATGCTGGTCTTTCAGACAACTGAAGCTTCCATCCCGCATTACAAATACTAATTTACTATAACCACAATAAAGCGGATAGGCAAGGGCAAAACTGTGAATGACAAATTCAGAGGAAAACAGATGTGGCAGGGGTGGAGGTGAGCCATCAGTGTGAGCAAAAGATGCATGTAAGGTCCACTTTAATTTAGCAAAAACAACCTTGCCCCCTTTGCTACCCCCAGAGTGCCATTTTAACAAGTTCTGTGGGGGCTGACAAAGGGGAGGTATTTGTTCTGGGGAAAGCTCATTTTTCCTTTGAAAGCCCAACACTGTGAGGAGAAAACAGCTGCAAATACTTTAACTACAGCTTTCATCATCCAATAAAGAGCTTGTTGGGAAATGCTGCTGCTTAGAAGGAGCCTTGGGCTTAGCAGCAGTTGGAGCATTCGGACATAACATTGCTGTGGGTGATGAATTAATAATAATCTTAGACATGCTGAGCTGGAAGGGACCCTATGGATCTTTGAATCCAGCCCTTGTCAAGGAGACATGATGGGGAATCAAACTGGCTGGTTCTGCAGCCAGATACTTAAACCATTGAGCTATCCAGCAGTTCATGACTTACTGTAATTTAACATCAGAATTGTTTAGAATGAAAATGCAGGAGAGATCTTCCTCACTGTAAAATTCATTCATTCATTCATTCATTCATTCATTCATTCATTCAACATGACTGAATGCTGGCTGCATAAGAAGTAAGACTGGATTCTTAGTGATTGTTATAAAAAGACTGGGTCACATCCTAACATCTTTTGTACCATACGAGTAGTATATCTGCCACTGGTTATGTGACTTTCCTTTTCCCCACTTTATCCTCTTAATGAACCTGTGACATCAGTCAAACTGAGAGAATGGTAATTGGCCCAGGGTCACCCAATGAATTTCATGGTTCAGTGAGGACTGAAATGTGAATCTCATTGATCTCAGTCCAATACTCTGGCTGAAATCTTGTTGATGTAATTATGCCAGAGTAAAATTGATGATGTCATTAGCAGGAGGCAATTTTAGGAAATCAAACACTCTATTTCTGTCCCATAGATCCCCTGGTTCCCATTTAGTCTCTTTCATCATGTGGAAACCTTGGGAGCTGTGGGATGGGAAGAGGAATTCTTTAATTACTAAAACTGCCAGCACTGGAAATGTCATTCTGGCAATGGTGATTTTAAACCATTAAGGACATCCTTCTTCTGTCTAGTGTCATCCATGGATTCTACACGACAGAAAGAATGACACAGGAACCATGAGAACTGGAGGATAGAAGAAGAAAGTGTTTAAGTTTAAAAAATTGCCCCTGGTGATGATGTCTTCAGCCTTCTGCAGGTGTTGTTACACGAACAGGATTTCAGCCTCTAATCACTGTGCCAAGCTGGTGTTTTTCTTCTTGAGTTTAATTTTAGAGATAGAGAGAAAAAGAAAAGGAAACAAAGAGAGCAAGGGAAAAAAAAAGAAATGCATGTTTCCAGTACTGTCTCACAAGAGAAAACCAACCTTTTAAAGCTTCTCCTAAAATGTTTAGTTGGGTAATTACGAAGTGTAAACAGTCTGATTATTAAAAAAATACTTTTCCAAGAGTTTTAAAGTGAGGAACTGGTTCAGAGAAGAGATGTCATGAATACTTGACCGTTTTTTTCAGTCCTAGCAAATTTTAACATGTCACCTTAGTAAGGAATCCCTCTGGGACCCCCACAGAGGCCAGGAGATTTCCCAGAGCAACTGTGGGGAGAAATGCTAAGCATGTTTTGCCTTTCTCACCCATTTATGTTTGAGATTCCTGTGCTCTTGAAGTTCTATTCTCCACAGGATTTTTGTTCCTTCATGTTGCTCTTATCAATTTCACAGCCATTTCATACCAGTCAGTGTAAGAGCTTGCAACTAACAAGAGCAACCAAGATATTAAGCACCTGCAGCAGCTTCAGATGAAAGTGCTGAACTGAGGTGAAGGAAGGATATTCGTACGTTGCTGGAGCAGACACAGAGTGGCTCAGGAAGTCCCAGTCATGCTCAGATTAATTAAAGTCGTGTCTAAGTCGCACTGGCCATGTGACCACGGAAAGATTGTCTTCGGGCAAAATGCTGGCTCTATGGCTTGAAGAGCGGGATGAGCGCCGCCCCCTAGAGTCGGACACGACTGGACAAAAATTGTCAAGGGGAACCTTTACCTTTACCTTACCAATCACTGTAGTCTATTCTGACATTTTGGGTTTCCAAAAAGGCTGAGATTTGAACAAATGTATTTGTAGGCTGTTGCTGCAGCAAAAGAAGGAGACAACAAAGCAGAAAGAAATTGAAAACTGAAGTTCCAATGAAAGTCAAGACGTCTCCTGGAAACGCCAATTATTGAGCCCTGGGGACAGCTCAGATTGGCTACATTAGACTCTATTTATTCCTCTTTTGCCAACTGAGCAACTGTTATCTGTCCAGACATGACAAGGAGTGGGTGGTACATCACTTATTACAATGGCTGCATTTTAGAATTTTCTTGCTTTTGCTTTTATGGGGCTACAGTGAGTCTTCATTACACTTAGGAATGTGTGTTGTGTGTGTGTGTCTGTGTCTCTCTTTCTCTCTTTCTCTTCTCTCTCTCTCTCTCTCTCTCTCTCTCTCTCTCTCTGTGTGTGTGTGTGTGTGTGTGTGTGTGTGTGTGTGTGTGTGTGTGTGTGTGTAGGAATATGAATCTCCCAACTTTTTGTTCTTTTTAAGGAGAGATCTCTCTCCTCCAAAATTTCTTTGGAATAAAAATCTCTACAAAATCTCATGGGATTTCTTGGCTGTTTTGCCATATTTTCCACTCCAAAAGGGGAAAAAATAACTTTTCTTCAGAAATGAAAGCTGCCTCAGCATAGATTGTATTTTCTGGATCCCCCCCCCCCATTTGTTGTTGTTGTTGGTGTGTGTGGCTATATGTGGGACAGCTCTGTCCCAGAGTTTCCTGTTCCAGATGCTGACAGCAGACATTCCTTCTTCTCCTTCTTCTTATTTGCAAATCAAATATCATTCACTCAAGTTCTTTGGCAAGAACACTAAGAGAGCTTTTGAGAACAGATTCTGTTTGCTGGATTTGGGTGGGTGGGAGTTTTTAATTTTATTTTATAGGGTAGCAAGACTGCTCTGTCATTGGCAGTTTCCAATCTCAGCTGCTGAGAGCCATGGAGAAAGAAAAGAAGAAACTTCTTCCTGAACTTATCTGCCTGCTTCCCCCCCCCCCCCCCATGATGCAGAACAGCCTCCACTGTGCTACTGATACCAAAAGGATCATTTCCCCTTGCTGTGGGTGCCTGTATATGTTCCACAGCCGTCGTCGTTTAGTCGTTTAGTCGTGTCCGACTTTTCGTGACCCCATGGACCAGAGCATGCCAGGCCCTCCTGTCTTCCACTGCCTCCCGTAGTTGTGCCAAATTCATGCTGGTTGCTTTGAAGACACTGTCCAACCATCTCATCCTCTGTCATCCCCTTCTCCTCTTGCCTTCACACTTTCCCAACATTAAGGTCTTTTTCCAAGGAGTCTTCTCTTCTCATGAGATGGCCAAAGTATTGGAGCCTCAGCTTCAGGATCTGCCCTTCCAGTGAGCACTCAGGCTTGATTTCCTTTAGAATGGATAGGTTTGTTCTCCTTGCAGTCCAGCGGACTCTCAAGAGCCTCCTCCAGCACCACAGTTCAAAGGCATCAATTCTTCAGCGGTCAGCTTTCTTTATGGTCCAGCTCTCATTTCCATACATCACTACAGGAAAAACCATAGTTTTGACTATTCGGACTTTTGTCAGCAAGGTGATGTCTCTGCTTTTTAAGATGCTGTCAAGGTTTATTATCGCTTTCCTCCCAAGAAGCAGGCGTCTTTTAATTTCGTGGCTGCTGTCTCCATCTGCAGTGATCATGGAGCCCAAGAAAGTAAAATCTGTCACTGCCTCCATATCTTCCCCTTCTATTTCCCAGGAGGTGACGGGACCAGTTGCCATGATCTTAGTTTTTTTGATGTTGAGTTTCAGACCGTTTTTTGCACTCTCCTCTTTCACCCTCATTAAGAGGTTCTTTAATTCCTCCTCACCTTCTGCCATCAGAGTGGTATCATCCGCATATCAGAGGTTGTTGATATTTCTTCCAGCAATCTTAATTGTGATTCCTCCAGTCTAGTCTTCCGCATGATGTATTCTGCATAGAAGTTTAATAAGCCGGGGGACAATATACAGCCTTGTCGTACTCCTTTCCCAATTTTGAACCAATCAGTTGTTCCATGTGCAATTCTAACTCTTGCCTCCTGTCACATATATAGGTTTCTCAGTAGATAGATAAGGTGGTCAGGCACTCCCATTTGTTTAAGGACTTGCCATAGTTTGCTGTGGTCCACACAGTCAAAGGCTTTTGTATAGTCAACAAAGCAGAAGTAGATGTTTTTCTGGAACTCTCTGGCTTTCTCCATAATCCAGCACATGTTAGCAATTTGGTCTCTAGTTCTTCTGCCCCTTCGAAATCCAGCTTGTACTTCTGGGAGTTCTCGGTCCACATACTGCTGAAGCCTGCCTTGGAGGATTTTGAGCACAACCTTGCTAGCGTGTGAAATGAGTGCAATTGTACAGTAGTTGGAGCATTCTTTGGCACTTCCCTTCTTTGGGATTGGGATATAGACTGATCTTTTCCAGTCCTCTGGCCACTGTTGAGTTTTCCAAACTTGCTGTCATATTGAGTGTAGCACTTTCATGTTCCAGAGTATGTGGGTACAAATGTTGCACACTTTGATTTAGCTTAGCAGGCAGAAGATGAACATACTTGAACAAGCCAGACTACTGCTTGGGGACACTCAGTAGCATCTTATATCCTCCCAGCACACCTTGTCCCAAATATTTCTTCTGGTTACTTGTACTTTTATCATTTGGGTGGGGTATTCCCTGCCAAGATGCCATGGAAGAGGCTTCTGATAGAAGTTGCATACCTGCAATTTTTCTCCATGTCATAGGACAGTTTCTCTTGCCACAGTGGGCCTTTTTTCTTGCTGTATGCACCTGTGTATGTTCCAGGCTGGCTGTAGGCCATGCTTGAGCAAGCCAAGCTATTAATGGGAGACCCTAATGGGACACCTTCTACACCTCCAACATATGCTTCCTCTAAGCATAGCTCTAAGGGTGTCGGAAAGAAGGAAGATGATAAGCGTGTAGGAGTTTTGCCTACCCATTGGATATCTACTCCGTTCTGAAAGTTACTGGCACTGAGTAGCATTGTCCATTCAAGCCACGGGCCTTTGTTTTCCCCATTTCATTTGTTACCCGAGTTGGAACTTGACAGCCACAAATATTTGCAAAAACCTTGAGAAGAAATCAGATCAGCCCAGCTAGCAATCAGCTCAGGGAAAACTGGCCCCAAATTGTATAGCAAATATTTGTATACAAAGTGAATTTGATTGTATTCACATAACCCTGAAAAGGTTCAAAAATTTCACACAGAAAAAGAATGCAGGACCCTCAAACTTAATCTTGTGCAGAAAATTGGCAAGAAGGGCAAAAATGCTTCTCAGAGGCAAGAGAGGCAGGTAGCATAATCATAGATTCAAAATGTTATGTAATGTAATAACGCAACGTAACAACAAGCTGAATCCCAAATACAGAAAGAGTCAAGAAAAAAGACCTGTGATTTTTCCCTTAGTGGGCTTCGCTTGGCAAATTGAGTATCATCACAGCCTTCATTGCTTAATTGCCAAATAATGGCCTGTAAGGAGCAATGTTCAGAGGCAATTTGACCCACCTCCATTGGTTGCTTGTGTAATAATCTAAGAAATAATGTACAGAATATTGTGGGAAGAAACTGAGGAGATTCTGCTGGCTGGGAAACCCCAGAGGAGGGAGTTAAAATGGAAGAAAATCCCATATAAATCTGTGGGATTGAGAAACATCTAGATTTATAACTCAGCTTCAGAGCCCTGTTTTCCTCAATTCTCTCTCTCTTTCTCTCATCAGTTGTGCTGGTAGATTTTGCTATTTTCTCTAACAAATAGTTGTGCTTAATCTTGCAATAATAATAATAATAATAATAATAATAATAATAATAATAATAATAATAATAATAATAATAATAATAATAATAATAATAATAATAATAATAATAATAATATATTGTCATTGTAAGTATATACACGGTATACCCATACAACGAAATTCACAGACACCCAGAGACCAGACACAAGCACACACATAACATTCCCCAAACACTCCCCACCCACTAGAAGTCCCCCACTAAAGATACAAACATCTACACCTCAGGCCAAGTAACACAGTCCAACTAATTATTCACTACTGGTGGTCTTTAAGCTCATTATTAATTGCAATTATAGCTCTAGGATAAAAACTATTTAGAAAACGTGTGGTCCGAGTCTTAATTGTTCTATATCTTCTGCCAGACGGTAACAGTTCAAAAAAGTTATAAGCAGGATGGGAAGAGTCTCTCAGGATGCTGTGTGACTTCCTCAGACAGCGGGATGTGAAGATGTCATCCAGGGTTGGTAGCTGGAGCCCGATGATATTCTGGGCAATTTTAATGGTTCTTTGTAGAGCCTTTTTGTCCGCTACAGAGCTACTCCCAAACCATGCCAGAATGCCATAGGTTAGGACACTCTCAATGGTGCTACGATAGTAGGACAGAAGTAAATGCTGTGATAAATTTAACTTCCCGAGCATTCTCAGGAAATACAGCCTCTTCTGTGCCTTCTTTATTAGCATGTTGGCATTTATAGTCCATGAGAGGTCCTCTGAGATGTAAGTACCCAGAAATTTAAAACTACCAACTCTCTCCACTTCCTCACCATTTATGTACAGTGGTAAATGTACATTTCTCTTCCTCCTAAAATCAATTATGAGTTCTTTAGTTTTTTTGATGTTAAGTGTGAGATGATTTTCTTTACACCATAGTATCAATCTTTGTACTTCCTTTCTATAAGCAGACTCATTGTTCTTATTTATGAGTCCCAGCACTGTCGTATCATCCGCAAATTTAATAGTTGCATTGGTGTTATATAGTGGGGTGCAATCATGTGTGTACAGGGAATAGAGGAAGGGACTTAGCACGCAGCCCTGGGGAGCTCCTGTACTTAGTACCAGGGTAGAAGAATGGTGGGATCCCATCCTTACTGACTGTGGCCTATCTGTTAGGCCATGATACGTTGATTTTACTGTAGTGGATACAATAGCATGGTACACGATACTATGAATATACAGTATGAGATGTTCTTTTTTTTAAAATTTCTCTTTGATATACTTCCATTTATCAGATGCAGTATCTGGTTTTTTCCAGAGCCTTGGAAGTTAAGAATAGATTATGGGTTTGCAGAATTTGTCAAAGGGTAAATTGTGAATTTGTCAAATGGTAGGTCACGGTCATCTCATATATTCTTCGCACAAGTTCTTTCTGGTATTGTAGATTTTCTTAAAGCAAGGTCAACAAACAACAAACACCTGTTCAATCAAAGATGAATGTGGGACAGAAAGTCATAACAATTTGCATGCCAGTGGCTCTTTTGCACAGTTTTCAGTCCTGAAAAAGCTGACATCTGCTGTCATCATCAGATAAAGTGTGACAGCTTGTGAAGACTGATACAGATTAGCTAACTGATCTGTTAGCTAATGACTAACTTGACATCATCTGTTTGAAAATGTTATTTTGGGGGATTACAAACCTCACATCCCCGCCACTGATGAAATTCATTATTCAAATCACATATCTCATCCTCTTATGCACACCTTGAAAAAAGTTACTTTTTATGAACTATAACTCTCAAAGTGTTTCATCCAGCATGGCTACTGATGAATCAGATGACTAAAATCATACTTAACATTCCCAGAAATAGAACTCGGATTTTTTTCTTTCTTGGCCTACAGTTCCCATAATCCCCCAGACAAGTATGGCAAATGCTGACTCTGGGGATTCTAGGAGTTGGGGGGGGGGAAGCCATGTTACTGAGGAATGCAAAGATCACATTTGCTTGAAATGTTTTGAAACTGAGTGCATGGCTTGCACTAATCCGATTTGTGTTGTTGCTTATGTTCTTTCAGGAGCTGCTTTAGGATGCTTCTCAGAAGAACAAAAAAAAAAAAGAAGAATTGAAAATTAATATTCTAAAATTAATTATTGTATTACCGCATATTATAAGTCCTGAGGGTAGAACATTTGTTCTTAGTTTGATGTATTTCACTTCATGAAGTGTTGTGGACATTGACGATTATATAAAAACAGTGGCTGGAATCGAATGGGAAATTTGTATTACTGCAAGTCTACCAGCATAAATGTCAGCAAGTTAAGAATTACAGCAAGTTAAGAAGTCAGCGTAGGCATTTGCTGTTGTGTGCTGAGTAGTTCAGATGGTATGCAACAGCAAATGCCTCTGGTGGGTGTAAGAGGATTCTGTCCAATAAAAATCTTGGCTAAGAAGTGTAAACTTGTTAAAGAAGTGAGAATATTATTAGTGGTTGCTCAGTTTTCACTCCATCTCCTGCCTTCTCTCAAGCATCTAATTTTGATTTGTAGCAGCTGCAGGTGCTGAGTCATGAACTGCTAGACAGCTCAGTGGTTAAAGTATCTGGCTGCAGAGTTAGAGATTGAGAGTTCAGTTCCCCACTGTGCCTCCTTGACAGGGATTGGATTTGATGACAGAGTCTTAGAGTTGGAAGAGACCACTGAGGCCATCCTGGCCAACCCCCTGCTTTGCGGGAACATCCATCAAAGTACTCCCAACAGATGGCCATCCAGTCTCTGCTTAAAAACCTCTAAAGAAGGAGACTCCACCACCCTTCGAGGCAGCCTATTCCATGGCAGAACAGCTCTGATGGTCAGGAAGTTCTTCCTAATGTTCAGATTGAATTTCTTTTCTTGTAGTTTGAAACCACTGCTCTGTGTCCTAGTCTCTGGAGCCCTAGGGAACAAACCTGTCCCCTCTTCAACATGACATTTTTTCAAATGTTTAAACATGGCTATCATGTCACCTCTGAAACTTCTTTTTGTAAGGCTAAACATTCCCAACTCCCTAAGCCGCTCCTCGTAGGACATTGCTTCCAGAACTTTAACCATTTTAGTCGCCCTCCTCTGGACACGTTGGACATGATCCATACGGTTCCTTCCAGCTCTGCATGTCTAAGATTATAATACAGATAAGATGCATTACAGCAATATACTTGATACATAGAATGCTGCTAATATGAATCTTTAAAATGGTCCCAGCCAGGGATATGAGCTCAACTATTAGGCAGAATGAGGTAGCCACCTTAGGCACCAGAGTCTAGATTCACAGCAAGGGCAGAAAATTGTCTACCTTGTCATTATTGCATCCTTCCTGCCATGGAGGAGGAGAGGTGGTTGGAGGATTTAGACATCAGCATAATTTGGCTGAATTTAAGTCCTGTGTTCTTTCACTTGGTTATGTGGGTGAGAGTGAGGCACCATTTGTTGCTCTGCTGTAGGCAACAAAATATCTCAGGCTAACCCTGCCGGTTGTTCAGATGGAGTACTAATTAAATCACTCAAATCATAGGTCTTCCAAGGAATTGTGAAAAGTTGAAGGATGAATGTTTATCCTGAATCTTTGGTTCTGTGTACTCAGAACTCTCCAGAAGATTACTGTTTGGGACTACAGTACAGCTCTTAAGAAGCCTTAATGGCTGGAGGGTTCTGAAATATGTAGTACCTCCCCCCCCCCACATACAAACACACCCACTTTACTCTCACCCTGGCCTTCTGAGGAAGCCTTAAAATGAATATTTAATTTCTTGCTACTAGCAGGAAAGCCTAGAATGGGGCAACGCAGATGACTGATCAGGAAGAAAAGAATCTGAGCTAATGTCACAAGAAATATCCACATGCCTGAAGAATCCAAAACAGACAGGCAGACAGACAGACAGACAGACAGAAAGAGAGCTGGAAAGATGCTGCCTTCACACTCAGAGTTGCACCTCCACCTTTTGTGCCGAGGAAACCGTTCACCTCAGATACATTCTGAGGAGGAGAAAAAGATCTGCTGATGAATCCAATGCTTCAATAATCAAGGTACATGTCATTAATTCCCTTTTTGTTGTTCACATTGAATGTCTTTCTGAGGAATCGTAAGGAATGGTTGAGCAGGCTTTTGGCCAGTAGGACTTACTTTTATCAGCAGCCTGAGGTTCATTAACTGGAAACAGGTATAAAATAGTGCTAAAGAAGGCAGTTTGTTTTTAGTATCTGAACAAGAGAGCATCCACACAAATTCTTTCACAAACAAATCTACCCTTGTTTCCACACAAGATTGATTGACTGATTGATTTAAGGAGCCTAACTCAAGAGGAAACAGTGATAAACCCAATATTAGTGCTACCAAGAGTGCTAGTGCTAGTGCTACCTCCATGGGACTTAGTTGTGACCAACAGGCTTCTAGATCAATGGATCTATTTTAGGAGCTGTGCCAACTGTGAACCCTATGCTACAAAACCAAGGAAAATGACCACCTTGTCAAGATTGACTCAGAACTTCACATTCTCCTTGACACCTATGGGTCTATCTTGAGCAGTGTTGGTTTTCTGTGTTGGGTGTAATGGTAATGATGTGAGACTGGAGAAATTGTCTGTAATCCTGATGTCAAGGGTGGATCATTGCCTGCTGTGGTTTAAATTCACTCAGAGTCTCCATGGCAGAGAGGCAATTAATATAGACTGTCCAGGAAGCTTATGGATCAGAATGGTTTCCAAAAGGTTCTTGAATTTTTTCCTATCACCTTGGTAGATGGCCGTGGTGAAGGTCTGGTTGATTCCTGAAATAGAGAAATGGCCAGTGCAATGGACATGTTTGCTGCCAAGCATCTCCTGCAATGGCCTTCCTTGTTTTTCTTGGTGATGAAATGCTTGGAACAAAGATGGATGGAAAACATGGAATAGGTCAAACTAAACATGGAGTACAGTTCATTGGAAAGTCTACTCTGCAGTGGTGCTGATAGTAAATAACTCTCTGCCACCATTATGTCTGCATAGTGTCATCCAGTGAATATTTTTTTAAGTAGTCACGGACCACTATTATATGAAGATAATGGAAGTTATTCAGCAGCCTGTTGCAAAAAAATAATAATTGCATGACATAGTGAAGATAAAATCAATCCATTCCAATCTGATTTCATTGAATATAACTTTGACGCCTGCTTAACCAGTAGTAATATATATTTTTCAATCTTTATAGCCTGAGGATGTCAATAGGCTCCTTGGAGAAGTTAGAGCCACCACATGTTTGCTGAACTGTTACCCTTCCTGGCTTACTAAAAGTGGCTGAATGCCCATCTGTAGCAAGCAGAGGTGTAGTGGAGCTGAAGCTCTCAGGAATGAAGCACTGGGATTGTAACAGTCTGGTTTGCTCTTGAGAAATTGGAACAATGTTGTGTGAAATCAAGTTGCTTACAACTTATGGCAACTCTATGGATTAAGTACTTTAAGGAGGTCCTATAATTAGCAACCATGCTCAGGTCTGGTAAACTGTAGGTTTTGGCTCTTTGTTGAATTAAGTAATCTCATATTAGGGCTTTCTCTTTTCCTGTTACTTTTCATTTTTGCTAACATTATTGTCTTTTCCAGTGAATCTTATTATATGCCCAAAGTATGATAACCTCAGTTTAGTCATTTTAGCTTCTAGAGAGAGTTCAGATTTGATTTTATCTGGAACACATTTACAAGTGGTGCCTCACATAGCGATGATAATCGGTGCAGCAAAAATCGCTGTGAAGCGATTTCGTCACTATGCGATATTAAAAAGCCCATAGGAACACATTTAAACCCCTTCAATGCGTTCCTATGGGCTTCAGACTCACCTTTAAACGAAATTCCTCCATACAACGGCCATTTTTGCTGCCTGGTAAGTGAGGAATCCGTCCCAGAAAACAGCGGGCGGCCATTTTTTTTTACCCGGCGGCCATTTTGGAACCGCCGATCTGCTGTTAAAAATCATCACTTTGCGATGATCGGTAAGCGAAACAGGGTACCGATCATCACAAAGTGATTTTTCCCCATTTAAAACATCGCAATGCGATCGCTTTTGCGATCACAAAATCTTCATCGCTATGCGATTTTGTCGTTAAACGGGGCGCCCGTTAAGCAAGGCACCACTGTATTTATCTTTTTGGCTATACATTTCATGACTCACATATAATAAATCTGATGGGTCTAGCCCCCCCTCGTGTGTGTGTGTGTGTGAGGGAGTCTGGGGAAAAACAATCCTTCCATCTAGCACTGTTAAGGACTTTTTTCATAAGTGTGTTGAACAATTCCTCTGATTATTACCTGTGAATCTGCAATGACAGTGTCACCCTTCCAGCTGACTCATATTCCATAAAAAGTTACCATGCCCTTTTCCTGCAAGAGTGGAGGAGGACAGTGCCCTGCTTTACTTTATCTGGCTTTAAGTGCAGAGCTCTGAAAAATAATGGTGAATGACAAACCATCTTGATCCAAAGAGGTAAATGTATTCAAAATACAATTGGAATCAAATTGCAAGCAAATTTAGTATTGGGCATCCCAACACTTAATGGAAGCCTTACGAATTACCAAAGGAGAGCCAAATTTCCACACAGATGCCTCGGAAAATCCTTTTCTGGACTCACTTTGAACATTTGGGGTTGATATGCATTCTATCCTGCAGATGAAACATAACTCCTTGCTCTTTTTGTAATTAATTTGGAATTGCACAATGCAGCCCAAAAGCTCACCACACTCTGAAGATTAGAAGCCCCCAAACTTGCTTTCATCAAATGTTTTCAGCACTGCTGAGACCTAAATCATACCATGTGGCTTCATCAGCCCACCATAGTCTTATAATATGCCAAGAAACTTGAAATGAACTCCTTCATCTCAGACAAGGATAATTAATCTTCAAATACAGTATTCCTTAATGCAGAAGACCCCAAATTCAGAACCAAATTAATTTAAAGCATAAATCTCCTTTTAACTATTAATTGGCTCATCACTAGACTTGATATATAATTACATTCTTTCTTCCTTATAGGCATGAAGAGACCACATAATTCTGGTGGTTAATTAATGTTTTAAAACATGACACATTCAGAGAATATATAGGTTACCCAGATAACTTGAGCTTCTCCCTAGGATACAGCAGTCTTCTGCAACTTCCCTAGCTAAAGACAACTGTTTTGGACCACAACTCCTACCATTCCTGACCACCAGCCATGCTGTGGTAAATCTGAAATTGTCCAATGAAGGAAAGTCCACTACCCTCAGAAGTAGTCCATTCCACAGTTGAACAGCTCTTATCGTTGAGAAGCGTCCCTCATATTTAGGTTAAAACTCCTTTCTTGTGATCTGAATCCGTTACTTTGGGTCCTTTCTTTTGGAGCTAGAGAAAATAAAATCTTGCTCCATCTTGCACATAAGAGCTCTTTCAGTCTTTGAAGATGTCTATAGTATCAGCTCTCAGTCTTCTCTTCTTCAGACTACAAATAATAGAGCACTAGCTTTATTGTATGGGTATGTAACTTGTAGCCCTGAGAGGTGAGGGAGTTGGCTGCTCTCCATGTGGCCCCCAAGCCAGCAGGATCCCACCTACTTTCTCCTCAGCCCAGTTGACGAAAACAAAGCCCGGCTTTTTACTGAGTCAGATCATTGGTTCATATATATAGCTCTGTAGTGTCCATTGTGAATGACAACAGTTCTCTAGGGTTTATTTATTTAAAATATTTTTACCTTGCCTTTCTCCTAAAAAGGGACCCAAAGCAGTTTTCATAATGAAAAACACAATATTAAAAGCTAAAAACAGTAAATTATTCAAATACTATAGAAGAATAATTAAATAATATTATATTCAAAAAAATTAGATAAAAGCAAAATTCCAGATGCAGGGGAGGGGTATCAGGAGACGGGTGTCCAGGTGTCTCATGTGCTCCCAGAGGCATCTGGTGGGACCACTGTGAGATACAGGAAGCTGGATAAGATGGGCCCTTGGCCTAATCCAGCAGGGCTCTTCTTATGTTCATTACAAACAAACAAACAAACATACAAACAAACAAAACCAGATTTTGAAGCAACAAAATATAAACCATCCCATTTATTGACTCCTAGACAGTCAGTCATTAAGGAAAAGCCTGCCTGGTCTTCACTTACATAATTACAGTTAAGATGGGGCCAGCCTAGTTTCCTGTGGGAGGGAGCTCCAGAGTCTGGAAGCAGCAACAGAGGAGACTATGCCCTCACCAAGCACAACTGTGAGGATAATGGGACCAAGAGAAAGGCTTCCTTTGATGATCGTAACACCCAGGCAGGGTCATAGAGAGAAATATGTTTTTTTGAGATAGCTTGGACTCAAGCTGTTTAGGGCATTATAGGTTAAAACCAGCTATTTAAATTGGGCCTGGAAATGGATTGACAGCAGTGAAGCTGCTGTAACAGAGGGGTTATCTGATCCCTCTAACCAGCTCCACTTAACAATCTGGTTACAGTGTTTTGGACCTGCTGAGGTTTCCAAACGCTTTCCAAAAGCAGGCCCACATAGAGCATGTTATAGCAATCTAGCTGGGATGTAAACAAGGCATGTGTCAGACCTTTCCAGGAATGGGCGCAGCTGGTGCACGAGTTTTAGCTGTGCAAAGGCATTTTTGGCCACCACTAAAACCTGGCATCCAGGGTTTCAGTGAGAATTCCTTTCCTAGCCCTGCTTGAAGATCTGTGGTGCTCTCTGGTGGCCCATCATCCAAGTATTAACCATGCCTGACCTTTCTTTAGCTTCCAAAATCAGATGAGATGAGATGTCATCATGGTGATATGGGCTATGATATGATTGGACGGCACTGTTTCTAGGCTCCTGAAAATGCTGTTTAGCCGCTGGTGGTAGTGGGATATAAACAACAGTCTCACCAGAGATTGTAAGGTGATCAGTATGCACTGTGTAGGTCTGTATGCTGATGTGCATATTTGTGCAGGGGCATGGGCTTGGGGGGAAAGTAAGTTTATGCGCATGCATGCTTGCCAGTACATGTATGCATGGATATGTATGCACGTCCATATGGTAATGCAACCTCTTTATGTACCCTCTTTTGTCTTCTTTTTTGGTAATGTGTAAATAGCCAACCTCCAGGTAGAGGCAGCAGCCAAGATGATGGGAACTGCAGAGAGCCCACCTTCTTATGGCCTTTCCCCACTTTATCAATTTCTTGAGTTAATAATTCTCTCTATAGAATATTCAAGCATGTTCCAGGGTTATTAACAGAAGTACTTGGGAAAGAATTCTCAGTTCAAGGTATGATTTTGTTAAGCCTAGCCAATGAGTCAAAAGTTTCAGATGCTGCCACACTTTCAGATTTTCTTCCAACTTGAGAGGTAATTATAAATGTTGGTGATGATCTCTGGGTCATTCATTCTTGGAACCTGAATTCCATTGGACGTTGAACAGTTTTGGGTATGAGGTTGTTGCCAGGAAAAGTTGTGCTCAAATGTCTCTCTGCAGGTCACAATCAAGTCATTGGACTTGCTTCTTTCCAGGAAGTGTTCTTTTTAAAGAACCTTCTTTGAAAAGGGTCACCTAAGGTGAGGGTTACTAACAGTGCTATGAATATACACAGAACAAATAATCTAATATTTGTCAACCCAGGCAGCAAAGGTTACTTCTATGTACCTTCTCCGGCATCATTTTCTACGTTTTCAGTTTTCTTGCTTTTCTTGTGAATATATGGGGAGATCTTTGAACCAGCAAAACCACTCTAGTTGGTTCAGATCATTTGAATATTCCAGAGTGCATCAATATAATGTTTCCTTTTCTTAGAAGGCTTCTTCGTGGAGGCCACATTGATGACCTGGATCTAGATGTCAAATCATACATTAATTTAGGTGTACATTTTCTGTTGTTACTATATTTTCCCTCTTATTTCCTTCAAAAATAAAACCTATGCACACCTCCCAAGTACCAACCAGAAAACAACAACAACAAAAATAATGTGTAACTTTCTATTTGTGGAATGCCTGGCTCTGAGGGGAGGAGTAACCTGAAAATGTGCCTGTAAGTTGGCACAAATGAGTTCCTGCTGTGCCTTGGTTCCAAGGACCCCTTAGACCCAGGTATTCCCATGATAGCCAGTTTTGGGATGCTTGCATGCATCCTCTTCCTCCCTTTCCTGTCCTGATGTTGTCTCCACCACAGTTATCTGCTTCTTCTTCCCCTTTACTTGTTCAACTGGAGGGGAGAAGGCAGAGGTGGCACCAATACTGCTGCCTCCTTTCCCCCAATGTGATGTGGCAGGTGAGTATTGGATGCTTGTATGTATTACTGCATGCACCAGAGTGACGTGGGGACAGTCAGAACCTTCCTACACAGAGTCCGAGCATGGTGCTTGGGTTCCCACCTCAAATGGGAGAGAACTTTAGGACATCCCTGGATATGAGCAGCTGGAAAAAATACTTTTCATGTACAAATGCTGATACCAATCTATTACTGTAACTTTAAAATAATGCTTCCAAGTTGGGCTCCTCTGCAGCACTGAACATCTGCTGCCAGAGGCCATCGTCTCACTTTGCCTAATGATAGAGCTGGCCCTGTCTTCAGGGAGACAGCAACACATTATTTAATTTTAAATAGTTTACTCCCATCAAATCCAGGCCTTGGAAACTTATCTTTTTGGACTACAGTTCCCAGAATCCACAGGCAGCACCATGGTCATTGGCCATGCTTCCTGGTGAATTCTGAGTGTTGTGGCTCCAGAATAACTTTCCCGAGCTTTGTTCAAAAGAAGGGGCCACACATGTGCAATACCCTTGTTCCCTGAATAGAGGTTAGAAGCCCTGGGCAGGGTGGAGGGCAGGTGGTGGAGATAAGAAGCCCTGTTTTCCAAAAGTACACTCATATCAGTGGACACCGCCTTTCAGAAAGGCTGAAAAGGAACATTCCTAGACACTGTGGGAAGAAGGGAGTGATCACCTCATTCTATTGTACAACTCATCAGCAGGAGGAAAGAGGGCCCAGTTAGCGCTGAAGGCATTTCTAGCATTCTGGTGTCAGATGGGGGAATGTGAGTGCTAAGGCTTAAGGGTTGAGTCCTCCTTTCTCCACGCACAAGCATTTCCTTCTCCTGCTTCTCCCATTTAGGAGCATCAGAAGCTGCCTTCTGCTTAGATTATAGGCCTTTATGTATCGTCAATTCTGACTGGCAGCAGTTTTCCAGGATTTCGGGTAGGATTCCCTACTTAACCATACATGGAGATCTCTGATGGTCCCCCATCCAAGTACTCACTTGCTGCTTGAATCAGATAGAATTTCGGAAATAGATGGAGCAGCACCCTCTCTTTTGCCTGCTTTCATTGTGAATCCTCATGGAAACATGTCCATTCTGCTATGCCACAGCAGAGATGGAGCTTGCCCTCAGGGCGTTTTTCTGCATTCTGGAGGTCTGTGCAGACTAAGGATGCAAGGGATACTTGCACATTCTCTCTGTTTCAATGGAAAAAGGTAGCTCGGCATACTGAGAAATCCCCTCGAAAAGTGGTAAATCAGATTTTTTTTCCACTCCTGCATGAAAGAGAATAGGTCAGTGTTAGCCAGCCCCTTGGGCTTTGTGCAAAATGTGTGTTTCATGTAAAAAGCAAACAAACCAAAATACAAGGGTTGTTTTTGCATAAAAAATGATTTTTAAAAAAACAATAAAGCCCACTTGCATCTCTAGTGTAAGGGCTGTAAGTCACTGCACATGGGAAAGTTCAGGGCTGTGCACAGTCATTTAGAGTCCCTGCTGCATCTCATTTTCTCAGCTCTTTCTGCTGTTCACACTTTGAGAGAAATGTTTGCATAAGAGTCTTCATGTGCAAGACACAACAAACACATACCTTAATGAGCAATGCCCTAACAAGATCTAAAGGCTGCAAATTAGCAGCAGGTTCTGATCCTACTTTTACCTTCCCTGCCCTTTTGGGTTTGACAGATCTTTGCACCTGTCTGCTTCTGAAATCAGGGCGAGATGTTACATTATGAACTATTTTTATGCTGCTTTTCAGGCAAGAGAGCTCATGTAATATAGCAGATAGAGCACGAGAGTAGGATGCAGGAGACCTGGGTTCATATCTCCACTCAGCCATGGAAACTTACTATGGTGGAGTTTTGAATTTTTGGTAAAATTCCTTTTTGTTACACAGCAGAAGTACAGAGGCCCACAGAGGAGAATAGCTACATGTTCCCCACAGTCCACCCCTTTTTCATTGACTGGCACTTGAAGTCCCACTAACTCACTCTTAGATGTTTGTAAGAGAAAGAATTAAAAAAAAACACTTATTTCCTTACTGTTGCTTGAAATTGGCGACATGTGCATGCTGTTTTCTTTACTGCACGCATATTAACAACTGACCGAACTGATCAACAACAAGCATACACCTGACAGCTTTCAACAGACAAAAGATAGGGGAAAGAAGCTCAGCAGAGATATAGGGCTCTCTTTGAATTCAGAAGCTGGAAGGAATGATTGGTTAGTGCTGGATATACGTATAGAAAATCACCCCAGCTCCGAAAAGTCCGTCCCAAACCACAGAAAGCATGTGAGGTTCCAAACAAAACTCCAACATTTACTTGTGAGTGGCAAAGGTAAACCATGCATTGAATATCTTACCTACCCCAAAAACCCTAGTAGGGTTGCTTTATGTCAGAAGTGACTTGATAACACTTAAGAATAATTTTGCACAAGGGCTACTTTGATCACATTACCATTCCAATGTTTTTGTTGTACTTAAACCAGCATCGCAAAGGTTGGCACTGACATTGCGGGGCACACAGCCCTGTCTAGGGCAACCAAAGATTTTCCAGGTAGTGAAAAGTGGACGAGTCCATTTGAATATTACCAGTTTAGAAGGAAGTTAGAAAAATCTTAAAACTAACAAACAGACAAGAACGTTGGTTATTGTGCAAGACAGTTTATGTTGCCATAGGATGGCTGGAAGGGTGCACGCCTGATTGCACCAGAAAGGATCAATTTAATGCGAGTCACCTCCCATCATGTGACTCATCCGTCAGCCCGGGAATCGCTCCAGCCTGGCCTCAGAAAGTGGAAGCCCAGCTTGGGGATGAATTGTGGCTGGACTCTGGAGCACATTTCCCCGTGTGTTGCATGAATACCAGGAAACAGATTGTACCAAACGGCTCCACAAATTGTTTAAACTGTAATCTATTTCCTAATGTGATTAGTACCTATTGGCCATGTAATTTAATCTCAGCCAGAGTTGGGATAAGTCCTTTTTTTTCACTGTTAACACTCAATGAGACTGCTGCCCATGTGAATCTAGGTGTGTCCAAAAAAGTAAAAATGTATTGCCCGACCACTGCCTGGCCAGAGGCTCTTAAAACTGAATGTTCAGTCCCCATTTTATAGCAGGATTGAGGAAACTGGGCCTTCCAGAACCTTCTAGACTCCAGTTTCTGACTAGCTAGCCTAGGCAGCCTGTTCAATGCTGTCACGTCTACCTTAGTCCAGAGACAGGGAAGTGTCTTCTTTTATTTGCGGTGTCTTCAAAATATAATAGTGAAGGCCGAGAAACTTTAATTGTAATGGTAATATGATCAAAGTCTATTGATTCCTGGAAGCCATAATCTCTAACCTCATCTATCTGCCACCGCTTGATATCCTGCTCTGAGTTAAGGCCTGAATCCTATTTGGAGTTGAGGGGATGGGGGAGGTGATATCTCCTTTTGTATAGGCTGAGGCTCAGATTGATTTACTTTTACTAGACTCTTCAGAGATAACAAGAAGACTTTATATGATGTATTCATGCTTGAAGGAGACAGGGTAATGTCGCTGATCTTTTATTATTAAAACCGGCCCAGTGCATGGTCTGTAATGGAATGCAAAATGGAAAAATACTCAGAGCCGTTTCTTGATTCCAACCGTCTCTCCCTCACTTCTTATTCTTCTTTGTCTCTCTGTTACAATTTTGTTTCCCTCTAAAGTTGTGAAGGGCCAGAAATGCATGGGGTGACTGAGCTTGTTCTTTCTTGCAACTTGATATAAAAACTTTAAGGGCTTTTCCAGATGGAGCATCATTTCCTCCCCTCCCCTGCCCCCATTACTCTTTGGTGGCAGTGTTGTGGGATTGGTATCCAAACAAACTCTCATCTTTTCTCTTTAAGACATAGTTTAAGATTTTTTTTTTAAAAAAACTAAATTCTTCTCCTTGCTGGAGTTTCATGGCTTGAGTGTTTGTTTGTTTGTTTTTTGTTTTCCCATTTTGGAGTGACAATTGGACACAGATTTATGTAGATTTCTGTTTTTTGACTCTTCCCCTCCCCAAGAATTCCCCATAATGCCTTGGGAATTCTGGGAGTTGTAGTCCCCAAACACAAAACCTGCACAACTGTAATTGAAAGCTTCTGGCTTCTATTTGTGAGTTGATGCCCCATGTCTAATGTAAGATTTGTATGCCCTCAATTTCCACTGTCCAGTGGCCATTATTAGCTTGCCTGAGAATCCCAGTCCTACAGCTGCTGTAGCAGCCTGAATCCCAAAGGAATGGCATTAATTCAATTAGATGAAATACAATTTATTGTTATTAGGATGGAAAATTGTCCCATTAGATTATTCATGCTAGACCTTCTTGCAAATAACAAAAAAGCAGTTTTCCTCAAGGTTTCATCCATAATTCCTATTTATTTTAATTCCATCAAAGGTTTTCATTATATTTTGGTATAAAGTAACAGTAGTAATGTTGTTAGGATGGAGAATTTGTGTTGGTTACACATGCCCCCCCAAAAAAATTACTTAAAACATGTGTGTGTGGATGCAGGTTTCCTAGCTTTAGGTATTTGGCTATTATGGGATACCCTTACAGTATTTCTGTACCCACAAGCATTCTTGTGGACATGAGATCTTTTTATACCCCTTGACATCCCTTGTTATAAAATACCTTTTGGATTTTTAACTGACATCTAAGCCATCAATAAAGCTAAAATGTGAGCACAATGCCTCTTAAACTAACTCCCAAGTTGGAAGAACTTGATGGCACATAAAACAAGAATACGTGAGCTGGGCCAGTCAGTCCTTCTAATATGCGTGTGTGTTCTATGCCATCAAATCAGAACAGACTTATAGCAACCCTAACAGAGCTTTCAAGATAAGTGAGATATTTAAGGAGTGATTTTACCAGCTCCACTCCCCCAGTGAGTTTCCATAGCCGACTGGGGATTCGAACCCTGTTTTCCAGAATCCTAGTCTGTCACTCTACCCACTACACCATACTGGGAATCCATCTTCTCATATGACTTGAACCAAATTCTTAGAACAGGATTGAATTGCTGGGGAAATAGAAATCCCAACCCTTTAGGCTCATTTACTGTTTTGTCTACCAGAAAGAAAAAGCAATCATAGATTGGTTCTGGGAATAGACACAGGATGTTCATCTCCAGGTTTTATTTTACCAGACATTGCTGCTGTCTGTCCTTTAGGGTGGTCTGGCAGATTATTTATTTCTTAGTCCAAAACACTGCTTTGGATGCAACTCCTCTGACACCCCAAAACAATGCATGACTGTCTGCAGTGTAAGAATACCGAACCCACTGTTTAAGGTCCATCACATCCCCCCCAAACTGATGGCATGGCATAGCACACACATACCCCAATACAGATCACAGCCCTTATTTTCTCCATTTGTAGGTGTGTTTTTTTTCTTTTTAAATGCTGATCCAGAAATGAACAAATGCTCTCTCACACACATGAGATCAAATCAATTTAACTTTCCTTCGGAATAACTTGGAGCACGTTAGTCCCAGTCTGTACAACAAATATTTCTATACAGATAAGATATATATTTTATACATATATATGTATATATATTTATACTGTCAGACAAGAGTGCACTTTATCTTATCTGTATGCAGAACATATCATAGAGAAAGCTAGACTAGATTTAGATGGAGGAGGAATGAAAATTGGTGGAAGAAATATCTATAATGTAAGATAAGCAAATTACAGTGTCTTACTGGTAGAAAGCAGCAAGGACTTGAAATGACTTTTGCTGAAAGTGAAAGAGCTGAAGCAGAACTGCAGCTGAAAATTAAGAAGAACATAATCATGACGACAGATGAACTACACAACTTTAAGGCTGACAATGAAGAAATTAAAGTAAAGATTTTGTGTATTACCTTGGTTCAAGCATCAGTCCAAATGGAAACTGCAGCCAAAACATGAGAAGACTGTGGGTTGGAAGGTAGCAATGGAGAAATTAGAAAAGATAATCAAGTGTGAGAATGTGTCAGAGGATACTAAAATGGAAATAATCCATATTCTTGTATTTCCGATTATCATGTACATGTGTGAAAGCTGGACAGTAAAGAAAGCTGACAGGGAAAACTTTGATTCATTTGAAATATGGTGCTGGAGGAGAGCTTTGCAGATATCCTGGACTGCTAGAAAGACAAACAAATGGGTCCTAGAGCAAGTCAAGCCTGATTTATGTTTGGAGGCAAAAATGACAAAACTGAGACTGACCTACTCATGAGAAAGGCGGATTCTCTGGGAAAGACAATAACACCGGAAAGGTTGAAGATATTAGGAAAAGAGGAAGATACGGACTGACTTCTTAAAGAAAGTCAGAGTCTTGTTTTGCAAGAGCTGAGCAGAGCTGTTGAGGACAAGACATTTAAGAGATTGTTCATTCATAGGGTTGCCAGAAGTCAAAGGTGACTTGATGATAAATATCAACAACAATACAGTCAACCCTTGACTTACGAACGGCCCCACATATGAACTTTTTGATTTACGAACGGCTGCATTTGCAAAAATTGGCATCGACCTGCGAACAGAGCCTCGACCTATGAACGAGGTCAAGGTTCTGTTTGCAAGTCAATGCCATTTTTTGCGAATGGAGCCATTCGTCGTTTTCAGAGCTTTCAAAGGGCTTTCCCCCGACATCGGAGTAAGCCCTTTGAAAGCTCCAAAGGCAAAAAGGCAGGGAGAAAGGGCAGGAAATTCAAATTTCCCGCCCTTTCTCCCTGCCTTTTTGGTTTGGAGCTTTCAAAGGGCTTCCTCCGATGTCGGGGGAAAGCCCTTTGAGAGCTCCGAAGCCACCAATCATGGCAGCGGGGACCCCCAGGGAGGTCTCCCATGGTGGTTGGAACGGATTAACGCAGTTTCAATGCATTCCTATGGGGAATGGGGAATCGACTTACGAACTTTTCAACTTACGAACGCTGTTCCGTAACAGATTAAGTTCGTAAGTTGAGGGTTGACCGTAGTTATACATTATACAAATATTTATACATGTATTTGGATACAGATTGGAGATATATTTTATAATAAAATGTATTTAACCAGATCTCACTTGATCTACATCCCAAATTTGCAAATGAAGGAAACTGTATTCTAAAGGCAGTGATTGATAGCTGACGCTTTCTGGGTTTCTGATTGTTTCCTAATGTGGACCATTTTTCATCATCCAGAGCTGGCTTATAATTATGTCGTTTCCTCTACTTGAAAGTCGAGGCAGCAGCCACGAACCATGAAGTTAAAAAGACTGTTTATAGGGCAGCTACATTGTGTCATTATCAGTTTATGCTAACTCTTGCTTTGCTTCTGGGGACAAAACAACAATTTGAGCCTTCTCAAACTCATCAGACAAACAGAAAGCAGAGAATTTAAATCTGCTCCAGAGCAAAAATGAAGACGAAAGATGCATGTGGGCACAGTGCTGTTTGACCTTCAGATAAAACTGTCAGCAATGCTCTTGATGGAAAATAAGTCAGATTGCTGATCACTGGATAACTTTGATGTAATATTCTGCAATAATTCAGCTGAGATTTTATGACAAGATTAATAGGGGAGTTTTTTTTAAATGCAAGTAGAAGAAGTTCCTTCTTCCTATAAATTCCAATGTGAGGTTTTTCTATATCAAGATCTAACATGAGTTTATTACAACTGGTAACAATGCAGATAGCTGTCCAGAGCCTGAACTATTTTACACATTTATTAAAAGTAATATGTAAGGTGGTAAAACTCATGTAAGCACAGTAGATGCTGAGATTGTGGGTGGCTAATGTCAGAAATGTAACCTATGAGAAGGCTGTCCTTGGCTTAAATCTCATGGGGTGGGGCTGTAGCTCATGGGGTGGAGCATAAAGCATCTGCTCTGTATATGAGGTCTTAGATTTGGTTCCTGATGTCTATTAAATAGGACCAGAGGGCAAGTGTTGTGCATGATTTATGCCTACGTATGTTCCTGGAGAGCCATAGCCTGTTGGAAGATGCACGTATCTTGGTATGAACTCATTTCCCTCCTGTTGATATATGTTCTGCAGAACATCTTAAGCCAGATTGGTTCTTCAAAATGATTCAGGCCATATCTGCATGCACACAAAAGGCTATTGTAACGTTGATCACGGGTTTGATGTGCTCTGAAGACTTGGAATATAGCATGTGTTTTATGTGCCAACAACTCGGAAGCAATTAGTCTGACTCTAATAGGACTTTCAAGGAAAGTGAGATATTGAAGGAGTGGTTTTACCAGTTCTACACTCCCCCCCCCAGTGAGTTTCTATTATAAATGGGCACTTCATATTAATTTCCCCAGTAAAACAAATATGAAGGTATCGCCCAAATATGGCCCAGTTCCCCCCCCCCAGTACTTACTGGGCTCCCTGCAGTGCTCAGCTCTGTCATTGTCATCACGCCAATCACGGAAAGAGTCCAGCTGGCTCTTCCCCACCTCCCTGAGCAGCTGACCACTTTGATGGGAAGGTAGGACAGGGAGTCTCCCCACTCAGCCAATGAGTGGTCAGCTGTGTGGGAAGGTGGTGAAGAGTTGGCCAGGCTCCTTCTGCAATTGACACAACAACAACGACAATGGAGCTAAACACCACATGGAGCCGAGTAAGTGGCCTGGCTGGTTTGTATTCATTTCTCTAGGGAAACAAATACAATGTGTCTATGTTTAGTTTCCATACTTAAGCAAGGGCTCAAACTCAGGTCAGTCTAGCTTCCCTCTAAGTTTCATTGCCTGGGAGCACCCATTAAGTAGCCTCTTTCTCATTGTGGGGTCAGAAAGTCCGATACCTGAACAACTTCCAAAGAGACCTTTATAGGCTTCTAGGAAAAATCAGAAGAATGTGTTCACCACAGCTGATATTTATCTGATTTAGAGTTCCTTTCAGAATGGAACCAGACAGTCCTTCCCAATCACATCAAAATTCATCAGGTATCAAGGGGAAAAAAAAGCAGCAACATTCATCAGCTCGTCCATTTCCACAACCTTTATTCATTTGCATTGCTTGTATGTTCCATAAGTATAAGAATACAGTACTTTGAGGTTGTGGCTTTTTAAGAAGTTAAAAGCAGATTTCAGTTAAACAGAAATCAGTCTTACAGCTATGGAAAAACTGTAGGCATAAATACTGAAATAGAAATCCATTCTTGGAGCTTGTGAAAAGTTGCAGGTGTGATTGCCATCCAAAATTCTTTCAGCTATGAAAAGCTGCAAATAAGAAGTAATCCAAAATCAAAACTTAAGTTCTAGGCAGAATGTAAATAATATTTGAATCCAAAAATAAAGGAGCATGTAACTTAAAAGAGGCATATTGAAACAGCAGAGAATACCTCCCTTAAAATATTAAAGTTCTTAAAAATAGGAATATGTGAAAGATAAAACATACATCACTTAGCCTTTAAACATATGACTGAATACATATTAAATGTACTCTAAGTACTCACTCCGTCAAGCCAGTTTAAATCTATGAGGGAAAACTCACAATGATGATTTTATTATTATTATTATTATTATTATTATTATTATTATTATTATTATTATTATTATTATTATTATTATTATTATTATTATTATTATTATTATTATTATTATTGCTAATGCTGCTGCTGCTGCTACATGATGCCTGACAGTCTTTGGTATCATTGTTGTTGGTATCTGGTGTGTATGTTGTGGCATGTTGCATCTATGTCTTGTGTATCTCTTGCTTCCCTCTGTTTATATTTCTCTCAGTTGTTTACATTTCCTTTCAACTGTAAACAACTGAATTTTGCAGGTTTAGTAAGTTATCCATCTCTGTAAGTGGTCAGAATATTTGTAATAGAAATCCTCATTGCTTTTACTTGAGTGGCAAAATACCATTCTTGTAAAATATGAGACTAGCAAGTTGCTGCTATGGCAGGTAATAGCCGCTATTTTGACTAAATGGGTCCCTGCAACTGCAGGAATAGTAATTTACTTGAGTCCCATTTTAGTGGGTAAGCAAAATGCCATGAGCATAAGGTGCTAGTGAAATAAGTTGGTCAGGTAGCCACACTTTTGGACTCTAGAAAGTCCCCTCCCCCCACCTCCCAAACCATTTGTTTTCCTCCATGCTTGACTGTTAGGTACGAAAGAGGCCCTTTTGCAAGGCAATATTATTTTACATCCCTCTTGCTTTCAGAGTTGGCTGGAGAACTGGCTGATTGTTTTGCAGTGACATTAGTAAACTGCTGCTCAAACCCAAATTTTAAAGCACATACATTTTCAGAGTTGCTTTTTCTACATTCCCTTACTCATTTCAGCACTATATACATACGAATGTCAAATCTTGACATCATAGCCTCACTAAACATGCCTGTGACTTTCAGTTTCTGGTAGTTGACACAGCTAAGCCTTGGATATTAAGTGGGATAAACCAATAAAGGCAGTTGACAAAGAGCTGCTGTTTGCTGTTTCGGCTGAATTGTCTAGAAATCCTAGGGCTTGTCTATATGGTTTCAAAGGAGTGGGCTGGATTGGGCTAAACAGGGTTACTAAAAGGTCAGGTATACTGTTTGATGTGATCCCTGTATCAAATGGCATGCAGATCTCAGACAGTCCTATTTGGTCTGCAGTAGCCTGGCATTAATTTTCCAGTGTTGTGAAGTGGCTGAAGAAGAGAGCCACTTCAGGATATTGGCAAAGTCATGGACTCATAAAATAATGAAGTTGGAAGGGGCTTATGAGGCCATCAAGTCCAACCCTCTCCTCAGTGCAGGAAATATAAATCAAAGGATATCTTTGAACAAACACTTCCTTGACTCTGTGGAAGGGTTCAGGAAGTGAATTTTTTTTTTAAAAAAAAAGTATATTAGGGCACCACATATGTGCTGCACCATTAAAAAAACAACAACCAAAAACCAAAAACAGGAGAGTGATTTTTCTTTGATTTTCTATCAAAGGCCTGGTTGAGAACCTGCCTGCAACTGAATTGGGCAGGTTCTCAACCGGATCTTTAAAAGAAAAGCAAAAAGAAAAAGAAAAAAATCCCCCTCCTTGCCCGCTTTTTTCATCTCCCACTTTTTTTTAAAGTGTTGCAGTGCATATTTGCTGTCCCAGTACATTAATATCCTGGCATGTCTCTTGTCTTAAGCCACTTCACAATATTGGCAAATCAAAAGAGGAAAGGCTTGTTTTGGAATGTTTCTAGTGATCACATGTGCTGGAAACGATCCAAACCAGAGTGATCTTATCTGCACCAAAAAAAGTAGAAGCCAGGAGCAAGAAAAGTGCAGGTAGGACCACGATAGGGTGGACTGGTTCGCTCCAGCAAAGATGTCATCTGATCATCATCTTTTTGAGCAAACCAGCCCATTCACCTGCAGTGAACCAAACAGTGGGCTAAACATCTCTTAGAAACAAAAGTTCCAGTATTTCTTGGAGCATGCCTTTCTTAGAGCTTTTAACCAGCAGTCTAAATGGAAAGAAGAAGGAGATGAATAGGACCTTCTGTTTTCTGGGCCCCATTATCATTTCTTCTTGCTGTAGAGAAATGATGAGGAAAGGGGAACATGACTGATTTTTGTAGTAACCTTCAGAAAGCTAATGGTTCTTAGGGCTCAGTTGATGGGCAAATGTGCACTTACAAATCCATCCAAATGTAGCAGATGCAGCAACATAAATCTGTAGCTTGTATTTCACAAAATGTGTAAAGTATGTGATTCATCTCATAAACAGCTGCTCTGCGTGGTTAAATATGGGCTTAATGCCTCTAATGTTGGTTTTTAAATGTGCTGATCTTAAAAGCAAGTCAGTTGCTAGTCTCATGATGCCAAGCAGAAACATAAATAACACTGAAGTCACCTCAGTATTTCTTTCTATGTCGTGAGTCAGTTCAAACTAAGCTCGAATAAACTGGGAGAAACTCAGCCTGCTTTTATGACAGTTTTCACAGACTTTCAGAAGAGATGTCAAGAATGACATTTTAAAAATGATATAAAACTTGCTCTTGGAAGATGACACAATTGTCCAAAGGCGCCTCTCAGAGATTATGAGATGCTGAGGGCAGACTTTGGAATTTAACATGTAATTCTGTCCCAGTGAGCTCACGTTAATAGGCCTGGTCCATTACTTTGCCCCTAGTAATGGCCTTAAATGGTGGCTGGGTTGGAGAAAACCTTTTCTCCTGTCATCTTTTTCCTCTCCCATGTTTCATGGTGGCCTTTGCCAGGGCAGTGAACAAAGAATAGGCCTCTTTTTCCTGCCTCCTCTCCTCAAAAATTAACCATAGCCTCTAGGCTCTGGAAAGAAAACTGTAAATGCTTCTGTTCCCTCCTAAGCCAGAAGGCATATATGGGAAAGGTGAAGAAGATGGCTGGAGGCCATATTGAGCACCAGTGATGGACAGGAAGGTTGCACAAGTCTCCATAGCAACCCCTTGCCATCTCATACATCACTGTGACTGTTCCCATGGGTGGAAGCAAAGAATGAGCTGAGAGTAGTCCTGCTTCTCTACTTACTTTTTTGTTATATATCCCCTCACTTTTTCTTCTGTAGATTTGAATTAGGAAAAGATAGTGATTGCTGAAGTGAGCTTTAGGACTAAGTGGGAATTTCTGTCTTGGCTTCCAGTACCAGTTTCAGTACTAAATCAAGCTGTCTTTCATATTTGGGATGAGTGTGTGCCTAGTAAAGAATCAATAATTAAATATTATTTCATTCTCACAGGGAAGAATGTTAAAAAAATGTTCTCTCCTCATTGGCCAAGACTGCAAAAGTTCTTATGGAGTTTTTGCATTTCAGGACTTCTTTTCTTTTCTTTCTTTTTTTGCAAAAAGATTGCCCGAGTCATTTTTGTGCAAAATCTTGGACTCAGTGACCAGGGGCGCCTTCCTTCAGCTGTGGAAATTATACCAGCTACAGCCCTACCTGGATGAGCGGAGTCTCATGACAGTCACACATGCACTGGTAACATCCCACAGAGATTACTGCAATGCGCTCTACGTGGTGCTGCCTTTGAAGACGGTCTGGCGACTGCAACTGGTCCAGAATCGAGCTGCGCGGCTGGTGAGTGGTGCAGCCGCCAGGGAACATGTCAAGCCAATTCTGTATAAGTTACATTGGCTACCAGTTGCTGCCCAGGCCCAATTCAAAGTGCTTGTTTTGACATATAAAGCCCTAAACGGCTTGGGCCCTGGATACCTGAAGGACCGCCTCCTTCCATATGAACCTACGCGGCAGTTAAGATCTAGCCAGGGGGCCCTTTTGAAAGAGCCGTCCCTTAAGGAGGTAAGAGGGATGGCTTGTAGACAAAGAACCTTTTCGGCAGCTGCCCCCAGACTATGGAATGCCCTCCCGACTGAGATTCGTCTGGCGCCGACGCTGATGGCATTTCGGCGCCAGGTCAAAACCTTCCTGTTCCAGAAGGCTTTTAATTGAAATAATATTAGCTGTGGGTCCGATGCCAATTTTAATTGTATTTTAATTGTATTTTAATTATTTTATCTTTTACTGTATTGAATTTTAATTGTTGTAAGCCACCCAGAGACCACTGGGTAGTGTGGTCGGCATATATATAAATAAATAAATAAATAAATAAATAAATAAATAAATAAATAAATAAATAAATAAATAAATAAATAAATAAATAAATAAATAAATAAATAAATAAATAAATAAATAAATATTACATGTTTTTATATGGGGGAGGGTTGCTTTCTCCTGGCCCAATATTTCTTGCCGGAAACTATCACTCAACTCAGTTTCAGCAGTAGAGTACAGATGCAAAAATTCATTTATATGGTTAGTTTTCTTCAAATTGGTTTTGCAGATTGTCTGTTAATTGCTTGCAATGCATAATAGCATTTGGAAGTCACTGATAAAAATTATTTCTAGTATTTTTAAAAGAATCAGCTAGTCTCCTTTTCCACCCAAAGTAATTACAATATACTCTTCTTAGAGCATCTTAATAATCTGGTGATGCTCCCCTCATTTGCCCATTTAATGGGCCCTCGAATGAAGGAAAGTGTATGATATTTACTATCGATTATCCAGAAGTAAATATCAGAGTATTCAAGGTATTTCTGTGCCAATATACATACAACCTGGCCTAACATAATGGGTTCCAGATGTGTATCCTGCACAAACAGAGTGTGGGTGTGGAACAACTTCTCACCAAAGGCCAGCATGCCCTCCTTTCCTTCATTAAGGTGCTTTCTGGCTCCGTTTGCCATTTTCATGCCAATGCATTGCATCACAGCAGGCTCACCCTTACTTTGCATGGGATAATCCTTTGCTTGAAGAAGCCCTTTAATTGAAGGGATATCCACTCCATGTCTGGTTTAAAGAAAAAGGAACATAAAAAAAGGAGAGTAGAGGCTTTAGAATTGCCCACCCACAGTTAGGACTCAAGAAAGAGACTATGCAGCACACCTAGGTCACCTGATGTCAATCTGTTCCATGATGGTGAGACGTTTGGTGTTTCCATGTAAATGACAGGTCTCATTTATAGATGATTTTAAATCAAATTAGCATATATGCAATGTATGTAAATCTCTAATTAGGAAAGGAAAATCTAGGTTTATTATCCTGGTCAACTATGAAACTCACTGGCTGGACTTAAACCAGAGACTGGATGCTTTGGATATAACACCAAATCATGGTTTTGAGATTATGTGAGTGAATTCTCTTTTTTCCTCTTTGTTGGCATCTCAACCAGTTTATTCTCTATCGCTCTCTCTCTCTCTGTCATTATTGTTCTCTCTCTCTCTCTCTGCCTAATCCTCCCCGTGAGTTATTATTACAAGGGTTACATGAAATAATGGCATCTGTTCTGCTTCTTGGAGGAAGGGTAGAACACAAATGTAATAATATTATCTTTGAGTTATTTTGTGCTTGAGTCATAATTTGGAAGAAGACAGCAGAGAAACATCAAATTATTTTCAACATGGAAGCATTATTTGTTAAGACAGGAATTCTTGCTAGTTTTATTTATGTGCCATGGAAGTGTCCTTCTCTTCCCCCAAGGAACTCAGAACAGCATAAAAAGAGGCTAGTCCAGTTTATCCTTATAATAAATTTGAGAAAAGTAGGTCAAGATGAGAAATACTTATTTGTCCAAGGCTACCTAACGAACTTTACGGCCAAGTGGAGATTTAAAGCCAGATTCCCTTAGTCCACAACCTACCCATTTATAATAGTGACACCAAATCTGGAATGTTATACCTTCAAACCTAGGACATAGTGGCTTTTATTTCAAAGCTAAGCATGCACAGGATTACAATGTAAGGCTGCTGCTCTATGTCTTTGTTTGTGAGCAACACCTATGGAACACACTTTGACTTACTTCCAGATAAAACCACTTAAGACAAGATTGAAAGATGCAGTCTTAGTCTTTTATTTACTATACAGTTTTGTTGAAATCAATGAAACTTAATTGTTCAACTAACATGCCTAAAGCTATATTGTTGAGATGACCCTATGGCTGAAATCCTCTCACTTAACATAGTAAGTCACACTAGAGTAGGCCCATTGAATCAGCGGAGACCTGGTGAGTCAACTTCTCCATAAATTCCATCCATTCAAATGAGCCTAATTTAGTTATGATTTGCTATATTGAAGTAAATAGCAGCCAGAGAAGACCCATTTGAATCAGAGGAACTTGCAGAGTTGATGACTCATCAAATCCCCACTGATTCAATGGGTGTGACTTTAGTGTGACTCCTTACACTAAGCAAGAGGATTTCAGCCTGTACGAGGTATACTGGTGTCTCTGTTATATAGGTTCAGAATAGCCAAAATCTGTTGATCACATGAGGACTGAGTGTACCCTGGATTGACAATCCTCTAGCTCGGTGGTTCCTAACCTTGGGTCCCCAGACATTCTTGGACTGCAACTCCCAGAAGCCTTCACTACTAGCTGTGCTCTGGGAATTGCAGTCCAAGAATGTCTGGGGACCCAAGCTTGGGAACCACTGCTCTAGCTAGATTGGGCTGTTTCCACATCACCCAGCACCACTGGACCTGTTTACTTTTGACTACAGTCTAAAGTGTAATCTGGGTGTTAACAAAAGATTTTGCTAGCAGCACCCAACTTCTACAGCTTTGTTTTGTACAGTAGGTATCTTAATCGGTGGTGGAAAGCAGTTTCTCAGATCTGCTGCCATTACTGCAGCATTCTGGGGGTAGAGCTACATTCTGGGAATTGGTTTTACCTGAGGAAAGAATTAAGCTGCTGCTGAGTGAATAAGAGTGAGGTGCGCTAGTGGCAGGAAAGATAATCCCTAAGCTAGTTTGTTCAGTATATCAGACATCTTCAGGCTACAGAAGATTTGTCAACCAGGATAAGCAGGCTCTGACAAGAATAGTTCCTGAAAGATATGCATTGGCAATCAAGCACAACATTTACTCATATCTTTATTGAAATCATCAGGAGGATACAAGAGAAAGGTAGAGACAATGGAAAAAATCCTGATAAAAGCAGCCATGCTATTTGTGTGGCTTTATATCTTTTAGAAGATAGTGCAGTGGGGCTGAGGGGGAAGGACAACTTTATGCCATCAGGTTGAGGAAGAAGCAGAGAAGTAAAATGATGCTCACATCAGTCGAACCAAGAACCCAGCTTCACTGACATTTGCAACAACAAGGGTCACCCAGTAGCTGTTCTATTAGAGTTTAATAATCAAACCAGTGTTTCCTATATTCAGCTTTCCATATGTTGCCATATGACAACATGTAGACCAGCGGTTCTTAACCTTGGGTCCCCAGGTATACTGGGACTACACCTCCTAGAAATCCTGGTCAGCACAACTAGTGAAAGCTTCTGGGAATTTTAGTCCACGAACATCTAGGGACCGAAGATTGAGAACAACTGTTCCAAACTCTCTGACCATCGTCCAGGCTGACTGGTGCTTCTGGAAGGCAAAACCCAACTTCTGGAGGCCTACATTTGGGAACCAGTGCACCAAGTGGAGAGAGAGGAAACATCCAACCATGATATGTTATTCATGTATTCTGGTTTATCTCCTGTAGTCTTGAAGAGACAAAATTAAATTAGCTACAAATATCATCCCCCCAAAATATTTGTCCAGTACAGTATAAGGTTCCTGTGGTTGAGATACACAAATAAGTTGTTGTATCTTACAATGTCAGTTTGATAATAAACAGCTGTTTTGGTTACAAAGAATGTATTTTATTCAGTCATTGGCCCAACTTTCATGATAACCAAAAAGGAGTGTGGATTAAAAGTTCTGGTTATGCTCAATTTATATTTTACCAAGTAATTTTCTTCAGATTACTTCATCTTTTCCCCATCTATCATGTGCCTATAACATTTATAATGTTATTAAACTTATCTCTGACACTGTAGTCAAGATCCTGAAAACTGTCGTATACGCCTGTATCTTAGAGCCACTCAATAAACTGGCAAAGCGGCAAGGCTTCCATTTGGCAGATTTTCTTATGAAGTGTCAGGATCATGTAGAAAGCCAAGAAATAGTAAAATCACTAGATCCTTGATGGATTTTAATGTTCAGGGAAAGACCAAGAGGAAAACGCTGCCAAACTGTGCTGTCCACCACCCACCTTCTCCGTACCTCTCCAAAAAGCATGATGTCTGTGCCATACAGATGTTGATGAACTGCAACTCCCAGCATGCTTCACCATTGGCTATGCTGGCCAGGGCTCATGGGAGATGCAGTTCAGACACATCTAGAGGGCCACATTTTGCCCTTGCCTGCTTTGACAGGATACCTGAACATCTGAAGAAAGATCTCTACATCATACCAGCATAGGGGTGGACAAGAAATGTAGGTGTTTTGTTGTCTAGTATGTTATACTGCCTGAGAATGGGGTGGGTGGTGGTGGGGAGGGAACCCTAGTGACAAAAAGACAATAGATTTTGGGGGACACATTTTGTTCTGGCTTTTTTTTTTTGTTTAAGCTATACATGGTAAGCAGCAGAAACAAGGGTGTGTTGTTTAGAAGTGGTCGGGGGATGAGACCACGGAATGTTTACCTTGTAGGTCTATTTCTCTGTGGATTCTATGGGTTTAAAATGTCCCATCCTGACATGTGATCATTAAATCTCTGTGTTTTGGGCAGAGATTGGTCAGTTTGATGAGTGCACCACTTACTTCAATCTGCAAAGTGTCAGTTATGGAGAAATACTACAGCTCAGTTTGAAGCAGAACAGGTGTGTTTTCATGCTGCTAGTTCATTAACATTTCATAAGCCCAATTGTCAGATTTTTGCAGTTTGATGTCTTCATCTCAAATTGTCGATGTGAGCATATATTGAGTATGTGGACCAGCTTGTTTTATTAAAGATCAATGTACTTTCTTCAGATTGGAAAGCAGAATACCATGCACTTTGGAAAGACGGGGGGGGGGGAGTACAATATGCAAGAGCCATTCTCTTGTGTTTTCAGGTCCTGTGTTCATTTATGCATCTTATGAAGTGGGCTGAAAGCTTCTGACAAACAAAGCATGCTAGTCTTTGTGCTGTCACAAAGATTTTTTCATGTTGGCTGTGGATCAAGAAGTCTTTGATAAATAGGTTGGGTGCTCTTCAGCTTACATTTTTTAAAACGTAAAAATGCAAGAAGGGTGTAGCAAAAATGTTACAAAGATGTTACTGCACAATTTAATATCAGTGGTAGAATGTAGCAAATATTGTAATATTTTGTTCTAAAAAGAAAAGTTATGGAGCAATATGGTTGACCCAGCACCTATCACTTTGAAGGGAAGAAGCGCGTTGTATGTTAACATTGAGAACAGAGAACCACTGTCACTGTGCCACTCACTTGTGCATATGTGGCATGGACAGAAATTGCACAGTCTCAGTATGAGATATAGCCTTGCTTAGTGGGAGAGCACATGCTTTGCATACAGAAGGCTGCAGGCTTAGCCTTTGGCATCTTTTGGTAGGGCTGGGTAAAAAGTATATCATTCATAGGAAGACAGCAAGCTGGTTTACGCTGAGTTCAACCAGTTTGGTTGTCCTGTTTTGAGACAATTGTGGAAAGGACCTTCATGTAGAAGGCAGGGCTTTTAGTTTGTCGTACTGTATATGCTGAAGTCATTTTCTGAGGACAACCACTTTTTTCTTTAATGCTGGGGTTACCTTCCAAGTGTGGCCTCTAGTGTGATGGCAGAAGCTGGCTCTTCAGACCCTAATGCTACAAGGAAAAGTGAAATCACCAAGAATAGCACCAGCAACCTCCCATGCAGCTCTTAAAGACCCATCAGTCTTGCCAAGATTTAAACCATAGATGGGGAAGCTTTGGCTCTCAACTAGTTTGGATCACAGTTCCCAAAATCTCTTGTCGTGGGCAGTCCTGACTGCAGCTCCAAAACATTTAGATAGCCAAATTTTCCCTAGTTCTGATCTAGAGACTTTATTTAGCAATCCTGTGTCCTTCTGGTTCCCTAATGCACAGCTGCCTTGCTTTCCCACCTGTATTCTTCTTCTCACCTGCCAATGATATCCAGCTAGGGATATGTATGGTGAAAATATCATATTTTTTCCACTTGGGTTTTTAACCCCAGGAGCCTGTTTTGCTTTGTTGCACTTTTGTGTTTTTAGCACACTTGTCCTTTTTTTTAACACAAAGGGGGACTGCCTCCTTCAGATTAGTTTGTTTGGATCCCCCATTCACTAGTCAAAGTTAAGTCCTACAGAAACTACTCTTAAAAAAAAAACAGAAAGGCAAGGCAACAGGACATCTATCTACTCCAACAGCAGGCACTAGTATATGAGAAAGAAAAAACATTGCCAGACCTATGCAGGCACTATATGAAGACATTTACACAGTATGGCAGAGTCACATAGTCCACCCTCCTGGCCCACCAACCCCCAGAAGCAAACCAAATAGTCTAAGAAAACCCCATGAAAATATATACCTTTAGCAAAATAAATATATAGTAAACTAACAAATAACGATTTCTGAAAACTTAGCCAAAGAGGGAAAGCAACTTTCCCTACACGCACAGGAAAAGTTTTGTTTTTTTTAAAAAAAGAGTCTAAACCACACAGCCCCCTTTCCCAACAAACAAACAAGCAAGGCCTAAAAGCAAATAAATAAAAATAATAAATAAATTAAAAATCAAAGCCCCCGCCTAAACCAAAACTACTGAAATATGGGAAGATTTCTGTCTCCTCCCCCATCACTTGATGCCTTCTCTTCTTGACTCCAACAGGTAGACAGGATCAAAAATAATGAAAAGAAATGGGGGAATTCCCTCAAAATTCAATTTAAAAAGGCAAAACAGGAAAGGATCCAATGTGGAGGCACAGGGTCAGACAGGCAGCAGAACAAGATGGAAAAAGCACCTGGATAGAGCACACAGCAATCATACCACCCACAAAAACAACTGACAACAAAGAGTATTCCTCACTGGGTTCTAGGCCCTCCAACAGAATCAAAATTCCCTGCTCTCGCTGGATGTTCTGATGGGCTGCTGACAGTCCTCATCGGTCATGCCACCATTTCTTTGAAACAGACCTTGGATGAAAAATTTGCCAGGTGATTTGTTGTACAAATGGTGGTGATGGTGGTGGTGGGGAAGGTTGCATGCAAGGGTTAAAGTAACTCACATACAAAGAGTGAAGGAAACGTTAAACAAAAGAGAGAAACACGAAAAACTCACCTTTGTATGTATCTTTTGTTAATGTACATCATGCATGTTTTAGAGGTTCTCTTAATCAGAGAAAGAACATGAAAAATAAAAAAGAGCCGCTTTCATGCATTTTGGGGGGGTTAAAACCCATTAGTCCCATTCATATATGCAGCCCCCATCCTGGTCTTTAGTGAAGTTTTATCTTGGTTCTACTCTCTCCTTCTCTTTGCCCTCTTTGCCCACCAACTTATTAGATTTCTTTTGGCTGGAGGAGGTTTAAATTTGTCCTGTCTCCCCCTGCAGTGTTCAGATCCACCTAGGTGCTGTGAGACCTCTTCAGAAATTCATCCCATTAATTTCTTCTTAGCGTAATTCCCCGTTACCCTTGGTCTTCTTCTGCATAAGCTTTCCCCTCCTCATCCCTCCAGCTGCCATTTTTTTCCATTTAATTGCATGCTTCCTCCAGCTACCTTGCTTCTGAACTTCGATCCGACATTTGTCTAACTAGAACTTTGGCACATTAGGAGCCCACATCGAATTAAAAATCAAGCAGCAAAAAAAAAAATCTTCCTAGGGCCGAGAGCTCAGCCAAATCACTAATTCCCCTTTCTCTAATGGAAGCTAGTGGTAATCGCTCAAGCTTTCTTTAAACTGTTGGTCCTAAGCAACTTTCCTATTGTAATCATGACCCAGGGAGTTTATTTTTAACGGTAGTTTAGAAATATAGTGTGGGTCTTGTTCATTCAACCAGTCATTCACCAGAACACACAACTCACTGACCGTACTAATCAATATGTGAATTCAAGGCAGCCGTGCGCTTGCAGGCAGAGAAGGGGAATTTCAGCTCGTATCACAAAGCGCACAAAGAGATGTTTCTAAAGAACACTACTGTGAAAGACTTCTTTTTATGTGGAGTACATAAAGCGTTTTTCTTCTCTGCTACCTTATTTTTTGCTGACTGCTGCAATGTCTTCCATTTCAAATTTGATCTCAAGGGCATTTTTCGGGAAAGAAAAGGAAGAAATATAGAAAGTTAGAGCATTAATTTGGGTCATCACATTCCATGCAGTTTCCATGGCAAAGCAAGGTCTGATTAATGCCCAACTGAAAAGGGCACACTTCCCAGTTCTAGTCACTCACCAGATCACTTATTACATAAGAAGATCAGGCCGAAGTCCTTTGCTGAGCAGGGTGTTGAACCAGATGGCTCTCACCTTCTAACTGTGGAAGTCTATAGTTTTATGGAATTTCTCAGTCCAATATTCTGTTTCCAGCCAGTTACCTTTGTGAAACACATAGGTAGCATGTGAAGTGAACAGACCTTCTTCTGCTGGTAAAGTCTGATGTGGACCAAGAAAAGACATTAGCCAGGATGAGGTGGTCAATTCAGGTAGCAGAATATTGTGAGTGGTATCAGAGGCACTGCCATCACCTGTTTGCTACCACCTGCTCCAGTTGTGGCTGGTAGCTTCTTTCTCCTGGCTGATGTTTCTTATCTACTTCCATAATGTATCTGCTGCTCAGCTGGCTAGGTAAACAATGCTTGGACCTTAAGGGTGGGAAAGGGGGCTGTGCAATATTTACAAGAACTATTAGCTTCAAAAAGAGTGTGCTAACATTTGCCATGGCAATAGGGCATGGAAAAATTTGTCAAAGAGAAAAGAGCTTAAATCTAGCTCTAAGTCCCAACTCAATAAATGAATGGGACAGATAAAAGTGTTGGCTTAACAAATCCTGTTCAGGCAACATGCACTGGATTATGGAGAAAGCCAGAGCATTCCAGAAAAACATCTACGTACTTCTGCTTCATTGACTACGCAAAAGCCTTTGACTGTGTGGGCCATAGCAAACTATGGCAAGTTCTTAAAGAAATGGGAGTGCCTGACCACCTTATATACCTCTTGAGAAACCTATACGTGGGACAGGAAGCAACAGTTAGAAATGGATATGGAACAACTGAATGGTTCAAAATTGGGAAAGGAGTACGACAAGGCTGTATATTGTCCCCTAGCTTATTTAACTTATATGCAGAGTACATCATGTGAAAGGCAGGACTGGAGGAATCCCAAGCCAGAATCAAGATTGCTGGAAGAAATATCAACAACCTCAAATATGCAGATGATACGACTCTGATGGCAGAAAGTGAGGAGGACTTAAAGAACCTCATAATGAGGGTGAAAAAGGAGAGCGCAAAAATGGTTTGAAGATCAACATAAAAAAACCTAAGATCGTGGCCACTGGTCCCATCACGTCCTGGCAAATAGAAAGGGAAGATATGGAGGCAGTGACAGATTTTACTTTCCTGGGCTCCATGATCACTGCAGATGGTGACAGCAGCCACGAAATTAAAAGATGCCTGCTTCTTGGAAAGAAAGCAATGACAAACCTAGACAGCAACTTAAAAACGGAGACATCAGCTTGCCGACAAAGGTCCGCATAGTCAAAGCTATGGTTTTTCTAGTAGTGATGTATGGAAACGAGAGCTGGACCATAAAGAAAGCTGACCGCCGAAGAATTGATGCCTTTGAATTGTGGTGCTGGAGGAGGCTCTTGAGAGTCCCCTGGACTGCAAGGAGAACAAACCTATCCATTCTAAAGGAAATCAAGCCTGAGTGCTCACTGGAAGGACAGATCCTGAAGCTGAGGCTCCAATATTTTGGCCATCTCATGAGAAGAGAAGACTCCCTGGAAAAGACCCTGATGTTAGGAAAGTGTGAAGGCACTTCTCTAGGTGGAAGTAATAAGCAGATTTAGTGTAAGTTTTCCTAGTTCATGTTCTACTTGAAAAGAAAGTGACCAATTATCCCATTCCTTTTCTTCCACTGCTTATTACTAGAGTTGCTACTAGCGTCAAAACCTGGTCCCTAAGTAGCTGAGAAGAAGGAGTTTTTCCTCAGCACGTTGCCGCAAGATGGAAAAATATATCATCATGACAGGTATGTGCCAAAGAATGGCCAGTTTACTGAATGGAACTGATCTTCAGGATATGGTTTGAATAACTTATGTATTGATGAACAGGGTCTCTGGCAAAATTAGAGCTTTGACCGTTTGTGCAGGTGTTTGGGTAAGATGTGCTGAATTTCTCTCTGAATTGTATTATTTTTTAATTGTTGTCTGTACATATAAATGACCATACGCTTCCCCCTCCCCCTCAGTTCTCTCCCTTCCTTTCCTCCCTTTTGATGAGAAAGCCAATACCCTAGAGGTCACAGAATTGTTGTGAGGAGAAAATGGGACTAAACCACCAAGAATGCTTTTGATAATTCAAAGAAAGAAAAATAAGATACAGATATGGTAGATAAAAGGATTCTTGATAATTGCCTTTTTTCATAATTATTACTTCAGGGGTAGCAGAGGGTCAGTCATCAATCCAAATGAAGACTTTATCCAAGAAACCAGAAGACAACTGAGACCCCGAAGGACAGCAGTGAAGGAACTAGAAAAGACCATCAAGTGTGAGGATATGTCAGTAGTAGTGATGGGGATATTCGTATACCTCCATCTCTACATCTTCAAATCGCTCATCAGCACGCGATCTGCTTGCCACTCCTGGCAGGAGGCAGGAGGACAAGCCTCACTGCTAGGTTGAAGAGTGGCGAGCGGATCGCACATTGCCGAGCCGTTCGTAGAATCACGCCGTCCACATCAGATCAATGAGTGGACTGTCCGGCCCCATGGGGCTGGACCCTCGTTAATGCCACCTGTGAGGGGATATTTGTATTCGTATACGAATATAAATACCATCATTTCTAGCCACTAGAGACCAAGACCACCCACATTCTTGTATTTCTGATCGCAATGTACAGGTGTGAAAGCTGGACAGTTAAAAAAAGCTGACAGGGAAAAATTGATTCAGTTGAAGTGTGGTTCTGAAGAAGAGCTTTGTGGATACCTGAGATTATCAGAAATCTGAACAAGTGGGTCCTAGAACAAAACAAGTCTGAACTATCTCTGAAGGGGAAATTGTTGAACTTAAGGCTATCTTACTTTGGATACATCGTGAGAAGGGAGGATTCTCTGGAAAAGACAATAATGCTGAGAAAGGTGGAAGGCAGCAGGAAAAGGGGAATACCAAATACAAAATGGACTGACTCACTAAAGGAAGCCACAAGCTTGAGTTTACAAGAGCTGAGCAGGGCAGTTGAGGACAGGCCATTTTGGAGATCACTCATTCATGAGGTCACCCTAAGTTGAGAGTGACTTGACAGCACATAGCAACAACAGCAAATATTGGCCCTTCACATGTTGTAGGATTCTATTTCCCATCACTCCAGCCAGTATGGCTAATGTTGATGGATGATAGGGTGGATAGTCAGTGTTACCATTGTTTGTGTTTTATTGATGTATGCTGCCTTTGGTCCTTTTTATGGAGAAAAGTGGGGTATAAATAAATAAATAAATAAATAAATAAATAAATAAATAAATAAATAAATAAATAAATAAATAAATAAATAAATAAATAAATAAATAAATAAATAAATAGTTCAGCAACATATTTGTGGCCACACAGGCAGCAGCTCCAATTGACCTGCAATTATTAGTTCACTAAACTATTTAACTAGCCTCAGAAGTACCAAAATTTTCCAAGTGTTTTAAGCGCTAATCTAGGGCAGTCTGACTGTTATATGATTTTTTTTCATAACATCTACGGGTTAATTATTATTATGAAACATAATCTGATGTAATGAAAATTGGCTTTGTTATATATTCCGTCCTAGTCTTTAAGCAGCCATAGTTACTTGTATATTATGCCATTTTCTGGAAGCAAGAGGGAAGTTTAGCGTCTCTCCTTTGCTTTGACACGATGACATCAGCTTATAAATAGAGTGATTGCTATTCCTGCTGTGTTGGAAGCGAGTGGCCTCAGTAGAGTAATACAAATCATGAGGAGATGTCAGTGTCTTTAATGGAGGTAGCGCCAAGCCCGAGATGGCCTGCTGAGACCATTGCACTGTAAAGTAATTGGGCAAAGACAGCCCTGCTTGTATAAGTAAAATCTCCTAGTTCAAGGAAAGGTGGCAGGTTTCAAGGAGAATTGGGTAGATCTCCGGTCGATGCAAATGGCCATGAGGCCAGGGCTCCGTTTTTATCTGCTGTGGATGTGCGTGTGGAGCTGCAGAGCTTGAACAGGCAGCTGGAGGACTGATTCCTCCCTGCTAACATCATCAATATGGCTGGTTTCTGGAAGGAAGTGCAAACAGTTCACACTTACTAACTCGTTGTTTAATTTTTTTTTCCTGTTCCAGGTACTTGTTGCTGTTCCAAATCTTTTGGCAGCTGGGTGGGAAAACATGGTCCAAAGTAGATCAAGGAAATTGGCTTCGTTATTTATTTATTCTGCCTTAGTTGGTCTGTTGAATATTCCTAATGTTTCTAGTTGAACATTAAGAAGAGAAAAATCATGACTGCAGAAGAAGTACATGACTTTATAGTTGAAAACGAAGAAATTGAAATAGTGAAAGATTTTGTATACCTTGGTTAAACCATCACTCCAGATGGAGACTGCAGCCAATACATCAGAAGGAGACTACGAAAGGCATTAATGACGGAATGAAAAAAGATAATGAAGTGTAAGGATGTGTCACTGGAGACCAAGACCAAGATCATCCACATTCTTGTATTTCTGGTCGCTATGTACAGGTGAGACAGCTAGAAAGTAAAGAAAGCTGACAGGGAAAATGGATTCTTTTGAAATATAGTGCTGGAGAAGAGCTTTGCAGATACCCTGGACTGCCAGAAAGACAAACAAATCAAACCTGAACTATGTCTGGGGGCAAAATGCCAAAACTGCAGCTGTCCTACTTTGGGCACATCATGGGAAAACAAAATTTTCTAGAAAAGATAATGCTGGGAAAGGTGGAAGGCAGCAGAAAAAGAGGAGAACCAAATACAAAATGGACTGACTCTCTAAAGGAAGCCACAGGCTTACGTTTCCAAGAGCTGAGCAGAGCTGTCAAGGATAGGATATTTTGGAGATTACTCATTCATATGGTCAGCATAAGTCAGAGGTGACTTGATGGTGCATAACAACAAGTTGATCTATCACAGATTCCTAAAATCCTTTTGGTTCTGAACATTAGGTGATATCAGAGAGCCAATTTTGTCCTACTGGCTGATATATAATTGAAAATTATCCACACATGCTTAGTCTAAACATCTTACTGGCCAGACACACATGTCCCTTTTAATCCTTTCTGAATGCACAGTCACTCCTGTTGTATGATGTGTAGATCTGACCAGATCCAGCCTGGAGTGATTGTGGATTCTGGAAGGATCAAAAAGGAACATGTAGATCCAGTCATTGTTGAGAAAGTGAGGGCACTCACTGAGTGATCTGTATGGCAGTCTAGGTCTTGGCTAACTATTCATTATTGTCTCTGCTCCAAGTGGTAGTTATTTTAAAAAATATGTATTGCCTCTCACATGCAATATATCCAAATTGTATGCAGTGATAAAACTATAACACAAATAAATATTACTGGCCCAAATCCAGTTGCATAAGCTACACCTCAGAAATTATAACATTTTAAAAAGAGGAAAACAGTTTTATAGTCTTACTCATGTCTTCTTTGAAGTAAGTTCCATCAGAACTTTGAACTTAATTGCCTTTAATTAGCTACTGACAACAAGCATCTACTCAGCTAATATTACAAAAGTAACATAACAGTTTCAAAGTTACTTTTTTGTGTAAGGACCAACTTTCAAATAGTTTTCAAAGGTTAATTTTAAAAGGGCATTATACCACATTTAGAAGCATCTTGAGAGGATTTTCTCAAGTTTTATGCCATTTTCTTATCCATTTTAAGTGGTTAAAGAAGTATTATTTTGTTTTTAAGGTGCAGTATCAGCACTGGGCACTGAGGGGAGGTAGAGAGTATTGTATTTTTGTAGCTTGTCATTAAGGTCAACACAACACATTAATAACATGTATCAGATTACCTTCCCAAACTGTGTAAGACAACAGTAACAATCATTAAATCGCCCCAGAGTAATGTGTGTTCCTTAAAAACAAAACAAAACAAAAATTTCCAAGATCTGAGCTCTGTTGCCTTCCTAGTGACATAATGACGACATAGACTTGCAGTTGTTAATCCAGTTGTCTATCAACCTTTATGAACTGTTTGGAACAAATTCACTGAGAAGAAGCCTTTCTACAGAAGCAAAAAAGAAAGCAGGGAACTATTTTGAAGGATTTAGAAACTTTCTGTACTACTTGAGTCACCACGAATGCCATTAGAAAAGGAGACCTTACAGGTTGAATTCAAGGGTTTGAACTTGGTGCTTGGAGAGTTGACTGAACTCCCCGTGAACTCAGACAAAACCCGGAGGGCCTAAGCTGACAGAGGAAGAAGAATGACTGCTCGGCTTTCTTCAAAGTTTTGAATGAGGTTGGAACAGAAATTGCTCCAGGTAGAAGTGAAGCAGAAGGAAGAGACACCAAAGATATGATGAAGAAACTGCTCTCTTCTAAGGGCATAGAGGTCAACTGTGCAGCCTTGTTCCCCATTCCAACTTGTCACTTCGAAAGTGCAGCACACACTCAGAAGTTCTACCACTTTCCCATTCCTCCTGCACTTTTTTGTCCACATGTTTTTTGTTAGCACTGGGAAAAATCATTTACCATAGGCATCCATCAGTCTCAAAAGACTATGATGACATGCTCTGAATTGAGGAGTGTCCCCTCCAGAGCATGAAGCCTGGGTAAAGTAATATGGAGGATAGGCTGTTACCCAAGCAGCAGATCCCCCCTCTCAACGTTGCTGAAATGGTCCAATGGAAAGGCAAGAGCCAATACGACTGACCCCCCAGAATCCAACAGTCACTATGTGGAATATTTTAAGATGTAGCCCCAAAGGGTAACATCCAGCTGCATTTCACATTCTTTCTGACCATTGGCCGTGCTGGGTAGAGCTCAGTGTTCTGTTTTCCAAAATGTTGGAGGGCTACCATCTCAGTGAATGGTACAGGAAAGGACAATGTGAGATAAAAATCTTATCACCAGTAGTACAGCAGATAGATAGCTGGCTGGATAGCTCAGTGAGTTAGGTATGTGGCTGCAGAACCATACGTTGGGAGTTCAACCTCCTATTATGCATCTCAGAAGAGCCAGCATGTAAGGATTCAGAAGACAAGGATGATAAACCACTTCTGAGTACTCTCAACCTAGAAAACCCCGAAAAGGCTCTCCATGTCCATGTGTGATGGCACACACTTTTGTAGCAGAGTATGGCTCACAGTGTTGAAGTCCCCAGACTTCAGGGACTTTGTAGTAGAGATTTTGACATCATCTTCCATCAGAAATCCTGAGGAGGATGGAAGATGGAGTTACAGTTTCTTCTGAGTTTAGCTGTTATGCTCACAGTAGCTAGGAGAGAAATTAGTTTTCCCATAATGATTTTAACAAACCGTTTCTGCTGTAATACAAGATATTTGGGGGTTGATTTGATCTTGAATTGGCAATTAAAATCTATTCATGTTACAAAAGACCTGCTTCTCATTTGTTGATATAGACCAGTCCAGCTGTCTGTATTTTTCGAGTTTTCTAATGGAGTTGTCACGATCACCTGTGCTTACAAATTTACCACTACTTTTTATAAAGAAATAATAATATAAGTTCACTTCCTGCACAAACCAGCCCATTTTTTTCAGAGAATTAGCGCAATAGTAGTAGCCTTCCTACTTGGATACCTCATGTAGTCCATGTAGATAGGAAGATCGTGACTGAGGACAAGGGGGATGTCCCCCCAAATTTTGGGAGGTTCATGGGGTTCTTATATGACCCAATTTTTTTTTCTGTGAGTGAAGCTGTAAGTGGTTTGGCCTTCAAGTAGCAGAGCAGAAGGGGAACAAAACCACGATCCCTCCCCCCCCCGCCATTTAAGCCTCACAATTGCTCCATCTACAGAAATCCTGTTCACCTAACATGATTATCAATCCTTTCAAAGCAAGGACAGAATATCGAAAAGTTACATTTTGGATTGCAGCTCCCACCATGTCTCAGCCGGTGTGGCGAGCGGCCATGCTGGCTATGGGGATATTGGGAATTCTAGTCCCAAAGGATGAAGAGCTGGAAGAGTGTTCAGAACATGGGTTATAGTAACATCCGACTAAGTAATATCCGGGCTTAAGTCTAAAGTCCAGTCATGGATACAAGTTGTATGGATTTCTGGTTTGGAGCCATAGTCGTTGATCGCTAAGAGCTGAGCCAGCAATACCATTAGACAGAGTTTGGCAACCACCTCTGGCAGCAAATGCTGGGGACAGCTGTGGTACTTACCAACTGTTCCATCGAATCATCCTGGCTATTCTGCCCTAAACTGCCCTGCTTTCCTTTTGTGTAGCTGAGGGATTCACATTTTCACCAGTGGAAGTTGCTGTCTAATAGTTAATACAGAGCATGTGTGGAAGAAGAAGGTGACCACCTTGATCTTTTCCACCAGCAGCAAAATGTCTAGGGTTGGCTCCGAGTAATAGGATTGGCCTACATGTCTACGCTGCCGAATTGCAAATTAAATGTGTGTGAATTGGCCATGTCCACTTAAAGCCCTGGCAACTGGGCAACTTTTGTTTCAAAATCTGTGATAGGAAAAACATAATTGGTGTTATGCTACAGCATTTTGGTGCTACGTGCGCTGCTTTGGCTCCATTCCAAAGAATTCTGGTCTTTGTAGTTTGGCAATGTCCTTAGAATTCTTTGCTGTCCCTTAGGGAAGTGTCCTGCATCTCTCTTGCCAAGAGCTGCAATTTCCTCACCAGAGCATAATCCCAGGATTCCATAGGATGGACTCATGACAGCTGAAGTGCCATCGAGCTGTTCTAAGTATGCAGTGTAGGTGCACTTGCAAACTGCTGGAAAAGTGGCACATTTCACGGAATGAACTTCCTCTTTTGGCCAAACAGAGTTTTGTTGTGATCTGGGCCCGGGCCAAAAAGAATATTAGCTATGCGTATATGGCCAAGACATTTTGCATCTTGGATTTGTTCCGAAGGCCTCACATGCCAGGGATTAAATTTGATGGACAAATTATCTCAGCCATGCCATGCATGGATGTCCATCACATTGTGTCAACTGTCAGCATGTTGTTAGGGTCTGCCTGAGAAGCAGGAAAATTGCAGGATCTTGTAGGTTGCCACATGTGTGTTGTGGAAACAGAGGGCATGTCACCAGCCACCCTCGCAGTGGTATGCCAACCAGCTATGCCATGTCAATGATCATTGCTGGCATGCCACCGTTGAAAAGCAGCTGTGGGGCATCTCTTTTGCATTTCTTGCTTGCATTCTGCAGGCCGTGACCCTCTTAGACATTTCTCTTGAGGTGTGCCCTGTCTCCCACAGAACTCACAAAGGTACACATAGAGCTGACAAGCAGAATGTGCTCACAAGATAACAAGCCTGCACAAGCAATTTACTCTGCTAAACATTTTGAGGCAGCCTTGTTTGCTTCAAATATGCTTTTGGTTCTTAATATTCGTTTGCTCTCCTTAGCATGGCTCACCCATAGCACAACTGCCAACTCTAAAGAAATTTGAGTTCTAGAATCTCCCACATGCTCCTTTGTAACATGCAGGTGGGTTTAAAAAAGTCTGTATTAATTCTTGCTAAGCATTTACCAAAATTAGCACATTTCTGGGAGAGAAAGAAGCTAAGGAAGGGAAATTGATTTGTCCACACAAACCAAAACTTTGAGTGCTTATTTCTTATAAATCTGGTTTTGAGAGCCTTCTGTATTTGCTTAATATACCGACTGATGGATTAATAGGACTTTTAAATCACTTGACAACAAAACTCCCAAAATATATTTTTAAAAATTGTTGTTGATGTTCTTGTAATGTGCTGTCCCTAACAGCTGATCCAGCAGGGATTCCTGTATTGAGTTGGTCCATATCATAATTTATTTTCCTCTTTTTCTGGTGCCTTCACCTTCTCCTAGCATAATTGTCTCATTCAGCAAGTCTCATCTTCTCATGATGAAGTATGAAAACCTCATTTTCATCCTTTTTGCTTCTAGAGAAAGTTCAGGCTTGATTTGATCTAGGGCCCACTTGTTTGTCTTTCTCAGTGGTCCAAAATATCCACAAAGCTCTCCTCCAACACCATATTTCAGACAAATTTAATTTTTTTCCTGTTGGCTTTCACTGTCCAGCTTTCACATCCATACAGTAATTAGGAATACAATAGTGTTGATGATCTTAACCTTAGTGTTCACTGACACATTCTTAAACTTGAGGATCTTTTCTAGTTCCTTTTTAGCTATTCTCTCCCCTCCTCCAGTTTTAGCCCCCCCCCTTTTTTTGGCTCATAGAACTGAGCTTTATAGGGATGTACAAAGTAAAAGCTTTTGTTTCATTTGTTTTTTTTCTGGGAGGGGGCCTCTGTTGTTCTAGGGTCTTTTGTGTAGTGGCTCTTTTGTTTGACATGAAAAAGATAATTTCTTTTTTTAAAAAATTTCTTTCCTGGAATGAATGATTGCTGTGTTTATTATTAGTTTGGCTCAGCAGGAACACGCAGCTAGGTCTATGATTCCCTTGTATATCTTGTAGCCAGCCAACTACATTTCTTCGGCTTGTTGGCTGGCTGCATCTGCATACATAAACAAGAAGACTGGGTTGGATGCACAGCAAGGCAGAGCTAAAGCAACAGGTTGGTTTGTCTTCTCTTTCCCCTCCCTCCTTCTCCATTCCTCTACCAGAGAAAAGGAGAGAGAGGGAAGATGTTCAGGCATCTCTGCCAGCAGTCCTGGCTTATCCTTAGGGGAATCTGACTAGCTGGCTGGCATTGCTGGCTCAGAATAAGGTCTGCTCTTGCAACTCTGTTTAATAACATTTCCTGGGTAATTTAACAGACAGACACTGGGTAAAAGAAAGGACAAATGAAAAAGGGAAAATGAAAGAGATACATCTTTTTGCAAACCCTCTTTTGTTGGAATGAAACATTTGTGTTTGAGGGGCTCCTTTTTGGAAACCAACAAAAGACCACAGAAGTGAAAGAGTGTCTGTTATGGGAAGTTTAATCTGTTTCCAAACCAAAGTCCTGTCCCTACTGAGGTATACAAAATCTTTAACAATGTTGACTTCGTTATCAGCATTAAAATTATGTAGTTGTTACATTGCCACAATTTTTATCTTCCTAATGCACAGCTGCAGTTCTCTATTTGCATTTTCTTTTTTCCACTTTCATCAGGAGTAGTTTCAAGCTGTTGCTGCTTTCTGCCAGTAACATGATGGTATCTGCACAGTAAAAAATAGCAGCTTTAAATGAGAACTGGACAATTCTGTTATATTCAAACAGGGTTATAGTAGTCAGAAGTAGAGAAACTAAACTTCCACATTGAAAATGTATTTGAAAGTTGTTTGAAAATAGATTAAAATTTGTGTGTTTCCTAAAATTCTGCCTTACTAGTGTTTAAATATTTCATTTCAAAGATTTAAAATTAGCTTTGAGTGATTAATTGGCTCAGACTATAGGCTGATTAAATTGACCAGTTCAACTGATCTAAGAAAGGAATCTTTTGCTTGCCAAAAGAGGAAAATGGCACCTCCCACACATTTTTACTCTAAAGTAGGTCACACTGGCTCTTGTGATACTTACTCCCAAGTTAGTGTGTATAGGATCAGAGCAATAATTGTATGCTAATTTTAAATTCTCTCAACATTTTTCATAAACATACAATATAGTATTATAATGTTGTCGAAAGAAGTTTCTGATAATGCTCACCAAAACAGGGAATTCTTTTCCTGCTACCTAAAGTTTAGTTCATGTTGGCTTGAATCTGAACATGGATATGTACGTTCACCAAAAGCCCTTGTGCCTGAAGGAAAGTGGAAGCTCCATTATTGTAATGGTTTTAATAGTCTGAATTGTGCCAGGTCAAGTGATTTAACTGTGTGTTTAATTAATCATCTGCATGCATGCAGTTTAAAGGCATTCAGCTGTGTCATTTTATAGGGATTAACTAAGTGGGCAGTAAATCACCTTTGCTGCCTATAAACGTATTTATAGAAGAACATATTATTTTCTCTTTTTTTACTGTTACATTATGTGTACTGGCAGAGGTCAAAATGGGGACAGTTGCGCTAGCTTTTCTTATAAAAAAGCACTGAAGGAAGCAATCATGATTTGTCTGGCGTTCACTAACAACATCTTAACATAGAATGTTCTGGAAAACTGAATGAAGGCCCAGCAAGGTTCATGAGACTATTTCCAGTAGTGTATTTGGTACATTAGGAAGAAATGAAATAGGGCTGCCCAAAATCTTTTTTTTTTTTTTTGCCCAAGGCAATAATAAGATGATATCCCCTCCCATTCTGTGCCTCAAAATGGTCTCTTGCAACACCTTCCTGCCACATCTGCCTGTAAAAAAAATGCTTCACTCTGCTGATATGTGGAACTGGCTCAGGTTGGACATATAAGTGTGAAGGCAAGAGGAGAAGGGGATGACAGAGGACAAGATGATTGGACAGTGTCATTGAAGCAACCAACAAGAATTTGACACAACTCTGGGAGGCAATGGAAGACAGGAGGGCCTGGCGTGCTGTGATTCATGGAGTCACGAAGAGTCGGACACGACTAAGCGACTAAACAACAAAAAATCATTCAGTGGATCTTCTCTAGGTGGAAGTAAAAAGCAGATTTAGTGTAAGTTTTCCTAGTTCATGTTCTACTTGAAAAGAAAGTGACCAACTATCCCATTCTGATGGACATATAAGAAAGAAGGTCCTTCTCTAACTGGGAGGAGGTAACTAGTGGGGTTCCCCAAGGCCCAGTCCTGGGCCTGGTGCTCTTCAACATTTTTATTAATAACTTGGATGAGGGAGTGCAGGGAATGCTTGTCAAATTTGCAGATGATACCAAATTGGGCGGAATAGCTAATACCCTAGAAGACAGAAACAAAATTTAGAATGACCTTGATAGGATGGAGCACTGGGCTGAAAGCAACAGAATTAAATTCAACAGGGATAAGTGTAAAGTACTGCACCTCAGAAAAAGAAACCATTTGCACAGTTACAAGATGGGGGATATCTTGCTCAGCAAAACCACAAGTGAGAAGGATCTTGGAATTGTCATAGACCACAAGCTAAATATGAGCCAACAGCGTGATGTGAATACAAAAAAGGCTAATGCTATTTTAGGCTGCATTAATAGAAGTATAGTTTCCAAATTCCGCGAAGTGTTAGTCCCCTCTCTATTCACCACTGGTTAGGCCTCGCCTTAAATACTGTGTCCAGTTCTGGGCACCACACTTCAAGAAAGATGCTAACAAATTGGAACAAGTTCAGAGGAGGGCGACAAGGATGATCAGGGGGCTGGAAACTAAGCCTTATGAGGAAAGGCTCAAAGAATTGGGCATGTTTAGCCTTGAGAAAAGAAGACTGAGGGGTGATATGACAGGCTGTCACAGAGAGGAGGGGAAAGATCTGTTTTTGATCATCCCAGAACGCAGGACACGCAACAATGGGCTCAAGTTAAAGGAACCCAGATTTCAGTTGAATATCAGGAAAAACTTCCTGTTAGAAGCAGTACGACAATGGAACCAGTTACCTCAGGAGTTGGTGAATGCTCCAACACTGAAGGCATTCAAGAAAAACTTAGATCATCACCTGGCAGATATGCTTTGATTGTATTCCTACATTGAGCAGGGGGTTGGACTTGATGGCCTTGTAGGCCCCTTCCAACTTCACTTTTCTGTGATTCTATGATTCGAAGACCAGAATGTAAAAGGGGATTTTGTTATTCAAAATAATGTAAAAAATGTTCTATGGGCACCATAACAAAGGGGCCCACACAGCTTGTGATTGGTTGACCCAGCTGATGCCCAGTATTGACATTTGGTTGCAAATACTGGGGCTTGGTAAACAGTCTGCTTGGGACTGAGACTCAAAGCTGTTGAAGACCTCAGTCTAGATAAAATTAGGTGCAATTCCCACTGAAGTAAAAGCACTTCAGGTGCTGACAGCTAACTGGGATGGAAACAATACTCACTCTGGTTGATAAAGGCTGACTCGACACAACAAAATACCTAGACAAAGATTTTTAAAGTCCTGCAAGATTCCTTCCTTCTTGCCAAGAGTAAGACTTTGCTTTGCACAAGGTGTCTGGAATTCATGCAAAAAGCGATCCACTATTTCTTCTGAGATGGAAAGCACATACATAGGAGAAACAGTGCATAAATGGCTGATTGTTAGGAAAGATACAAAAAATTTACTCAGTGCTTCAAATTCCTTAACAAATCAGCAACCATTCTTGTTTCTGGCATTTGGCACAGTTGAGCAAATTATGCTGTTTTGCATAAAAATAAGCCACGTGTGCAAAATGGGCAAAGTGCCAGGGAAGGAAAAAAAATACTGCCATTTAAATCCAGCTCAATTAAAAGACCCCATTATTTTCATTGTAATTTGGGCTGCAATCCTGTGCTTGCTTAACTTGGAGAAGGTCCCATCAAACTAATTGTGCATACCCCTGAGTAGATTTCTTTGGGTTTTACCCAGTCAGTTTCACAGTAATTTTACAATTTTGCTTCCATATTTCTTTTCCATGGGCATATCTTTTCAACTGAGGCGTTTATACAACCACAAATATATTGTCAGCATACTGCTATAGTTGTGAGAACTGCTTCTAAAGGACGAGAGCTCCGGATTCTACAATGATCTTACATGGAAGACTATTGAATATAGCAGTTGAGATTCCATTTGCCCTTTACCGAGTCTGATCCTTGGCTTGTCACATGTTGTGACTAGCACTGTTTCATCCACTACTTACAAGTGCCTCAAAATGTGCATGCTGTTATGAAAAGTGAGGACCAATCGTTTTTTGTATAGCAGGTTCCAGCTTCAACCCTTGGCAAAGGCCAGTCATTGAGTAGTAAGGCCATTGCCTCAGATGCAGGAGAGATGCTACCACTCAGAATGATACAACACTGGGCAAGACTGAAAAGAGACTGACTTGATACAAGGCTCACAGATGTGCAAATTGTTCCATAAAGGGGCCTTTCCTGCAGGAATGTTCTTAATTTAAAAAAAAAATTCTAAATTAAGCTGTGAACACAGGAACACAGCAAGCTGCCTTATACCAAATCAGATCTTTGGTCTATCTAGGCCAGTATTCTCAACCCTAACTGGCAACAGGTCTTCAGGCTCCCTCCGAGCCCTATCTGGAGATCTTGGGCATCTCCCATCCAAGAACTAAACAGGTCCAAACCTCTTTAGTTTCCAAAACCAGACTAGAGTGGATGTCTTCCAGGTGGTATGGTGGGAAAAACAACAACACTATATTGATTTAGACTACCATTACTGTGTTATGTTCCTGTTAATAAATAGGGCAGTTAGTGTTGGAGTTACTACTATATTACCACCCCGTATGCTGCCTTTAGTAGCTGTAGGTGGGAGGGATTTTTCTGGGCTGAGGTGACTACAGTATCAATCTATCCAATACCAGCCAATCATTTCTTTCTGCCTCTGATTAAAAGACAGTCCCGTTTTTCTGCTTTTCCCCCTCTCCCTTTAGTCTGTTGGATGCTGTGAGTCTGTTGAGGCCTGTTGATCAAAGCAGCCATGTTTTTAGCTTGCTGTTATCTGTGCACTGTATGTAAATGAAACGTTTTTATTATTTCTCTTACAAAAAAAATGTGTTATTAAGACTGTAAGTGCTAGTAGATTTTAAAAAGGGATGGAATAACCTGAAGAACCTCAGACTTTACTGCTCTGAGAATCCCTACACATCTTCTGTGCAGCTAGAGGAATTTAACCAGAAATCAAAACTCTGCAACAGTTACGTAGGGGATGGCTTTCTCCTTTATCATCTGGAGAGTTCTCTTGTTCTTTTTCCTATTTCTGTCTGAAACGACATCACTGCATGATGCAGCATGAGAGATTTAGAATATTGAGTATAATAAAAAGGTCATATTAAATTTGTGTGGAAGTATTCTAAAAGAGTTAGGTTCCTATCCATGTGTACATGGGTATATTTAAAAATGGTCCATTTATTTTACCTCTCCAAGATATCCAAAATATAAGAAGGGTCAACCCCTTCTAGAACTCACTCAAAGCAAAATTACTAAACTAAGTACAGTGGACCCTTGAGTTACGGAATTAATCTGTATTGGAACGGTGGCCGCAGGTAGAAAAGTCTGTAGGTTGAGAGTCCATTTCCCATAGGAATGCATTGAAAACCTATTAATCTGTAACTGGCCAAAGAAAAAAATACTGGCTGGGGATGGTGGGAGCCTCTGGAGGCCCCCCTCACTGCCGATCATGCCTCCGGAGCTTCTCCGAAGCACCATCAGTGATGGAGGGGACCTCTGAGATGCCTCCCATGGCAGCGGAGAAGATGTCGGCCACAGAGACCGGCGAAACGTCAGGAAGAACAACCTTCAGAACTACAGCCAAAGAGCCTGAAAACCCCAAAGCAACCATCAGATCCCAGCCGTGAAAGCCTTCGAGAATCCACAGGCTTGACTTTGCAAGAACTGAAGAGAGCTGTTAATGACAAAACCTTTTGGAGGTTGATGATTCACAGGCTCACCATGAATTGGACACAACTTGACATCACATAAAAAACAAGCTATGGCTAAATTCTGTGTATTCAACTTCTCCCAACAGAGAAAGAAACATACTGTACTTGTCAGCCAGATAGTGATAATAAACCTTGTAGAAAACAGATGTGATAACACTCATTTAGCACTAATGTTGCTGAAGACACAAGGATGGAAGAATGGCTTTGTGTCTTTCGATGTCTCTCACCTTTAAAATACTAAAATTCCAAGTTCTTTATATGGATAAAATTTCAGATTTTGATACAAATAAAAGTGACCCTTTCATCAAAAATGATCTGAAACAAACCTTCATTGCTTGAATGATTTGATTTTTCTGCTTCTCCCACATTGTGAACAGTAGGCAGCTCACGGTAAGACAATTAAAAAAAAGATTAAGATAAAACCATTAAAGACAAGAATGTTAAAATGCTAGTTGATAACATTAAAACAACTGATAAAATTAAAAGCAATTAAAAGTACATAAGTGAAAACCCATTTGTGCCTGTGACATTGTCTAAGCAAATTATGAAGCGTGCTGTTGCATCAAATGATCATATCACCTTTTGTTTTCACAAACTGTTCCCAGAGACTATCTGTATGAACGGAGTGGATCCAGAACTGAGTTTCTAATACTGACATAGCTTGCTGAATGATCTTTTGGGCATGTTATATGTGTTAGAAGCTCACTGAAATACTTAGGATAATTGCTAGGGCTTTTCTTCAGAACGCATTACACATTTTCCTTCAGTGTTAAGTAATAACACTCTTATGATTAGGTCATGTTTTTCAAAAGGCAAGTATGATCTCACTGGCATGCTCTCTCTTCCTTTTTCACTCTGTATTGATTTCTTTAGAGCCCCTCCTTAGCATTACTAATGCTGAATGATTTTACAAGCACCCTTTATCTTAAGTAATGTGGGCAAAGGAGCCAAACCTAACTGCATTGACTCTGGAAGTTGAACAAAAGTTTCTTGCTGGTCAGAGTTTGTAAAATAGCAGGCCAATCCTGTTAGCTATGGTTGGTGTCTCTTTTCACAGGAGAAGGTAATAACTTATATGGAGAAAATAACATATGGATTAAATATCATTTAAACATAGTTATGGTGCAAAGACTAGAGGAGAAATTCAGCTTGTTTTTTCTGAAAATAAGGCACTGTGACACTGGACATATATTACTCAGAAGTCATCAGGCTTCCCATGCACTTGATACTTCATGTGTATTGGGGTGTGTCTGTTTCTCAAGGGAAACAACCATAATCAAGGTAATGCTAATTAAGTACCAACCCTCAAGTGTACATCAATTGGTCTCATGAATTGTAGCTTAGATATAATCAGGAGCCCATTATAAATGACTAGGTCATGCACAGGCAATGTGTGGTCCAGATGTAGCTGGACTATGACTCCCTTTAACATTAAGTGGTATAGATCAGTGATCCCCAAACTTGGGCCTCCAGATGTTCTTGGACTTCAACTCCCAGAAATCCTGGCCAGCAGAGGTGGTGGTGAAGGCTACTGGGAGTTGTAGTCCAAGCACATCTGGAGGCCCAAGGTTGAGGACCACTGGTATAGATTGATAGGGATGCTGAGGGTTGTAGTCCAAGAATATCAGGGAGGGCTACAAGTTGCCTACCTCTAATCTAGATCATTAGGAAACTGAAGAAAGAGAATTAATCTAGGCACAAGGACATTGATTAGGACACAGAATTTAATTTTAAAATTTAATTAAATAAAATGTTCTAACTGGAAGTCCTTTGCCTTGATGTAAACATCATTGAAAAGTGCCACACAGCTAAACTCTACCACCAGAACAGAGCTCCTTAAAAGCCTAAAATGTGCCTTTATAAAATATATATAAAAAAGCATAAAAGCCACATATTTTTGTCATCATTCTTACTGAAAAAAATGTGAATATAGCATGGATGGCAGGAAAAATAGTGACAATGTCAGCACTAAATCAAGTGCATTGTGGAGAACATAGTCTCCATATGGATATGTCTCCTAATTAAATGAAATCATGGCAAAACAAAACATTAGAAGTTGCACAAAAACATTTTGGGATAAAGAAGCAATGGCCACTCTCCCTTTGGAAATAGAAATGATAATATTTATGCAAAGTGGAAGTAGGAGTGATATTCATGCAAGATTTCATTGACATGAAGACACAGGAAGAAGACAAAACCAAAAGGAAATCAAGCAATAAAAAGTGTGAGAAGATGACCAACAAGCTGGGGTACAGAATATTCATAGGATATGAAACTGAAGGATACAGAAGTTGAAGTCCACAAAACATTTGATGCAGAGCATGGACATTGACTTTCATGAAGTGTGATGACACGCTGAAACCACCCATAAATGAGCAGTGGTAGGACAATGCTCTGTGTTACATGCAAGTGTTTGCCACTTGTGTTAGTAAACTAGTGTAAGGTCCAAGAATGAGAAACGTGAGAGATTCCTAAAAGTACGTGACTCACTACTCTGTGGCTTTCAGGTTATTTGACTATGGCTCTCATCATTACATAGCTCTCAACACTTGCTATGGCAGATGAGGTTAATAGGAGTACAACAGGTGAAGAGTACACATTCCTCACACTTGGAGCAAATTGAGTTTGACATTGGGTGAATTTCACACTTCTCCCTGAGTACCTGGTACCAAGAATTGTAGAGCGTTTCTTGGCATGCGAATTTCTGGCAAGTACGTAGTCATCGCATGTTCCTCACCCTGGGGCCAGCACTAGCTAGATTGTGTGTGTGTGTTTAGTCGTTTAGTCGTGTCCGACTCTTCGTGACCCCATGGACCAGAGCACGCCAGGCCCTCCTGTCTTCTACTGCCTCCCGGAGTTGTGTCAGGTTCATGTTGGTTGCTTCGCAGACACTGTCCAGCCATCTCGTCCTCGGTCGTCCCCTTCTCCTCTTGCCATCACACCTTCCTAACATCAAGGTTTTTTCCAAGGACTCTTTTCTTCTCATGAGATGGCCAAAGTACTGGAGCCTCAGCTTCAGGATCTGTCCCTCAAGCGAGCATTCAGGGTTGATTTCCTTTAGAACTGATAGGTTTGTTCTCCTAGCTAGATTAGATTTTTGGAAACCCTCATGTTAGTACCTACCTTCTGAAATACTACTCCCAATGATTTCTTATATAGATTGCTGTGTCCTTTACAACAGAGTCACAAAAATAATGAGCAGTCTACAAATGCATCAGTAGGAGATACCGTTATAGACCACATACAAACACAAAAAAATACGATCTGCTTGTTTTTGTGGATCAGGACTGCCCATTCTGTCAGACTTGTACTGGTGTGAAGAATGCAGAGTCCAAAAATTCATAACAAGATTAATTTTACATTCTTCACACTAGTACAAACCTGATGAAGTAGACAGTCCTGATCCACAAAAGCTAGAAGATTACATGTTTTTTTGAAGCAGTCTATAAAGATATCACCTACTATTTTGTAATGACAACATGGCTCCCTTTTATTTCAATCAGCTGTCTGTTTGTTAGTTCTAATGAGCCAGTTTGTAGGAATTGGGGATTATTTGTGTACACACATGCGTGAGTGCAACACAGACACAAATACAACCTCATAAATGCACACACCCACAAGGATCGTTTTAAAGCATCAAGCGACACATCAGACAATTTTTACCCTCTAAATCCAAGAAAGGTACATTTAATCACTTCCAACTAGATGTTATAGTAACCAAAACAATAGAAATATCCAGGCTTCAAATCAGAATATTTTAGCAAATGTAGTAGGTATAGAAGATGGAATATTCCATAGTGTGCTGTTTGGTGCAGATGGGTGATCTCAGGTATCATCCTCCAGGCTGAAGGCATGTGATGTTTAGGTGTCAAATGTATATATCCAGAAGTTTTTCTTGTTTCTAAAGTTCCTGGAATAGATGGCATCTTCTGTGCATGCAATAAGGAACAAAGTACGTAAGCGTTCTCTGCCTCTTCCTCACTCTTTTTTTTTAAAAGAATACAGAGGTAGGGCATGTTACTCAAGTAAAAGGGAAGAGGTTACAGCTTGCAAGGAAAAGCAGAATGTTCATACAGAATGTGGATATAGTTGAATTGGCCATTGTTTAAAGAGAACAGCACGGTACATATATTGCTGCATACAGGTGAGAAGTCCAAATAGGAGCCTGGAAAGTGTAGCAGGTAATGCACATTCATAGGCAAAAATGGTAGACATGTGAAGAAGTCATGGCAATATGTCTTGTACACCTGAGATAGACTATCCTGAGGATTCTTCTGTAGTGTTTCCAAATATGAGTACTTTCTCTGCCAGAGGTTTTGTACTAGTTAGGCACAAATGCCTCTAATGTTTTTTCTACTTCTAGCACACAAATACGAAAAGGGAGGCTGATTGCTTAAAAAGATGCAAATAACCCATCAAATGCTTCTACTTCTTAAAAGTCCATGTGAAAAGAAGGCAACCATTAATGATCTATACTTTTTTGTGCCATTGTGCAAAAAAAAAAAGAAAACAACAAAAAAACCACAAAAATATTTCGAACACATTCAATCTGAGATCAGTTTTGAAAAGTTAAAAACTTGTCCCCTGTCCATGAACAGAAAATTTGGTTTAGGGCATGAGACTGTGTGGAGGCATGGTTTACATATATGTCTAAAAATGGCAGAAAGATCCTTTGTCCCCTGAAGAACTGATACAGGAAGTGTATCCATCCACTATATGAAGGGAATGTATGAAGGGAATGTTGAACAAGGTAGTCATTTGGTCTGATCCAGCATTGACTCCCTTTGTTCTTAGCAGCTCATGGATTGTGGAGGAAGAAATTTTAGCCATGCAAGCCAGCTTTAAGACATTGCACATGTGGACAAGATGGTGGTTCTCTGTTACATTATACCACAATTTCCTTACAATGAATTTAGCTACTCTGGCTCAAAATTTGAGAATATTCAGTTTTCATTCATTACTCTGAAAAACACCTGAGAAGTCCCTTCCCCACCTTTTCTACATTGCAGAATGGCAGCCTCCCGCCCCCAGGTTGTTGGTTTTTCCCCTCCTTCTGTTGCATTGGTAGCATAAGACAACAAAAGGGTCATTCCAAAAGAGAAGCATTTGGTTCTGTCATTTATTGTGAGCCTCATGCCCTCAATTCTGGCCATTCCTACATTGTATACCCAATCTGATTCTCCGATTTTAATTTTTCTATACATCTCTTTTCAGCGGATTAACCCGATTTCCCATCTGGTTGACTAGGATTCATGAAGATTTATTTCCAAATTACTAGTTACTAAGCTCACTAGCCCTGAAGGGAGCTGCATGTTCTTCACTTTACCATTTGCTTTTCCAGTTGTCTCTAATAGCTGGGATCAATTCTGGATTCTGATCGCTTAATTGTTGGCTTTGTAATGCCTTGGATTATATAACGTCTTTCCTTTCTCAGCAGTCACAGCATGGTAGGGATGAGACATCAAAATGGTTTATTAGAAAAGGTTTGAAGGCAAAACTATATGATGTTTTGGGTGATCTGAATAAGGAAGGAAGGATTCGATGCCATTGCTGGAATACAACATCAGGCGTAACTTTCAAAAGAGATCAAAGACCCAAATGCCATTGAGTTTTATTAAGTATGGGTTGTTCAGAAATCTAAAATCGTCTATGTATATACTAAGTTCAACTCTGGTTACTGCTGAGACTGTACTGAACAAAAATGTTCTTAAATTTGGCGTGCCTTTTGCTTGGCTGCTCCTCCTGCCTAGTGTTAACAAGTGTAGCAAAACGTTTTGAATGTCTGAGAAATGTCTTTGACGGATAGAAATGTCAATAATTTACCCCATACGTTTTGATCTTATCTGCATTCATAAGGCTACATTTACAGCTCCCCTCATGCTAATTAAGCATCACTGTGTTGCTAGGTGGGTTAATGATATCCTGGTTTAATCAATTGTCTGTACAGCACAAACATATCAGAGGAGGCTTACCACAAGCTAGCTACTGGGGCTTTGGCTGTAAGCTAATGCAGACTTAAAGACTGCAGTGATAGGCTCCCAACAGGGCTAATGCTTAGGACTCCAAACTAAGGGTGCAATCAGACAGAGAAGCAGGGCCACATTGGATCGTGCTGAAAAGCATTTCTTTTCTGGGTGTAATCTCATTTAAAGTGACTGTTCCATGCATATATGATCTAATCTCCATTTCTCCAGCCCAGTTCTTGTAGCCCCGCTACTGAACCAGATAGGCACAGAACAGGTTTTGGGTGGTTTGCAATTTTCTGCATGTCATAAAGTTTGCCACAGAATCGATCAAAACTGACCATGCCTTAAAATGGTCTGAAATATGAGCTAAATTGCTGCCTGATCACACCCTCTGAATGGCTTGAAACTTACCAATGGATTTGTGCAGTTTATAATTGCACCAACTGTGGTGGCAAATTCCTGACAGTGAATGAGTTACTTCTCAAATTTATTTATTTAGAACATTTATATTTGCCTTGTGCATATCTTAATGACCTCAAGGCAGAGTATAGCAATAAAAACTATATAGAAACAATGCAATATTAAGAACCGTTTAAGAACATTAAAAACTGTATACAAACACTACAACCAATAATAATAAGGAAATATCCACAACTTACTACCTTAGCCCTTGAAGACTTTGGTGGACAACCATGTTTTAACTTGATGACTCACATTCCTGGTTGTGCACCAGGTCAGTTGTCTGGCACACAGCCAGGAATGCAAACAATGACTTGTTAATTAGCAGCAGTTCATTGAACAAATAACTCTTGTGCCAGCATAAATCCCTGACAGGATTCTGGCAGACATGCCATTAGCACTTAAGAAGAAGAAGAACAATCTAGTGGCAACAGAAGGATCACTTGCACCCCTTTGAAGCACTCTGTGCCCTACTATTGGTCATGGACGCCTTGCTCAAATGCCTGCTGGTGAAATCTATCAGGTCAGAGTGTGTGAGAAACAAAGCTTTTCATTTCATGGCCCCATCCTTTATTGCACGGTTAGGGAATAGTTTTCAGTCTAAGGTCAGAATTCTCAGGGGCCACATTCCATCTACAGGTGAAGTCGAAGGCAGAGTGGGAGTATGAAATGTGATTCTTAGTCATTTTATTTTGTTATTGTTTAGTCAATAAGTTGTACCCAACTCTTTGTGACCCCAAGGACCAGATCATGGCAGATCACCTCCTGTTTTCCACTGCCTCCCAGAGTTGTGTCAAATTCATGTTGGTTGCTTCGCAGACACTGTCCAACCATCTCGTCCTCTGTTGTCCCCTTCTCGTCTTGCCTTCACTCTTTCCCAACATCAGGGTCTTTTCCAGGGAGTCTTCTCTTCTCACGAGATGGCCAAAGTATTGTTGTTGTTGTTGTTGTTTTGCCTTCATGTGCTCTCTGTTTTGGGGAGACAAACAGGGACCATGAGGGGCAAACATCACAATGACCAAGATTCATCTTTTGAAGTGTCCTCTTGGCATGACAAGACTTTGTGTTGTGCACAGTACTGCCTGTTGCAGAGACCCAAAAATGCTGTGTTTTCTGCACCTCTACTGTGAGTGACATCATTCAGATGCTAATGCCAGAAGCAGGACATTGCCCTTTATATCCTGCTGGCTCTCTCCCATATTCCATCAACACTGGTTCACATCTTCATTTTGATAAGAACATACCATACTGTGTGAATGTCTTCATAAACTGAGTGGAAAGACTCTTGAGATTTAAAACATTCAAATAGGTGTGTGCTTCCTTCCTTCCTTCCTTCTGAAATGCCCACCAATGTGTGATGTACTTACAACCTGATGTTTTCTTTTCTTCTTTGCTATCACTTTTGTTTCTGTGCCCCAGTTTTAGTGACTTGTTTTCTTTGGGTTATGCACCCTCTAATCCAGTGATGGCGAACCTATGGCACGCGTGCCACAACTGGCACGCGGAGCCCTTTCTGCTGGCACGCGTGCCATAGGTCACCAGATCGCTACTTCCCCTGCCCCCCCCCCGCGCACTCAAACCTCAGGAGGCGTCTGCAGCTGGTGCTGGCGCTTCGGCAGGCAGATCCGGAGCAACTGGTGCTGGTAGCAGAGGGGCCTTGAGGCCCCTTCCGTGCCGGGATTCCCGTTCCGCTGCCACTTCCAGTTCCGGGTCAGCACTTCCAGTTCCGGATCCTCTAGGTCCGCACACTCATTTTTGTTTTTTATTTCCCAGTTTGGGCATGCGAGCCCCAAAAGGTTTGCCACCACTGCTCTAATCCTATTAGCTCTTTGTATCAGACATTCATGACCCCTGAGCTTTGAAAAGCTATTCGGATTCTGGAAGTGATGGTTCAAATCTATAGATTTTCCAAGACCTGTTGTCAGATACTCTACCAACCGCATACAACTTTAAGGAAGGAGTGCTAAAGGGCATCGAAAGATGTTTGTGGGTGTTGTGGGACAACCACAATAATAAATAAGAATGTTCCATCAAGTCTGACTTATCGCAACTTCTTTCAGGGTTTTCTAGGTAGAGAATAATAGGTAGATTTACCATTCACTTTTTCTGGGGGGTGTCCTGGAACTGTGCAGGAAGAATCTATCTATCACTCGATTAGTGCTTACACTCTGTGTGGTTCACAATATACTATAAACTCATAGACTAAAGCACTATACTGCATGATAAATACAAAAGTACAATAAAATGCAATAAACCCTGTTGTTAGCTAAAAATAAACACTTTATTAAAATTGATGGAGTGTGAAGGCAACTTGAGCCAATTGGTGTGGTTCCTCTCCAAATACTTTTGACGTTTCACAGTATTCAAACCATCCACATCTTCTTGATGCTTCCTACCTATCCCTTGAAAAGAGCATGTGATAAAAAGCCAGTACCAGATATATAAATGCTCCCAGATTCTCGTTTAATTGTTAAGTGCTCTTTCTGCTTCTGGTGGAGTCAATAAGACTACGTTGTGTTGAACGTTTATTTTTATCTTTAGAATATATTTGTATCTTGAGATCGCCGAAAAGGGTCCAGCAAAGCAGTTCACAAAAATTTTAAACAGCTTAAAGTTATAAAACCAATTTTAAAACAATTAACAGGAGTTTAAAACATATGACAGAACTTAAGTAAACTGAAACAACTGTACATATACAAAAGACTCCACAGTCTGCTCAAGCCAAGTTGGTTAAATCTCAAGGCTTAAGTAAATGACCGCATTCTAAGTTGGTGCCAAAATGCAATCAGCATTGGTGCCAATTGGTCCTTGTCGAGAGGGACCCTCTACAACTGGGGCACAACAACAGAGAAGACTCGCTTGCGTGTCTCCATGTAATGTATGGTTCTCACCCATGGGATACAAAGGAGGGTCGTTCTGGCTGATCTCAGTGTTTGGGTATTTATCTGTGAGGAGTGGTTCTCTTTCAAGTATCAAGGTCACAACTATTTGAATATACGGTAAGCAGCTTGAATTGGGATTGGAAACATACTGACTGCCAGATCAATTATTTTAGAATGGATTTCATATACAGTAGTTTCAATAAAGTGTTATTGTGAGTTTCTTATTGATACTTGTTGGAGTAGCTGCTCCAGCTGCTGCTGGTAGAAGATTATGATTTAGGTGTCTTGGTAAACCTTTTCAATCAAGTCTATAGAATAGGAATCATTCTTAAAATTTGGCTGAGATTTACTTTTATAACATTACCCGTAAAGGAAACTGCCAAAGTGCATAGTAGACACATCATGAGAAGAGAAGACTTTCTGGAAAAGACAATAATGCTAGGAAAAGGTGAAAACAGCAGGAAAAAGAGGAAGACCAAATATGAGATGGATTGACTCTATTTATGAAGGCACAACTTTGAGTTTACACTTGCTGAGCAGGGCTGTTGAGGACAGGATATTTTGGAGGTTGCTCATTCATGGGGTTGCCATAAGTGGGAGGAGAGTTAATGTGGTGCTTACTGAGTGCTAAGATTGATAAACCATTTGCTTATGGTTTTCTTTAAAATAATACTTGGTAGAAGTTACAAGCACAAAGAAGAAGCAGACAATTTGGATGCAGATGTGGATTTAGACCCAGGGAAGCACTATTCTCTCTATTTATGCACAGGAAGAGATGCTGTGACATGAATATAGATAATTTGTTTCATATGTATCTGCAGTATATTCAAGCAAATGTGCAAAATCAGACTGAATCAAGGGTATTTGTGTGACTCTGGAGTGACTACTGTGATTCTTCACTCCTAGAGTGGAGTAACACAACAGCAAATATTTAATACCCCATTTGACATTTCTGGGGTTAGATAGTTAGCAATTTGAATTGAGAAAAGGGGAAATCAAAAGTGATACAGTAGGCTAAGCTGCTGGTGCCAAATGTAAGGTGAGTGACAGGTAAACACTCGTCCCCAAAGCCCAAGGTGGAAGACTCAGAAACTGAAGCGCTAGGAAGGGCTCAGACTGAAGTCACTGTATGGGTGACTCTACCAGCCACTCTACCAGCCCTTTTGTGGAACTCTAGGTTGGAGAGAAGGATTTCTATTACTGTTTACATAATCTTTATGTGTTCTGGAGAATTCTTCCTTTTCGTTGGCCTCTCACTGTGAGAGGGACACTCTGGCTGTCCCCAACAGGTCATCTGCTTTGAGCCTGCACCTCATGGGGGGGCTAATGGAGACCCTGCTGGCAGGGCACCCTGAGGGTGCAGAATGCCTGAAGGCAGAATGGGGAGTCAGATGAGCAGTATCTGGGGCAGAAGCCAGGATGGGTGAAAGGGACCCAGAGTATAAGGAGGGAGGTGAGGAAGAGGAGTTGTCACTCTCAACATATTCAAAGGAAGAGAACTGTGTGGAAGCCTCAGAGGAGCCTCCTTCCATCTTGTGCCCTTGGTGAAGACCAGTCATTGCTGCTACAGGACCCTTGGATGGATAGGTGGGTTCATCAAGTGTAAAGGATCTGGAGGAAGAGGGCTTATGGTGGTCTACACTGGGCCCCCACACCAACAGCACAGATGCCCAGCCAAGCACTGATCCACCAGCCCCACCCAACCTAATAGCTGGTAGAAGGAAGCACCACAATGAGCACCTGCAAGGTGGGATGAACTGCTGGAACTCAGAGACATTCATCAGCCATTCACTACTGGCCTCCCAGCTGCACTCAGTGTTGCGAACTAAATTAGTCTTGGACTGGAAATGTTAGGGGCCCAGTGAATGGAATCTGGGTCCACCAAGAACTGAGAGTGAGGCTAGTGGGGCTACCGAAATCCTCCTGTTTATTGTGGGGATAGGAAGAATTGAATACCCTACTGATCATTGTATCCATTCCCCTACTCTAACAAAGACCAGTTCTAGCATCAGCAAGAGCATAGAGTTCATGGAACCAATGGTCAAGGAGATCCCCCCAGCCAAGCCAATCTGCATAGGGAAAGGGGTGGTAACACTCATTCAGTTTAGTTTACTAAACTTTTTTGAAATATTATGCTGTTAGGATTGAGCATTTCTATAATTGTGGAAGGATCATTGTTGTGCAGGCTTTGAGTAGTTAGGTCACACAGTTACAGTGATGTGAACACATACCGCAAGAGCATAGCTATTTACATTCTTCCCATTGATGGGATTTCTTTTTAAACCTAAGTTGCAGAAATAGAAAATGTCATAGACCTAAAGACGAACTAGGTCAGAATATATCCTAAAGGGTATACGGTAGGTTGGCTCAAATCTGCATGCCCTTTATTTGGCTACAGAGCACATTGAAGGCCTACTGTGCACTTCTAAGGCTTATTTTATTGACTATGAGAAAGCCTTTGAGAACGTCTAATCTGGCAAGCTGGTGGCTTTGTTGGTGAACAAAGGTTTTGTTTCAAGAGATATTTGTATTTCTGGCAACCCATGCTAGAAACAAAAATTTGCAGTGAAAGCTGACAATCAAGTGACAGAGGATATAGACAAACAAGGGAGGCAATACAACAAGAAAATTAACTCTCTGTTTGTACTCTAAGACTATCTATAAAAGAAAGTCTAGAATTGAATAAAACAAAGAGCAACATTAATATAACAGATGTAAAAAAAAGAGTATCCCCCCAAATGTGCTCAAATTAAAATACATAGAGCTGTTACTTATTTTGATTTGCTACCATAGGGGTGTAACCCATTTGAAATGAAGCCCTGGTTGAATCCCAGAGAAAGCAGTGCTAGCCATTGCAGCTCAGATTTTTACCTGCCTGGTGTTTGCTGAAGACCTAAATAGAGATGTGTCTAAAAACCAGATGCCTAAACATAGGATGGGTGACAGCTGGCTTAGAAGGAATATGTGTGAAAAGGATTGCAGAGGGGTGTTTAGATGTGCTAAGCATGAATGAACAGTGTAGCTGCAGCAAAAAGGGGGAAAAAAAGAAATGGAGTATTAGGAGGAATCGACAGAAGGATATTATTCAGATCAAGGGAAGTAACAGTGACACTCTATTCTGCTATAATCAGACTTCACCTAGAAAGTGTCCCATTCTAGGCACTACAGTTTAAGAAGGAATTTGTGTCCAAAGCAGGGCAATCAAAAGCTTGGAAAAGTTATTTATTTACTAATTTTTTACTAGCAGATTTCGCATAAGTTGAAGGACAGGAAGCCATCATCAGTATAGCCAATGACGAAAGATGATGAGAGTTGTGGTCCAGTAAGTACCATCTGGAAGGCCAGAGTTTCCCCATTCTTGGTCTAGGGCCTCCAGACTACAATTTTGGTTCCCTGTACTGTATCTCCCAAAATCCCTTCTGCTGGCTGTACTGAGTTTGGAAACTGGAGTAAAAAAAACCAAAAACCACTACCTTTTCCAAGTGTCATGGGCAACCTCCTTATGCTGTAGTAGATATGCATCTCCTTTTGAAAAGGAAACAGAAGTTATCAGAATGGAATTGGGAGGTGGACCTGTAAAGGCTGTTTTGCCCCAAGGGAAAAAATCGAACTTCTGTTCTGGCTATTCATGTGGGGCTTTACAGCAGTTCAATAAATAATAAAGGAACTTGGCCTTTCAAAAATATCTGTGAAAGGTGACCTGCTGAGATAGCTTTATATAAATGCAAATATAGAAGGTAAGAATCCCAGTGGTGGGACTTGGGCATTGTTTTTCTAACTTCTGAATTTGGCAGTCTTTCAGATGGTTTGTTTTGAAGGAAGTCTTATCACCTTAGCCAGGGAATGACCCAGTCATGCGATTCTTGTTGTCTCTTCAAAAGGTAAGGCTGGTAGTTTCACCTTTGACATAATGAGTAACGACTAAAATAATTACCTATAACAGGTTACTTTTTGAGTAGCCGGCATGTTTAATTGCTGCAGAGTTTCAAACCTCGTTACCTTACTTGGTTTGAAACTCTGGATATTGTTTTCTCTTTACCTTAAAACACTATTTCAAAAACCACTTTAAAAGACATTTTGGCAGGAATGTTCAAGTTTCTTGCCAAATCCTTTTTTTAATGCTACTTTTAGAAAATTGTAAGGAAAAGTTACAAACAAGAATAAACAGAATAATAGATAATGCAATGAATCATTTTTCAAATAGTGTAATGAAGGTGATAATAAGCTGTTTATCCAGCATGATAATGAGTAAATGTACTTTAAAACAACTTTTCAAGCTATGCCAATATTAAGATAATTTTGTGGTACTGTATAGCAATTCTTGGCACCTCTACATATATCAGTTCTGTACTGTGAAGTTTTGTCTGACATATGGCAACCCTAATAAGGTTTTCAAGATATGTGAGATATTTAAGGACTGGCGTTACCAATTCTACCCTCTCTCCTAGAAAGTTTCCATGGCTGAATGGAGATTTGAACTCAGGTCTCCTGAGTCCTAGTCTGTCACTCTATTTACTACACCACACTGACTCTAGAGATCCACACTGAATCTAGAGATGCACACATATATTTCAGTGCATCTTAGTGTATGCATATATTCTGATGTATTTTAGATTATTAAGTATGCCTCTACCTGGTTGTTTTTATTTAATTTGTGGTCCATGACTTCTTTATTGATTGAGCTACATGAGAAATACACAGACCTCTTAATTGTCCTCATGTGACAGGCAAATGCTGAGCCTTGCATCCAGCTCAGACATGATTGAGAGAGAGAGAGAGAGAGAGAGAGAGAGGGCCATGTGCTGGTCCTTAGTGGCACAGCCTTGCCCAGCAAAAGGTCACAGTTTCTTTCTCCATGAATGAACAAGCACGAATCTGATGGTTCTAGATCAGAAGTATGCTAGACAACCTGTTGTCCTCCACATATCCTTTTCCTTTTTTTCGGAATAGGACTAAACCTCCCATAAACCCCAGCTAGCATGGCTTATGGTCAAGAGATTATGGGAGTTGCTAGCTTTGTTTTAATGTTTTGAACATTTCTAATACTATTGGACTCACTATGTTGAGATGTGATGACAAAAGGAGAGAAGTGACAAAATGGCAGTGAAACTGGAGTAGAAGTAGGCATGCCCTTTCTGCTTGAGACAGCTAAGCTGTTAGGCTTCCTTAGTGTTCACTCCTAGACTCTGAACTCCTTGACTGAGAGTCCAGATTTGTTTCTTCTCTGTTATCCTTCTGCCAGCAATGACATTTTTATTTAGGCAAGTCTTTGGCATGAAAGCTGGCTTTCTACTGAAGGGGCTCTAACTGGTTGAATGTTTTTATTTGAAAGCAGAGCATTGTGTTCATCTGTTGCAGCAAAAAAAAAAAAAAAAGGAAGAATTTTGTTGGGCCATCTTAAAGGCAAACAAGTGTTATTTCACATAATCTTTCGTGAAGTGTAGCTTATGCTGAATGAAAGTTTGTACCAATTAAAACCTGATGGTCTTTAACATGTCTTTCATTCTTGGCTTTTAATTTATGTGCCTTTGTGTTGTGTTTTGATTAAGATTTGGCTTTCAAGACACATCTTATCATTTGTAGCTGCCTACAGCATGTTTTGTCATGAAAAATATGGACATTAAATAGATGCATACATAGACACATACTGTTGCTGTAAGAATGCAATAAAAGATGCAGTCCAATCCTAAACAGATTTTATCCAGAAATAAATCCTGGCAAATGTCTTTCCACCGATGACCACAGATTTTTAGACAGAAGAAAGCACTGTTAAGAAGCTCCTTAGAAGAAACCTGTCCAGTTTCCAAACATCTTGATTACTTCATTCACTGCATCAACTAATTATTATCAATACTGACTAACCTATTAATGTTTACTGGACTACTGTTGATGTATCTCTAATTAATAAGAATGCATAAACACCACTAGCATTGTCTTACTATTCAGAAATCTGGCACACTGACTTCATTTGTGTCTGTGGAGAAAATCCATTGGGTTAAAAGAGCAAAGCACATTAATCAATGTCTGGAACAATCTGAATGAATATCTGACTGTCTAATTATATTCGATCTTTCAGAACTGAAAGAGTGCCGGAGGGTGGGTCTTTTGTTTCTCCTCTTCCAAAATGATCCACTTGTAAAGTAAAAGGCATTTTGAGCTAGGCCTTCAGTGGCAGTTTCAGCTTTATCCCTGACTTTTTAAGTATGATGTAGAGTTACTAACATTGGTTGGGGGGGGGGACCAGGGCAAATAGCATGAGCTGGTTTTATAACTTGAAAGGCGATCTTTGGACTTTTTATGACCTGCAGTGTGTTTTATCAATATATCTCATCCTGGCACAGAACTTTTTCTAAAGCACCAAACAAAAGAGACTTTTAGATAGAATTCTGTTTTATCTTTAATAGACAAAGGTGGCTTGTTTCAGGTTTCTTTCTCTCTCTCTTTTTCTAGGAAAGCATACGCAACATGTCAAGTAGTTTTAACTGCTCTGTCAGTGTTGTAAATCACACCATCAGATAATCAGACTGTTTAAGATAGGTCACACTGCTGAACAAAGGCAGTATCTGGAATCCGTGCTTCGGTGTAGATTACAGTTGACCTGTGCCATTTCACAAATTTGATTCTCCAGATGGGAGACTGGGGTGATGGGCTGCTTTGGCTCATTTGCTGCAAGGGATTCCATAAGGCATGTGTTTCTGGCATTCTCTGTGATGACCACTGCATAAGAGTGCAGTGCTGTTATTGTGCAGCACAGCAAACCAGCACTCTACAAGGCAATTCTAAAAATGAGGGCAGCCCAAAGGAGAAAAATATATATAACTTTGAAACTGACTTTGGATCAGCATCACATTTTGCAGAGATCTAGCAGTCTGTTCGTGCCCTGTGACATATTTGAAGACATTTGAGCAACGGGTTTTCAAGTTACAAATAGATCAAATAAGCTGAAAATATCAATCTTAATTATCTTGAAAGAGAATGACTGGCCCTACCCACTTTTTTTTATTTGGAAGGACTCCAGGCTGCAGGGGCTGAACCACTGATCCTGAAAAAAAATGCCTTTCAAAAGGGTAAAACAATGACTTTCCTATAAACGAAGCATGTGTGGAACAGGCTTACCCCAAAAGTGTTCCAAAGTAGATACACTGTTGCAGCTTTGTGGTCTAGGAAGGGAAATGTTTGGAGGGCAATGAAATGTCACAGAAACAGTCAAATGACAGATTTTCTTTGAAAAGTAAAAAGTAAAACAAAAAGCAGGCTTGCTTTAAATAGAGTAATGGAATGACAATGCTCCAGAAAGGGATATTTTGCCCTGTATCTCCAGGGAATTTGCATACAAAGCATGTTCAAAGTATTTCTTCATTACAAAAGCACAGAACAGCTGTGTTTGTCTAAGCCCTCAATGCTAGATTCTGTGCCTGCTTGTAAAAATATGTTTAGAAATATTTTAAAAGAATAGAGAACAAACATTCTGAAACGTATTCATTTAAACTGTGAAATTATTGTTGCTTTGTGGCTGTGGATGGTCTTACTTGTTGTTTGCAGACTTTTGCTTCCTTATATTATGTCATAGTTTCAACCATTCTACCCACTTGTCACTATACAATTGTTTCATCATTAAGAAAAAAATGCTCCAAAGATATTTTGTGCTATCAAGTCACTTCTGATGTGTGGTGACTATAGGAGTTAATGATCTCCAAAATATCATACTAGATTTTGCAAACCAACAACATCTCATGTTAAGTTGTTAGCTTTCCCTACTTGCCCCCCCCCCCACACTAGTAAAATTGTCTTTCCCAGTAAGTTCTGCTCAGGTCTTGCAAACTAACAGCTATGGCTTTCTTTATTGAGACAATCTGTCTCATGTTAGGTCTTCCTGTCTTCCTACTGCCCCTCTGTTTTTTTCAGAAATTGTCTTATCTGGTCTGGTCAGTATTTTCATTGTATGTGCATGGTAGGATAGCCTCAGTTTACTCATTTTTGCTCTAATGAAAATTCAGGCTTGACTTCATTCTGCACCTACTTTTCTTCTTTTCTGACTGTCTTTAGTATATGTAAGGCTCTCCTCCAACACCACATTTCAAATGAGTTGATATTTGACCCTGTCTTTCTTTGTTGTCTTTCTTTCACATAGTATGGACCTTGGTTTCGAGAGACACCCTTTGCTAATTCCAACCTCTCCCCCTGCCTACTTTTTTTTAAATTCAAAAGGCAATTCTATATGAGGGATGTTTCTGTTGGAATTTGTATGTAGTGTATGTATAGTTAAACTTCCATTTTTAAAAACAAGGAAATTCAATTCCTCAAAAAAACTCTAGTTTATGAATATGGGATATTGTGCTGCTGTAGTCAGAACTGAAAACACCAAGAAATGGGCTGCTATTGCTGCACAATAACCACTATTGGCATATGTTGAAAAGCAACCTTGAGAATTGCTTTGTGTTTGAGTGAGAAGTGGTTAGCTGATGAAAATATGACTCGGCTTCTGAGATTTTCCCTTGCTTGGTGTCACTTTGTGAATGATAGTGAGCACAAGAGGGTATCCTGTAGACTAGGGGTCCCCAACCTGCAGTCCGTGGCCCTGTAGCAGGCCATGGCCTTGGCAGGACTGGGCTGCAGAGACAGATCTCCCACCCACCCCACGCTTGCCCCCCGTATGCATTGCCCCCTGCACGGCCCACCCACCCACATGCTCGGTTGCCTCACCCATCACTGCAACGCTCCGCCCACCTGCGCAAGTGCTCAAGCATGCCCCACCCACCCATGAGCACGCCCTGCCACCTGCACATGCGCATAATCATGCCCCGCCTGCCCATGAGTGCACCCCATACCCCCACGCATGGGGTGCCCTTGCTCCCATGCACCCCACCCACCCCACATGTGTGTGGATGCCCCCGCCCCCCCATGCGCGGACCCTGTTTTCCCAACCAGTTCAGTTTAGAAAATGTTGGGGACCACTTCTGTAGACCATCTTGGCAGCTGCCATTGGTGTTGTCAACATTGGTATGTAATGCTTGCCATCTTTTTTCTGGCTGGCAGTGTGAGCATGATATATTGGAGCAATGTTGGTCCATTTCCTGGAGTTTAGAATCATGGATACAGAAACACAATATCCCACATTCATAAACCAAAGGTGTTTTGAAGAATTTAATTATCAAGATGACTTGATTTTCAGTTGGCAGTAAAACAACACTTGACTTTCCCTTAGAACAGGGGAGAGGAGAAGCTGATCTGACAGGTGTTAGGCAAATCTCATCAGCCATGGCTAGCACATCCAGTGATGAAGGACGCTGGGAGTTGCCATTCAGTGGCATCTGCAGGACCACACATTTGCTGTCTGCTTTATAGATATCGAGATCCTGTGCTTGCCTCTGTTCCATCATGAAGCTTTACTGGTGTTTTGGAACACTCACACATCACAAACAGACCTTAGGAAAGTTTTTTTTTTACAGCAACCATTTTGGCTGAGGATTCTGGGAACTGTAGTCCAGAAATGTAGCTTTACCAAAACCAGAGACTTCCACATTTGAAAATGGATTGCCCTATGCCTTGCCCAGCCTTCTATCATTTGGGGCCACAATCTAAGCACTTAGAAATAAGAAAAACAAATGATTTTCTTCTCATTTTAATTTCAATTCTAATCTGCATTTGATAAACACTTTCCTGAAATGACATACAGCTATCCTGTATGTCTGCATCTCTGAATTTCTCTAGCTAAGCATTCTGGGAAGTACTGCCCCAAATGTAAGCTTTCCAAGCCTCTGGGCTGATCTGGATTGTGGTTTGCTTGAGACATTTTGAGATATTTTAAAGTAATTAACAGAATCAATGTAGGCATGTGAGAGCTTGGTTTTGATTTGCATGGCTACATGGCAGTTGTTGAGGGAAAGATAAGTTGGGAAAATGGAAGATATATTTCTTGGAATTGTTTGGGGATATGCTAATCTCCCAGTGTTTTTGTCATCTGTGGCCTTGACTTGAATGAAAATTCAGTACATTCTCCCACACTTAGAGTTTCAGGGCGGGTTTAATTTGGCCTTCACATTGAGTTTGCTGAAGATAGAACATACAGAAGGTGTTTAACACATGCATCATTCAGTGCCTGCATATCCTGTAATGCTGGCATCATTATGAATATGCAGGTCTTAGCTGGTGGACAGAGCTTGAAAAGTTTCCAAAGTTGGAAATCTTTGGTGTCCAGGGATGAGTACGTGGTCTTGAGATGAATGGATGGATTGAAATGGCCGTTTTTTAAACGGCATGTATTGCAGTATAGTTGTCATTTCACAATGTACATATGAGATCATGTGATTTAAAGCCTCTTTAGATAGATAAATCCTTGCCTAAATATGGAAACATATCAGCAAGAAGGATATACAAACAAATATATCCTCAATAAAGGAAGCTGTGGCCCTTAATCTGCAAGAATTGAGGATGACATTTTAAAATTTGTTAATTCATAGGGTTGTCATAAGTAAGGGTCAACCTGGTGGCATATAGTGTAAAAATTGTTTGGCCCTTAGTCAGTCACTCTGACTTTTAGTTAGATCACTTCAGTTCAAGATTTATTGGAGGATTACACTGTTCAGGTCATTGGTCAGCAACATGTGGGCTGTAAGTGCATATTTTTACAGATCTTGGTGCCTTCTATTGTCATATCCGCGGCTCCAAATTTAGCAGCACAGCAGTAGTCAAATAAAGCAGAGCACAAAGGCAGCCTATTAGTCCCATAATCAAGTATATATCAGAGTGAAATCTTAGCAGGCCAGCTTTTGAAAATATCTTACTTTAACCTAAAACATATTTTATTTTTCTTTCACTTTGCAACCAAATTTGGAGGTGGGTTTATGTTGCCACAGGAAACGAAACTGGAGAGGAGATGCAATGCCTGGACTATCAAAACTGCTCCTCTCCACTTCAGGCCTTTTGTTCCACATGTGGAAAGGAAATGGGGGGGTGCATAGATGTCCAATGACAAGAGACTGGTGAGACAAGGGACATATCTGACCCAATCATTTCCCCTAGGGATGCAGAGAAATGTGAAGTGAATTCTGTATTCCCATTTATTTAGGTAGTCTTGACTCAGCAAGTCACATTAATGAGGAAATTTCAAGTCTTTTGAAATCACCTCCACTCAAGAGCAAGACAAGCACTACTTTTTTTCCTCATAAGGGGCTCTGTAATTTGCACGCACTGTTTCTGTGCAAAACTAATGCCCTTTCTTTTCAAGAACCAAAGTGTGCATGCATGCATGGACATGTGCACACACGCATACAAAAGAATGGCTTGCTGATTGTTCAAAAAGTTGCAAACAAGTTCTTTATTGCTTTGCATCCTTGAAGCATTATGCAATAGTGCAACATACATAATCACTGGTGTTATTTGTATTAAATCGTTATTTGCATTGTTTGTACAGTTTAGCTTAATTCCACAAACATTGCTCTTGTTCTGCTTCTCTTCTCTTTGCACCATGAAATAACTCACTATCTCAATAGGAAAAAGAATAAGATTATGATCCTGTGCCCTTATACTCCTTAGTCAATACAACATCCTTGCTCCTCCACAACAGAGAAGCTTCATGTGTGTACATCTGTGTGAGAACAGCTGCCATTCATATCTTGGCTGAATGTGCAGATGGCGAGGAGTAAGGCCAACAAGTGCATCAGGAATGAGAGACTAACACGAACATGCGTGGCTTACATCTCTCCCATATCATTTTCCCCCAGCTGGGGTGGAGGTGCAATCCCTTTGCTCTACATTTGAACGTAAATTGCCCTAAATTTGCACTTTCTGAATGAATGCAAGAAGCAACATTTAGCATTTCAGAGAGATTAGTAAAACAGTTTCCCGTTTTAAAAAAAACAACAGACAAAAATGTACATCTGAGGTGGGAATGGCATTCAAAAAGATAGAGATTGGGGCAAGAGTGGGCAGCTTCAGTGTGCCTCTAAGCCAAGCTTCTTTTCTTAGGACCCTATGCCTACATGGCTATACATGATAATGGGGGAGGGGAGTTGGGGGAAATAGAAGTAGCTAGAAGTCAATTTCTGGTTTTGAAAAATGTTATACGGTGCAAGATGAGTCTTTGACATAATGGCTGAAATCTTGTCGCTTAGGGTTGTAAGCTGCAACTAGAATTAGGCCCACTGAATCCATGGGGATTTCGTGAGGCAATTCCTCCATAAGTTGCCTTGAATCCTACCCTAAAGTTGCAACTAAAGTAGGTCCATTTGAATCAGCAGACTTCTGGGTTGATGAACCAAACCTACTCTAGTGCAATGTACTACACTAAGCAGCAGGATCTCAGCCATTGAGTGAATTACCCTTCCTGAAAGCTGCCAGGAGCAGCCGTTCACCTTTGTTCCCACTGAAGGGGTGGTCAGAAGTCCTGGGAGCATCAAGAAAAGCCTCACTGTGTCTAAACCTGCATTAGCAGGATGCAGTTTTTTTAAAAATGAGAACATTGGCAGAACTAGTGTAGAAAAATGTTTCTGCACTTTAAGCGCATATAGATTTTCATATGAACTCCATTATTTATTTATTTTTTTATATTCAAACAGTTACAGGGGCAGGACGGAACGAGTTTAGAAAAAATGTAAATATGATAGCAAGTGATAAGTCTTCCCCCCCCCCCCCCGGCTCTACTTTTAGCAATGGGTGGGTGGATTTGTCTGAACCAGCTGACTTAAATAACAGTGCATTCAGCATAGACAAAGACAGCCTTTGTCACCCTATCAAAGTCAAAATGGAAGTCTGGCCTAGCTCACTCTGTTTGGTTGCTGTTCATTTATTTATTTAAACACCAGCCCAAAAGAGATAAATACAAACTACCTAGTATTTCCCCAGCTTCAACAAATATCATCCAAGCAGGCTTCCTACAGAATAGAGCATCAATTTCAACCATGTTTTTTTTCAAAGTTAAAATAATGGAATCAATAGGAAGAGTGAACGTCCCAGTGCACAGGTGTATAAAGGCAGCCATTTAGGCCCCACAGCAAGCATGAGAGAAATTACAATACAGTACTTTCCTTCAAACCTGACTCAAAGACATCAGGAAGACTCTTGATGGTGCGTCAATTGGCTAAACTCATTTGCACTTATTGCTTCATCTTCTACTGCTCTCCTGCGGACGCCCGGCTCAAAACCAAATTGTGCAAAATTGCCTTGCACTACACCCAGAAGTTATTTTCTCTTATTTTCAGATCAATATAAAAGAAAGGGAAGTTCTCGGGCCCCTGGAGTAAGCCTCTCTTCAGACTTGCTTTTATAAACCCAAGGAAGGGCAATTTATTGCACAACTAATACGCTACACAGACATGCACAATTCGGAGGAAGCTTTCTAAATCTCTCTTGAGAGAAATACATGCCCTTATAATTGCACCAGCTGCAAACCAGTGTTAACCCTTTATGGCGTTTTTGTAGCCATATTCTACACCAGGCAAACACACAAGTTTCCTAGTGAATGTGTACAGTTTAATTAATGTTACAAAAACACAGATGCTTCTAAGATCTGGATGCAACAATATTTTTTTAAATTAAAAGCAGCAATATTTTCCTTTGCTACCTAACTGACAAAAAATGCAGTAGTTTTTTGGGTATGTTTTGTATTTCACTGACTTTTCCGCTGCACCTGTATCCAGGTGTTCTCTCCTACCAGCTACTAAATCAAAGAAAAAGCCATCAGGACATCATATATTCCCCACATCAGGTATCTTAAGACCATAAGAAGAGCCCTGCTGGATCAGGCCAAGAGCCCATCTAGTCCAGCTCCCTGTATCTCACAATAGCCCCACCAGATGCCTCTAGGAGCACATGAAACAACTAGATACCTGTCTTCTGATACCCCTACTCTGCATCTGGCATTTGGAGGTACCTTCCTCCTAAGCCTGGGGATTACACCTTGAAATCCCTATCAGGGTCACTCTAAGTGACTTGTCAGCACATAAGAAGCTTATTCCTGGTTTTGGACCAAAACTTTAAGACTCAGTATGGGCAGTGGTCATGCGACCTGTATGACTCCAGGAGTTGTAGCCCCCAAAAGTGACTTTCCTGATCACTGTTCATACTCCATCTTCCTCCCAATGGGTCTCAAAAATGTTCTTGGTGGAGAGACACCATCTTCTGTGGGGCCAGGACAGTGACAAAATCTTATTTATCAGGAAAGAAGATTTTGTGTGAACCTTTCTGCTTCCCTATATTTTATTGTATTGCCACTAACTCTTCATACACAGAGGGAGGTTTTATAAAATGGAGAGGCAATGTGAAACGTACTGTTTCATCGGGATAACATGGTACACTGGAGTTGGACAAATCCCAAATTCTGAACTAAATCAGCTTGATTCAGACCATTTTGTATGAGGTCCATATTGATGTAATATGACCGGAGTACATTCCTTTTGCACGTAGCAATCTTGCTTGCTTGTTTAAAGGTACCTACTAGTCAAACTTCTGAAGCTGGGTATCTGAAACTTGGTAGGTTCGCTCTCCTCTTGTGTTGCATAATTTCTGTACATTTTGGTTTTCCAATGGGAGGCTTAAGAATCAGCTTGAATCCAGAGCAATAATTGAATCAGGTAGGACAAAGATCACTCTGGTCCATAGCAGCATACATTCCAAAGCTGTGAAATGGTTTCTAAATTGGATTGGAGATATCCATGAATAAGCCTTATTCAGAATTAAAACATGGCTATATGTCACTCTGAGATCTCTAGTTAACATAGATGGTTGGAAATATTTCAGTACATAAGTAGTGATATAAATAATAGTTAGGCATCCTTCAGTCTCGAGAGACTGTGGCAATGTGCTCTGTATGGAGGACTTGGAGCAGCGTCTAGTGTGGCTGAGAAAGCCAATTCGAGAGACAGTCCCTTCCACACTGAAGACAAATGCAATCTGTCCCCTGTCCAGCTCCCTGATTTTGTTGCTTTCGTGACTGCCTCTTTGCCTTGGCTTGCTGGACAAGGGTTTCTTCAAATTGGGAGAGGCCATGATGCAACGCCTGCCTCCAGGCTGAATGCTCAGATGTCAAAGTTTCCCATCTGTTGAGGTCTGTTCCTAAGGCCTTCAGATCCCACTTGCAGATGTCCTTGTATCGCAGTTGTGATCTCCCTCTGGGATGATTTCCCTGCACTAATTCTCCATACAGGAGATCTTTTGGAATCCGACCATCAGCCATTCTCACGACATGCCCAAGCCAACGTAGACATCAATGTTTCAGTAATGTATACATGCTAAAAATTCCAGCTCGTTCTACGACTACTCTATTTGGAACTTTGTCCTGCCAGGTGATACTAAAAATGTGTCGGAGGCAACGCATATGGAAGGTGTTCAACTTCCTCTCCTGTCGTGCACAAAGGGTCCAGGACTCACTGCAGTACAGGAGTGTGCTCAGGACACAGGCTCTATAGACCTGGATCATAAGTAGTGACATAAATAATAAACTGAAAAGAAAACATGAGCAAATAGATGGTGTTCACTTGGTGTCTTCATCATGAACTTTTGCTAAGACATTATCCACTCCCTAAAAGATGATTTTGGAAGTGAAGGATCAAAAATTAGATTTGGTCCTACTTTTGAACCAACCCTACCTAATTTGCATTTCCTGGGTTAATAGATGCATTGGAACACCATTAGGCTTTTGATGCTTCACACTTCTGAACTTTGTGGTGAAAAAGAGGAAGTTGGCAAGTGAAATGTCTCTACTGGGGAATGATGCATGGCAAATGTGAATTTTTAGGCATGTAAAAGATGGTGGAATATGGGGAATCCGATGGAACAGCCTTGTGACAATACATGTTCAACTGACAGACTAGAAATTCGTTGTGCATCTCTTGAAATACGTGATGTATTAACATTTCTTAATTGTTAAGCTGCCAAAGACTCTGTGGTTTTTGTTCCAACAGCCTAACATGGCTACCCTCTCCATGAAAAGAAATTCCATGGGTTTCCTTGGGCTTTTTTTCCCCTCTTGGAACAATCATTCAGTAGCTGGAGTACTGTACTATGTGAAATGGTCCCTTACAGATCTAAACTACCACCCTACCAATCTGTGTTGCTCAACCCAATACAGTTGTTCTTTTTAATGCGTGTCAAAATTTTTCCATGGGTTTTCAATCACTATAATTTCAATATATGAACCCGACCTTAGCCTTGAGTTTGGGTAATAAAGAAGGCAAATAGGAAAGATGCATACATACATATAAACTGTTGCCTGATTCTTATCATTTAGGTAGTTATGAATAAATGAGACCTGGCTACGGACCAAATATATTTTTTTTTCTTGGAGAAAATGGAAAATTAGTTTCAACTCTAGTGCTTAAAACAAAGTGTCCCCTTATTTCTGCTGCTTTATAATCTGACTGCCTAACCTTGCCAGTGCTGATTCTTTCATATCCAGTGTGCCAGAGTTCTTGGTGATTTTTGACATGAAGCTTGGTCAGTCATTTTGCTGCTCCTTTTCTAAACGCCCTTGCATATTTGGCATGTCAGCTATTAATGAAAATTGCTGCAGCTGAATATATCCTTGGGCTTTCAGAGTCCACACATGGTAGCTTTCATGCATCACAGACTTCAGGGAGTGAAAGAAATGGCCAGTGGCCGAGCTGATGATGGGATTCTGGGACCTTTAGCCCAAAAAGTAATTGTTTCTATGGCAAGCTAGGTCCAGGACCAAAGTCTTTGCAGGCTGAGGCACATCAGATTGTGATAGGCAGAGGTTTAACAAACAGAGGCCTGCCAAAGAGTCAGGTAAGGCAGGTGTGGGAAACGCAAAGTCCATGTCCAAGCACAGTCCAAAAGTTAAGCCAAACCTGTAGCTGCTGCAAACAAGCAGGGACCATCTGAGAAGCACAGTCAAGCCAAACAGGGAGTTGGAAGATAAACCGAGGGGCCACCTGAAGCCAGTGATGGGGTCTCAAGTCATGAGACTTGTCAAGTCAGACTTAAGTCGCATCAGCAACTTGACTTGGACTTGACTCAGACTTGGGGCTTGACAATTGAGACCAAAGACTTGGACTTGGGATTGGTAACAAAGACTTGCCGACATCCTTACCTGCAGTTCACAGGCCACGTGCTTCCTCCCTCTGATCTATATTAAGCAAAGGCATTAGGAGAGGAGTGTGCCACCCTACTCCCTCTTTACTCTCTCTGTGTGTAGGGAAACTGTCTGAAGAGACAAGCCTTGTCTATGCCTGTGGAGACTGTCACCTTCAGACTGTCCCATATGTGATTTTCCTTGTGATGAGGGGACCACCATACCGAAGGGGCCCCATATCTGAGGAGAGCTTCCAGAGGTGGTTCTCAGACTGCCATTCTCCACATGATGGGACTAACAAAAAGGGGCCAGGGGCTTGTGCGCTCCTTTCCTTTCTGGCTTACCTAATTCATATATTACGACTCTGGAACAAGAATTTCTGTAAGTGTAAATTGAGACGTATTGCACATTTTCCCCTTGGCATGGTTGTACCTGATGTTGGAATTTATGGCCCTGCTAGATGTCACTGGTGTCAGACATATGAAGGACCACTGATCTTTATTTTCATCATCAGCATCTCCTAGCTAGGGGAAAATTCCAGAAGCGAATGATAGGGTATCTCTTCCAGCAGAAGAGCTATCCACTGAAATCTATGCTACACTACCTTCAGGAAAATGCAGATGGAAAATAACTTCATAGCTGAGCACTGTGAACAGCTTGATTTGTGGCTTACACTTACCCTTGACATTTCTGTGGTTTTGTAGCATCAAAAGAACATGTAAAGCTTGGCATAAAACAAATCGCTGACATATATACTGTGTGACACATGTGTGCCAATTTCAGTTTGCCTTTTAAAGGACATATTCATTATTTAGAAGTAAAACAGCATTTTGGAAGCAACACAGTAAAATTAAAGAGTGGCCTTTTGCCACCAAACCTTCGCCTGGAGCTTAAGAGGATACATCTGTGTAGGTTTTTAAAAATCAGTAATTTCTTGCAAATAGCATTCTGTAGAAAAGAGATTTTCTGATTTTCTGAACTAAAAATTCCATAATTCTGCACTCTCGAAGTTCTACCTTCCTTGCAGATACCTTACAAACATCTAAATATCTCTCTCACTTGGGAGAAGAACCTAAATTAGAAGGCTTTGAGGTGTAGGTAAGCCTAACCTTGCCATTGTGTCCATGCTGCCTGGAGAATTATGGGTTGTAATTCCAAAGAAGTAACTTTTCCCATCTGTGTATTGTATTCAGGATAGTGCTCTTCTCTGCAGTTCTGGAACACCTTTGTGTGCAAGGATGGCTGTAACATTAGACAGAAGGAGACAGCTCCTTCATATGGTAAATGCTGTGGTGGAGTGGCAGGCAGCGAATCCCTGGAGAGACAAGCTATGGGAAGTGAAAACTAAATAGTGAAAAAAATTATTTGTTGAAGATATGGTGTTTCAGAAGAGCTTTTCAGATACCATGGACCACCTGAAAGACAAGAAAGTGGATTCTAGATCAAAGAAAATCTGAACTGTCTCCACAAGCAAACACAACTAATCTGAGTCTACTGTACTGTACTTTGAGAAGTATATCACAAGAAGACAAAACTTACTGGAAAAGACAGTAATGCTTGCAAAAGTTGAAATCAGCTAGAAAAGAAAATGAAATAAGAGATGTGAAAATTCCAGAGCTCTGTTGTTACTATGTCTCATCAAGTTTCTTCTGACTTATAGGGACTGTATGAATTAGTGACTTCCAAAAGGTGCTGTTATTAATAGCCCAGCCACAGCCTGGAGTTTTCAGTGTAACTGTTAATAACAGCACCTTTTACAGCCCCTGTAAGTCAGAAAGGACTTGATGGCACATAGAAACAACAGAGCTTTGGAATCTACACAGCCTGCCCTGCGCCTCCTTTGCTCATTTCAGGTTTCATGGCAGTGTCTTGTAACTGTCTTGTTACAGTACTGTGGAAATACGGTTCAGCAGTCGTTCGGCTTGTAACTTTTATGAGGAATGTATTTGGGATGCCATTTTACCCACCTCAGACAGCTCTCTGGCTGGCACTATATGAATGTGTGTCATTACTAATGGGACTTTGGGTGCCAGAATTAACAAAGGGTTTGCAAAAGTTATTTTTCATATTGAAGAATTCTGCAGTCCCTACCTTCCCCATGATAAATACAGTATTTGCACAGACAATAACATCATGTTGTGATATATATATATATACAGTATAATCAAAAACAAACCCCTTGATCTCCTTGTGGCTCTTCTGCCCCTTCCTTTTGTTCTCAGACTGCTTAAAGAAAGAGGAAAGCCATTCCATGTTTCCTTTCACTGAGCTGGTTCTGCCCCTCTTTACCTAAAAAAAGCATTTTTTGTGAGCCCAGAAAGTAATTTGTTCCACAAGGGAAGTGGCAGGCCTGATTAACTAGCCAGTTTTTAAAATGTGCAATTAAAGACTTAGTTGATTAATCATCCTGACAATTTAACTTCTTTGTTAAATTAGTAATATTAGGAGAAACACCAGTCTCCTTGAAGCCTTTTTTTTTAAAAAAATAATGACTTCAAATAGATGTTTTCTTCAGTTCTTTGTCGGGATCATAGTCTCTCCAGATATCTCCTTGAAGTCCAGATCTGGACGTATGACTGTGATCAGGCTTCACACAGTTTCCAGAGATGTTTCCTATTTCATACTTAGGGTGAGGAATTCTATAAATGAAAGATTTGTCTCCTCAAAAAGCCTCTTTGTTATTAAAAAAAAAAGCAGTCATTTGATTGAGTTTGCCTCTATGGGAACAAAGAGTCAAGCGGCACTTGAAAGACTTGTGGCACATTCATGGACATTACCTCACTTCAGATGTTACCTTGCCTCTACTCCACAGTTCTCCATGACATTGGAGTTTTTAGTGTGTTTTTCCATGTCTGAAAACAGTTTTACCTCAATGAGGATGAATAGCTTGTTAAAGCAGAACTTGGACATAAAAAGAAGAAGAAAGAAAACAAGCTGGCCAGATGGCAATCCTGAAGGCTTACCTGGAACTGATGGTGTTCGTGGAATTCACTGCTGAAGCCTAGAGTTTGGAACAGTTGCTGTAGGCAATCTAGATACTGTACTGTTAAGTAAGGCTATAGAGTTACTTAAGGGCACTGAGAACTCGATTGACTGGTATTATCAGTACCCATGAAACAAACATCCTTGTTAAAAGGCATCTGTCCCATCTATTGCTCTCTCACGCTCCTTTTAAAGTTAAACATACACCTGATGGTTTAAAAACCAATGTTTTTCTGTACAACCTCCTTTGGACGTGCCCTGTTTGGTGATTCACTGAATTTATGCTGAAATCCACTATATGTGTCTCTGAAATGTGCATTTCTTGGTATAGGCCCCCAGTTTCTATGAGAGCTGCTGCTGAGGTTGCTTTAAATAGAAGCAAATGCTGACACGTCCTTAATGTTAATCAAATATCTTCCTCAGGTCCAGGAGAATATCTTCCCAAAGTTAATTCAGTTAAGGTCTATCTCTGTTGTGTGCTTATTCCAATAGTTGTTTTATGAGCTAGTATCACCAGAGTCCTACTATATATTTGATTATATGTTAGCTTGCAACACAGGCTTCAAAAAGCCAAAGTATACTTGCACTGCCAATATCCATCTCACCGGCTTTCTCCTTGTCCTCCTCCTCCCACTACCACCACCACCACCACCACCACCTCCAGAGCACTCCATGGGGTTCATGGCTCATTTGCAGGGCACACCTGTCCTACTAGGGTACATTTGTTTTCACCTGTTAATCTTGCATGATTTCTGTTGGCCAGGATTCTAGTCCATGTTTGTGCACAAGGGACTCTGACTGTAAAAGCTGCCATAGCAATCTGATGGTGCCTCAAGGGTGTGCCTGGTTGTGCACACCTGGCACCTTGTCTGATTCTGGTGGCAGCTTCTGCAGCTGGAACTCCACATGCGTGTAAATATTGAACAGGAGTCTGGCCATTATTTCTTTCTTTCTTTATTTAATGTCCCACCTTTCTTCATGATACCTAAGGCAATTTACAACATAATTTCAAAAAAGACGTGTAATCAGAGTTAACAGAATTAAAGGAGGAAAAAATAAAAACAAGAGTGGGAAAAAGCAAAGGGCACCTTAATTGTGGCACCTTAACTGATGAATTGTTCAATTTGCTCTAAACAATATAGAATAAAAGTTATTAATGGCTAGTTTTTCATCCTTGATTTGAAAAATAATCTCAAACTTTTGAGTAAATCTGTCAATTACACTTCCTCCCTCATTGAAATTTTTAATTTTATTCTCTAACAGATAAAGAAACATATGATTTTGAAAAATTCTTAAAAGAAATGAAAAAAAATTCACACCAACCAAATAAGAATAGGCACAGCTCTTTCCAACATAAGAGAACCATGTGGTACGTGTCTGACATGTAGGTGTTAACAATCAGGTTAGAGATGGGCATGAGCCACTGGCGTCTCTGGCTTCCCTGCCCCACCTCCTCTAGGTGCTGCCTCTAAGTGGGTGGCTGCCAGAGGAGGTAGGGCTGGGAAGCGCCAAACACCTGTTCAGCTGAAAAACGAACTGGCAAAACCCGCCAAACTGGCAGTTCATTACCATCTTTAATCTGGGTGTCTCAGAAAAAATGAGCAAGGCTAACTTCAACATCAACAAGACTAAACCCAACAGGATTCAAGGCAGATTTTTTTAAAAAACTAAATTTTGAAATCTTTTCAGAGCTTGATAGATAAATATGTTCATTTGAAGCTTGTTGCTTTTTCAGAATCTTTGAATATCGGTTTCTTTACAACATGATTATCAAGAACACAACTTTTCTTTCTAAAGATGAATCAAACTGAATTTGCCACTCAACCTTTCTATTGTTAAATTTGCTGAGAGAACAATATTACATTGTGTAAAATATGCAACTACTGTATATAGATTGCGGCTTCACGATTTCTCTCTCTCTTAATGGTTTGTTTTCATGCTGCCCACATTGGCATTCCCAACATGTTGGTGTACTTTTTGTATGGTAGCTCTGATGTCATGACTATTTATTTGCCCAATGTAATCCGTCACTGGACCTGTTGACAGTTTCACATTTGACAATTTTCAGAGAACCTAGGGAGCTAGACTTACAGTACATAGACAGACAGATAAAACTTTATTATGGTCAAAAGATGAGCCACAAATAAAACATCATAAATATATAAATATACGGAAGTATACACAAATATTGGGATCGAATACAAAGCAATAATCGGTTCTGAGGTGAACAACAACAGCATCAAAACATCTCCCCTAAAGCAATTCCAAAATGTCTGGCAAACCATGCTCTAACTACAGAGGCTCTTCCACTTTTAGGGTCCTTTTTCTAATGCCCATTGCAGCAGTAAGAAATTTGGCAACACTATGTGTAAGCATGGGATTGGAGTCAGACAGCAGCACATGCATACATTGTTGTTCTGTACAACCGGGAAATCAGCCAGTCAGAAGGGAAACAAAGTTCTTCATGTACTTCCTTGTAATATGTACACCACAACAGGTTGTGTTCAGTTGTTTCTATCTGCTCCATTCCACATAGACAAAGGCGCTTTGCCCAGGGGATCTTTTTATACCATCCCTCCTGCACTGCTGAAGGTATTATGTGGCTCTGCAGTTATTTTTGTTAGAATTGAAAGTTCTCTTAATGTTCTTTGTAGTTGTGATGTTGTGGAATTACAGGTAGTTTTCAGGGTTTTACATATAGGGGTTAAGAGCCACATTGCAATCTTTATCTGAAGGCTCCCATAGTTACTACTGACTGAAAAATATTACATCTGATTCATCACCTCATCACCAGAGTTTTAAAGTGCTGTTCCTTTGATTTCAGCTCACTCTGAGCCACCTGATTGTTAAAGTGGAGGAAGTGAATCAAGGCTCTCCAAAGTAATTTAACCTCTTCACAAAGTTTATAGCAAAATTGGCCTTGTTGTGAAAAATACTTTCATGCTGAAAATTTTAGATGCAAGTGGGATTTCCTTTTATAGATTTACAGCATTTTAGAAAGAGAGATTAAAGGGTATTCTCTTTGCCTTTACAATTGTCTCTGTGCTTACACTATAAGATAATCTATTCAGACAATAATGTTGTGTATTTTTAACTTAAAAATCTTGCTGTATCACTAGGGCCTGACAATCAACACCTTAAATAGCAAATGAATGACTCAATAAAAAAAAATTAGTACATATTCATAAAAAAGAGGTTGTGGATTACAGACAGACAGACAGACAGACAGACAGACAGACATATCTTTCCAACCCAGAAACCACCCATTGATGTATGTGAGACTCTGCCTCCCCCCTCCCCCCCCCAAACTTGATAACAAGAGGCTTGTGTTCTGGAAATACATCTGTCTGATGAAACATGTTAGTAATTGGAGTGGTAAAGCAGCTAAATTCAAGAACTCAATGGAGATGTGTTCAGCATATCAAGGCTACAAACCAAATAATCAACCATTGCCTACTGTAGATAGCCTTGGGCTCATATGCGTCTCTTCCTCTTCCTCTATCTTCATCCTGACCATAAGGAGGAATTTGGAAACTTTACCTACAGTTTTCAATTACCCACACCTTACTGGAATCTGACGTGGTATAAAAAACTCTTTGTGTAAAAAATGAACCTCAAACTGTGATGAAATCATCATACCATCATTATGATCATCAACAGCTGAAGGTTTGGAGTTAATGTTAAACTGGGGTTAACTGGAAAAGGATGCTAATATTTCTGGGCTCCCATGGGGAAAGGGGAACATAAGAGACTCATGTGGGTCCCCCTAAAATCTGCCATCTAGTTCCAGAGCTTCTTATATTGGCTTGGTGCGTTTTTCAATGCAAAGGGCAAAATGGCCATTTCTATTGAGGATCTCTAAATAAAACACATCTCTAATCATAGATGACTGAAGCTGTCTCCAGACCTTGCTAGAAGATAGAAATAAGGCTACAACTTACAATGTGGCCAAATATGGACGGCTAGCCATCAAGCTAAGGCAAGTTTGCATTAATCAAATCGATAAAGACCCCATTGAGTAGTTTATGGTGACTAAGGCCTCTCAGGCTAGCAAAGGCCCCTCAGTTCACTAAAGGATGATAGTATAAAAATAGAGTTCTTCTCTCTATATATGAATGACTCAATAAAAAATTAGTACATATTCATAAAAGAGAGGTTGTGGATTACACTTACCGATCTTCACTTTGCGACGCCCGACGATCAGCTGTTCCGCGGCTCCAAAATGGCCGCCGGAAGCCCTGAAATGGCCGGCCGCAGCGTTTTCGCACCCTCCCCTCGCTTACCGAGGGCGCGAAAATGGCTGCCGGCTATGGGAAAACTTCGCTGAACGGTGAGTTTTGGAGCCTATTGGAACTCATTAAACTAAGTTTAATGCGTTCCAATGGCTTTCCCCGTTCCGTACAGCGATGTTTTCACATAGTGAGGGTTAATCCGGCACCACTGTATATATATATACTGGCTGTATGTGTATTGAATTGAATATTGTTCAAATTTTAACCAAAGGGCATTGAAACATTGAGTCAATACACAAAACCAATGACACGTCAGCAAAACAGCATCTTCATAACCATATGTAACAAGTTCCAAAACAGCTAGAATTTAAAATACTGTATATATATTGGTTTTGTGTATTGACTCAATGTTTCAATGCCCTTTGGTTAAAATTTGAACAATATTCAATTCAATACACATACAGCCAGCACTTTTGAGAAACATCAGTATTTTATGGGGGGGGGGATTCAACAGAAACAATATCACAGTTTTAATCACCTCATCTGAAGACCCACATGAAATGACTTTGTTTTTAATACTGAAATTATATTTTAATCTTTTTGTATTTTGTTTTTAACCTAGCATTTTGGAGAATGTATGTATTTGTTTTTGTACTTTTTAATCTGCTAGCATTGTATCTGTTCAGATGGCATGACTGAATCTGTGTAGTATGGAACAGGTAGAGCATGAAGGCAGAGCAGGTGCTCCCTCAGGAAGGAGTCCATAGCAGTAATTTCCGGGGCTGGAAGTGTTACTTTCCACAGAATTCTGTCACCAAAATCCAGTAGCCATGGTTACTGTGGGATTCTGGGAGTCATAGTAAAAACAACAACAACAACTTGTCCAAGCTCTGCAAGGATTTTTAAGGACCAGAACACAGAAAAATTAGAGGAAAAACAAACAAGAGGACTATTAATTTTGAAGGACTTGGCTTTAGAAATATTCATTACTGAATTCCTTACATATGTCTTTTGAGGCATTTGTAAACATTTTGATCCTGGTCACCTCCAGCAAGCTGCAGCCAGTTATCTAGATAACCATATGTTTTCTCTTGCCAATAAATAAATAAACTCAATCTTCTTCCTATACATTTCTTAAAGACATGGACACAATGGTTACCTGGGTGCTTACGTAAAGGTTCTCCAGTAAAAACAAGTATTCAGTTATAAAAAAGGATTCTGACTATAAAGACGTTCCTATCTTCTCATACCCCACTCATTTAATTACAAAATGCACAAATGCAATAAAGGCCATAATTTGAATGTTAGCTCTCATGACACAATGTGCTTTAATATGATACAATACTCACAAACAGGGCATTAGGTAGATTAGCACAATGCAGAGCAATCCAATTAGAAACGAAGTGACCTTTTTACGGCTTTGTATTTGTAAGCACTAAAAGCAACTTTGCCTAGATCAAGCCCTTAGTTATCTCTGCTTTGCTGCTGCTTTTCAAACATTATCTAAATTAAAGTGTCTTTTCTGTATTGCAGATGGATCTCTATGACTTTAACCTTTCAGCAGGGAAAGCCCTTCCTTGGCTCATTGCTCAAAATGCTAGACAGTATAGTCCACCTATGCGACACAATAAAAGGATAGCTTCATATTAATCAGATTTGAACAATTTACCAACTGGCTTCTAGTGTGAATGTTTATGCCAATTTCTTACAGAGATGCGGGGGAATATGCATATATAGATTGAATGGGAACTATTTTATTCTCATAGCCAGTGGCTACACTGTTGTTGTAGGCCATAAGAATTAACTTTGGCATTTATCAGAATAAGAGGTTCAGAAAATATCTGTAAGGTAACTCACTGGGGTTGCCAATGTGATTTCAAAATCCTGAGATACTGGCAAAACTCGGGTTGAAGACAAAGTAGGTATAACTGGGGTACAACCTGGTGTGGCATGAGAAAACCTTACAGAGATGGGTGTGTACTGTGTTCTGCAAAGCAATTACCTCACAAGATGCATGGCTAATATTTGTTTGATCCTTTTTAGTAATTGTATACTCACTGTTGTTAGCTTTAATGTTGTCTTTTAATGATGTAAATCACCTTGGGTCATTTTAAGGGGAAAGGTGAGTTAAAAATATTTTAAATAAAATAAATAAATAAACTCCTTATTTTATTTTATTTTATTTATTTATTATTGCATTTTTATCCTGCCCTTCTAGACAGAAGTCTACTTAGGGTGGCTCACAATATATTGTACACAAACAGATTTTAAAATAACAATTAAAATCTACAATAATAATATAATCAAGATGGAAGATAAACAACAAAACCAAGAAAAGTGAAAATCAAGTATTGGCAGGAGGAAAGGCCTGCCCAAAGAGCCAAGTTTTTAATTGGCTCTTGAAAACACCCAGCGAGGGTGCCAGGCAGATCTCTTGTGGCAAGCTGTTACAAAGTTGAGGGGCCACCGCTAAGAAGGCCCAGTTTCTTGTTCTTTCTTTCCCGGCCTCTCTCGGCGTCAGGCCCCTCAGCTGTCTTTCCTGGCTAGATGTAGGTGGGAGAAGGTGTTCTGCCAGGTATCGAGGTCCTAAACCATTTAGGGCTTTGTATGTCATCATTAACACTTTGAAGTCAATGCGGAAACAAATGGCAGCCAATGCAAAGCAGTCGCATTCTGCACCATTTGAAGCTTCCACATCAGTCTCAAAGGTAGCCCCATACAGAGCACATTACAGTGGTCTAATCTCGAGATTACAAGTGCATGAACCAGAGTGGTGAGGGGCCCACCATCAAGATAGGGACCAACTGGAACTGGTCCACCAGCTGGACCAGATAAAGTTTTTGATCTTAGATCTTGTATAGGGTATATCTGAAATAGTCTCTGATGGATGGATCAAGCTGGGATGTGTGTGTGTGTGTGTGTGTGTGTGTGTGTGTGTGTGTGTGTGTGTGTGTGTGTGTGTGTGTGTGTGTGTGTGTGTGTGTGTAATTTGCCTATTGTATATTCCAGAGGAATCTGCGTTGTTTTTTACATGTGCTGTCAAATCACTTCTGACTTTCAATGACCCTAGTAGGATTCTTGAGGTATGTGAAATGTTCAAGGAGTGGTTTACTTTTGGCCCCACAGGGGGTTCCCATGGCCAAGCAAGGATTTGAACTCATATCTCCCAATCTGATATCCTTTTCACAATACCATACTAGTTCTTGGGACTCTGTCCATTTTATACCAAACTGGGATGTCAGTTGCCTGTTCTATATTATATTGTAACGGCAAATTACATTTCAGAAGACTCTTGCTGAAAGTGTATTGTCGGAGAGCAATGGCCCTCCACGGGGACTGAGAATCACAGGCAGTCAAGTGCTGCTTAGCTTAAGATGGGTGCTGTCATGGGACCTACTAAATCCCTGGTCAGATCATTAAAGGTTCTTTCCCTGCATAGATTACTTAATCATTGCTGGGGTTTTTCCATGCTCTGAGAAACATGTGATTTTCTCTGCCTCTCCTCTGCCTGATGCAATGAGCACCACATTTGTTGAAACACCTGATTGCCAGTTTGCTGATTGTATAACTGACCAAGTATGTCCCACCCTGCCTAACCGCAGATACTGCTCTGATGACCTTGTGGGTTTATGAGCATTCCTGTACTGAGCACATTCAAGAGTTAGTCTTAGTCTGTGAGTTAGCTGATAAGACTGTCTCCTTCACAGTTCCAATAAGTATTCTGAAAGGCTCCTGGGGGTAGAAACTTAACCTTTGTCGTGTTTTATTGTAATTGTCACTTTCCTTGCCAGAACAAGGGGGCAGTGATCCATATCTAAATACTGTGGGTTGATTACTGTAATTTTCTTGTATCTGTAATCAAAGGGACTGTCCCCCACTCTGGATCTCCCAAGTTGACAAGGCAGACTTCTTATTTGGAGGCAGTCATTTTATTTGAGCTTAAAATGACAATATTTGGGGAAGAAACATCAGAACCATTTGTGAAACATATGTTCATCCAGCAGTTGATAAATGATAACAACAGCAGAAGCAACGAAACAGAACACAAACCACACAAGATACTCTCCTAACAACTCCAGATAGTTCAGTGGCAGAAAAACAATTGCTGTGAATTTCTGCCACACCATGAAGATGATGTCATCAGCCTGTGATGGAGATATTTATTTTAATTTAAAACTTTCTGATGGCTGTTGTAGGTTTTTCGGGTTGTTTCTGCCATACATCAAAGGGGTCACGGACTGCATGGGGAAACTTCTGAAAAAAACATCAACCTACAAACAGTATTCAGGCCCACCACAAAAATACAACAAATGTTACGGTCAGCAAAAGACAAAAGGGACTCCCTCACCACTGCAGGAGTATACCGGATACCTTGCAGTTTGGCCAGGTATATATTGGAACCACAAAATGCAGCATCCAGAATCAAAGAACATGAAAGACACTGCAGACTAAAACAACTGGAAAAATCAGCAGTAGCTGAACATGCCCTGAAATAAGCTGGACATGAAATCCTATTTCAAAATACAGAAGTACTGGACAACACCAGCAATCATTATGTTAGACTGCACAGGGAAGCCATTGAAATCCACAAACATCAGCAAAGCTTCAAGGAAAAAGAAGGAAGTCTAAAACTCAACAAAGTCTGGCTCCTAGCACTGAAAAATATAGCCTGCAAAAAGGTCAATAAACTCTACCCAGCCAGAACCAACTCTACCCAGATCACTCCACACAAAAGACTAGCTAACAACACCCATCAGTCACAGTGACAGGTCATCTCCCTCCTTATCACAACAATACACCCATAACAAAAAACACCCTGATCACCATAATCACCCGATCTCCTGAAAGCTGATCCCACAGCTACAAATACTCAACTATCCCACACACTACACCAGAACACAGACAGAGTTCTAACTCCTGTCCTCTGAAGATTCCAGCCAAAGACACTGGAGAAACGTTAGAAAGAAAAACCTCCAGAACATGGCCAAACAGCCTGAAAAACCTGCAACAACCATCAGATCCTGACTGTGAAAGCCTTCGAGAATACATTAAAACTTTCTATCCCCCCCCTTCAGTCCACGGCTCCCTGGAGATACCTTTTGCCCCTAGGAAGTCTTTGGGAGCCTTAGGACAGGAATGGGGAGCCTTTCATACTGGAAAATTGCTGCTGGGGCCACCACAAGATCAGGACTGCCAGCAGCCTCCAGCTGCCCTGGGGTTTCTAAAGTCTTTCCCAAGGCAAAAGGTATCCCTAGGAAGCCTGAGAACCCGAGAAGATGGGATTGGAACTTTTAAGTTACATTTAATTAAAGATTTCTGTCACCAGCTGATAACATCACCTGCATTGTGTGGCATAAAGATGTGCAACAGAATTTCAGGAAGTGTTGTACAACTGTATTGAATGTCACAATCTGGTTCCTAGTTTCTGCATCTTATTGTGGGCAGTACAATGATAATGTATTCACATTTTATTCCTGTCACATTTTACTTTTAATTTTTGTTTTATTTTGATAGAGTCTCCTAACTTTTAACATCCATTGGGCAGGCAGGAGCAAAATGTCTTCTCTCTGCTGATATCTGTTGAAATTGATTGGTGAAATGGGAGAAATTTTTGTTTCAGTTCTTTTTCCAAAGATTTACCAAAATGTGCAAATTTCTTCTTATTTGTCCTGAAAAAGACTTAAGGTTTTAAAAATTCTAATATGTAAGAATGTGAAATAAACACTCATCTGTATCTTCAGCTCAACAAACTACGGTACCTTTCTTAATTAGATGATCAGCATCTCCCATCCACTGTGAATCATTTTAAAACTCCAGTTTCCAAAACTGTGTTGTCCAAATGCATTTTAAGTAGTACCAGGAAAAGATCTGAAGACTACCATTATATTTGTCATGTACAAGCTACCACTATCTGGGAGCCTTTGCCATCACTCATTCTGTATCCATAGATTTTAGTAACAATTATGGTAAGCGATGTGGTAAGTAAACTATGAACATAAGCTAGAATCAGAATGTTTACAATGTAGCCCACAGATGGATCAGCCTCTGGATCAAGTTTTGTGAATAGTATCACCATGAAGCTCAGCCATGCCAAATATCTTCCTTCCTTCCTTCCTTCCTTCCTTCCTTCCTTCCTTCCTTCCTTCCTTCCTTCCTTCCTTCCTTCCTTCCTTCCTTCCTTCCTTCCTTCCTTCCTTCCTTCCTTCCTTCCTTCCTTCCTTCCTTCCTTCCTTACAAAACATTGCACAATTTAAAATTATGGACATACATGAAATATAGATGAAACTCAAATTAAAATGAGATTATTTTTTATCAGAAGTGTGCTATTTCAATAGCATCATCTCAGCCATTTACTAGATCTTCTTTTGTACACATGGTACAAAAGTCAGTCAGTGTATAATCCATGGAAGAGCCAATGACCTGGGGCAGATAGCTTGACCTGGAGCCCTGAGGAACTAAACCACTCCCTAAACTTTACCTGACTCTGGGCAGCAGCAATATCAGAATCAACCAAAGGTGAAAGACAGTGGATGTTAGTGGGAGTGATGAGAGCCATTGCAATCAGCTTTAGCACTGAGATGTGGAAGGCAATGAAAAACCCCTACTCCATTGTATCTCTCAAGAGCAATTGGCATGACTAGGCAGAACTATTTAAACCCCTCAGGGTTTGGATGGCTAGAGCATCTTGGGGTTGAAAGTCAGATTGGGAGCTTGTAATGTTCAAGGTATGCGTGTGAGGCAGGAAAAGTCAACAGTACCGTAAAAGAAATGAAGACTGTAAAGATTTCAGATCTTTTGAGGAAGTCTGTTGGCCAGGATCCAGGATCCAAACACAGACAGATGTCAAGAGCGCTCAAGGTCAAATAAGTGGAAAAGGGCACTCAGGAAGGAGAAAGCCTTACTAGCTAGAAGACTTTGGTAACTGGTTTGGATGCCGCACAACATCATTGCTTAGGGCTGCTGTGTCTAAAGTCATGACAGACATCACAGCATCCAATCTCTGGTAGGAGAGCAAGGAGGAGAAGCCAAGTTTCATAACTGTGAATATCATGGGTGTTAATAATCCATTGAAAGCATAAGGGTAAGGCTTGCAAAATGTGTTTTTGAGTGCTAGGATTGATTGATTGATTGATTGATTGATTGATTGATTGATTGATTGATTGATTGATTGATTGATTGATGTAGTTGATGATGTGGCATTTCACACCTGGCAATGAACATTAAGAGCCCTGTTGATATTCATTTCCCCTTTCAGGAAGCATTGTTGGGTAAACAATGACGATGATTAGTTCCAGGTTGATGACACCCTATTCTTTCTTTCATTTCCATTGAATTCCAAGGAAGGTGTCTTGGTTCTAAACCAGTGCCTAGTGTCAGTAATGGGTTAGATGAGGGCAAGCAAATTAGAAACTTAATCCAGGCAAAGCAGAGCTGCTCCTAGTCAGTTGGAAGATGAGTGAATAAGGATGCAAGCTATGCTGGATACACTACCCCTGAAAACACAGCTCTACAGCTTAGGTGCACTCTTGGATTCATCCCTGAGCCTGGATGCCCAGGTTTTGCCAGTGGCCAGGAGAGCATTTGCACATTTATAACTGGTGTGTTAGTTGTGCCCATGTCTTGAGATACCTGATTTGCCTACAATGACACACATCTTATAGCCCCCTTGAATTACTGTAATACACTATGCCCCTGAAGATGGTTTTGAAACTTCATCTGGCTCAAAATGCCGCTGCTGAACTGCTGACCAGTCACAGGGAGCATATAACATCCCTGCTACAACAACTGCACTGGCTACCAGTCCGTTTCTGGACCTGCTGATTGTTACCTACAAAGCCCTATACTATTTGGGTCCAGACTATCTGAAGGACCATATCTCCCCATTCAAGCTTTCCTGGTCTTTAAGATCATCAGAGGAGGCCCCATTGCTATCACAGGCATGTTTGATGGAGACACAAGGGACAGCCTTCTCTCTGGCTGCTCCCAGATTGTGAAACGCTCTCCCTCAAGAAGCTAGGTTGGTGTCCTCCCTTTTATCCTTTCACCAAGTGTTCAAGACCCACCTCTTCAGGCAGGCTTTTAATAGCCATGATCAAATGCTATTTTTTAGCTGAGCAAGTTAATCTTTAGAGTTTTAAATGGTTTTAATCAATCCATGTATTCTAATTACAGTGGTGCCTCGCTTAGCGAGTGCTTCGCTATGCGATGAATTCGCATAGCGAGGGGGTCCGGGCCATCGCTGGAGCGTTCGCTCAGCGATGGCCCCTATGGCGATTTTTCGCTTTGCGATGATCGCTAAGCGATTCGCTTAGCGATCTTCGCAAAACGAAGCGGGGGAGAACAGCTGATCGGCGGTTCCAAAATGGCCGCCGGAAGGTCTGCGCCGCATTTTCGCGCCCTGCCCTCGCTTACCGAGGGTGCGAAAATGGCGGCGCTATGGAAGAAACATCGCTTAACGGTGAGTTTTCAAGCCATAGGAACGCATTGAACGAAGTTCAATGCGTTTCTATGGCTTTTTTAGTCCCGTTTAGCGATGTTTTCGCATAGCGAAGGTTAATCCGGAACGGATTAACCTCGCTATGCGAGGCACCACTGTATTATTATAGTTTAAATGTTTCCACTGTGTTTTAAATTTTTTTAAAAATTTAACACTGTGAGCTGCCTTGAGTTCCTTCATTGGGAGAAAGATGGCCTAAACAACAGCTAATAACAGGTGATAAATACATCAGGAAGGTGTGTTGAATGTGTTTTCATAGAGCTAAAAATTTTGAAAACCCAACAGATGAGGCATACTTATGAGATGATGGCCTGTGTCAGGAAAGTGACCAACCTGCTATGAATCTTTTAAATATTGAGTTTGGCAAGAAGCTGAGGCAGGTTTGGGGCACCCCTCCTTTTACAGATTTGCACATATTTTTGTGTGCAGTTTCCCCTCATTCTTTCTAATGTGCTTTTGAAAATATATCCATCTTTACTTTTATTTCCCTTCAATGTTTGAACCTTTGTGTGCCTTTGTAAAATTTGAATACTGTGTCTTGAAATTTGGGGAAGTGCAAAAATGAAAAAAAATTGGTTCATGTGCTAATTTGGGAAGGGTACATGAATTTGGTTCTGATTAAAATATGGACAAATTTCTTCCAGTTCCAAGATAATGGAATCATTCCCTAGGAAAAGATTCTGGACATGTACTTAGCAATACAGCAAGAACATACTTTGTTGGTAAAGTCAAATGGCTTGTCATTGTCTTGGAAAACTCTTTTAAAAACCTGTATTTTCAAGGTGAGAGATTTCTATCTCTCTTATGAAGGATTGATAATTTTGAAATAGGAGACCTACCAATATTTTTACTGATTCTTTACCCTTCATATATAGTATACGGCAGCACATAACTGGTGTGTGCCTTATCAGAGCTATGTGCAAAATAGCCCTTATAAGAAATTGTCAAAGTGCCATAAGGTACTGAGTTTGCAGTAAGTACGAATTTATGGGAAAGTCCTTGAGGAAGGTATAAGAAAAAGCACAATGGAGGCCTTGAAAAATGATCATTTCTTTGTGCCTGGAGCAAGGGCTTAACTCGGATATCACTTCTGCCAGAGGGGAGGAAAAAGTCTCTTTTAAGAAACACAATGGAAAACATTACATTCAGAGAAGGAAGATAACTGAATGCAAACATCATCAGACTTGCACCTCTCATAATTTATAGACCTTGTGCTGGATCTGAGGGAGGACATGCTTTCTATCATAGGTGTCCCTCAGATTACCTCCTCAGTCCCTTTATCTTTATAGGCAGATATTCTTTTAAAAATAGCATTTAAAAAGTAATCTTAAAAATTACTTTCAAAAGCATTACTTTCAAAACACTAGTCTTAAATGACTCCGTTGGCTTGTCCTCCTGTTAACTCAAAAGCAACTATTTGAAAGTTAATGCATTAAAACTTGTCTGTCAAACATTGGAATAGACAGCACCAGATCTGGCCTGGGGTTCCTAAAGTAGGCTCCTGCATTAATCTAATACACTGGATCCTAACCTTGGACAGCCCAGGTGTTCTGGGACTGCAGGTATCAGAACGGTTTACCACTAGCTGTGATGGCCTGTGTCAGGAAAGTTGCACTTCAAGAACACTTGGATTATACAAGGCTGGGAACCACTGATACATTATTTGCAGGCCTTGGCTATGGCCTAACTTACAGCTCCAACGATCAAACTGTTTTGAAATCAGCATTTCTGCCACCAGTAATGGTTTCCATTTCCTATATTTGCCAACTGCCGCTCAAAGAACACACAGATATGTCTAATTCCGAGGTGGACCATCTCGCTCAATATTGCCTACATTAACTGGGCCACCCCTTTAGAGTTTCAAGCAGGACTTCCTTTTCTGACCCTGGAATTGACCCCAAGATGTTACATCCAGAACACATGTTCTCCCATTGAGCTATGACTCCTGCCTGAATAAAACAACTACAAACTGTTATTGGAAAATTATTAATTCTTTTTTTTTTCAGTTTGTGTTGATTCTTCGTTCCCAAATGTTAAATAATTCCTATGATCTGATCTCAGAATGTCTCTTTAGAGAACTGGTGTTACATGCCATGTCTCAAATTAAACCATCATGGACAATGCCTGACTAAGGAATGACGGTCTGTTGGCCAACCCCTTGGTGGGGGCATGTAAACCTTCTTTGTTGCAGCTTATGAGGAGAAGAGCACCATTTAGCATCCTGTTAAGGGCAAGCATGACTGAGACTATGCCACCAAAGGTAATCAGAGGATTTTCAGACTCTCTAAAGCAGTGGTCCCCAACCTTGGGCCTCCAGATATTCTTGGACTGCAACTCCCAGAAGCCTTCACCACCACCTCTGCTGGCCAGGATTTCTGGGAGTTGAAGGCCAAGAACATCTGGAGGCCCAAGGTTGGGGACCACTGCTCTAAAGGACCTGTAGGATATGAAGGGAACTATCCCAAAGAAGATTTCTCCATATCTGCTTGTTTTCTCTATCCCCATTGAAATAAATCTTCTCGGTGTTGAACCTTTGTTCATCTATGGAGTTAGGGATGGAGGATGGAGCTCATGTTGAAGCTGCCAGGATTGGTGGGGCTCACAGGAAGCACAAATCTTTTCTTATTCCATTCTCCTTGCCTGTAGAGGGTGAGATATTTTCTGGCAGTCTCAACAGTAATGGGTTAGGCCTATTTTTTGTACAACATGCATAGATTGTGAAATTGTGCAAAACTATGATGACTCCTGCTTTATTACATAGACTCAACCCGGTGTTTGTTTCTGGGCAGAGATTTTGATCTGAAGGCGAGGGACATGGTCTCTCTTGAAATTGAGCCTTACATTAGTGACCTTCCTTTGCACAAAGAAAAGACCAATTAGGATGGTCTGTTCCTGAAGGCTACTGGATCCAGTTGGTCTCCATGAGGCTGTTGGGAGTTTTCCTGTTGAGCTGGTGGTTGCTCCTATTAAAGTGAAACAAGTTGCCTTTAGAGATTAGACAGGGCCCCTCCCTCCCGTCTTTCAGAAGATAATTAAAAATGGAATTACTTAGGGAGGCTATGGCAACATTCAATGTTACTTTTGTATGACCCATATCTGTGGTTTGGATTTGATGGCATTTTATTATTTGTTACTTATAATTTGGGTATATTACATATTTATTCTGTTATGGTTCTGTGGTTCGGTTCCAGTTATTAATGACAGCGGTCATAAGAACATAAGAAGAGTCCTCCTGGATCAGGCCATGGACCCATCTAGTCCATCTTCCTGTACCTCACAGTGACCCCATCAGATGCCTCTAGGAGTGCACAAGACAGCTAGATACCTGTCTCTTGATACCACTTCCCTGCATCTGGCATTTTGTGGTACTTTCCTTTTAAGCCTGGAGATTCTACACCCCCATCATGGCTTGTAACCTGCAATTACAAAAATCTGTCCAAAATCAGAAATCTGTCCAATCCCCTTTTAAAGGCATCTAGACCAGATGCCATCACCACATCCTGCTTTCACAGCTGTGGGATTTATTTATTTATTTATGGGTGTCATTAGCTGGTCTTTTTTGTGCAATGATCCCTGGCCCTTGTGGCTGGATAGAGTTCGTTGACATTTTGCAGGTTGTATTTTTCAGAATGTGGCGCCAGGCCGTGTTTAGTTTTAGGCCTTCTTCTTTCATGTTGGAAAGGCTCTACCAGATACCAAGGTCCAAACTGTTTAGGGCTTTATATGTCATCGTTAGGACTTTGAAATTGACATGGAAATGAATGGGCAGCCAATGCAAGGCAGCCAAAGTGGGGGAAATATGGTGGCACCTTTTCACTCCAGGCACAAAGAAATGATCATGGTCGTCTGCTAATATAGTTTGATTAGATTATTGTGTGGATATTTTCTTAGATTGTTTTTAAATTTGGTTGTTTGATTTGTTTTATGTTATTTCACTAAGTTGGTTGGTCTTTAAGCCAAATGAATGAATGAATGAATGAACGAATAAACAAACAAATAAACAAACACTTCTCAGTGCTGGAAAGAGCAGGTGGTTTTTTGTTTTGTTTTTTAAACTTCTTTGTGAAAAATCAGCTGGGTTTGATACTTGCTGTATGTGTTTGCTTTATTTCTCAAGCAGAAAGTATATCGATTTTTTGCAGATAGTGCTGCACAAATTGTGGAGATCTTGGTGAAAATATCCCATTCCCTCTGTCACCTTTGTGCAGGAGACAAGGATTCAAAAGGAGCTGGAATATTCCTCATCGCAGTATCTCATGTACAGACAGCTTGAACAATGGAGAATTTAGTGCATAATCTTTACACCCTTAATCCTGAGCATTCTACTATCCATTCCTAGTGGGAAATATATGGGTTTTCTAACTACTGTACTGCAAAATGTTGCCATGCAAAGGAGTTCTGTAGAAAGGACCCTATGTCTTTCTTCTTTCCATTTATGTTTGGGACACACACACACCATCAGACAACTGTTCATGCCCACTGAACATGCCTCATAGTCATTCAGCTCTTTTGATATATTTTCCCAACAGAGTTAGTGGGCAAACTTTTTCCAAAGGTTTTTGTATGTGTGTGCTTTTGAAAAACCCATGATTTTCCCCTTTTCCTGTCTCTACATAGGTCTGCTGATCCCTGCCTCTTCCCTGGATGCTAATATGTTGATTGCACAAGGCTGAAAATTCAAAATATATTTATTGCCATGTAATTTTTCTTTCTTTCAAAGAACTTCTAATCGTGATTATTTTGCTATTTTAGACTGCATTCCTATATCCATTTTCCTGGAGCCAAGTCCTATTGGACTCAATAAAAATAACTTCTGAGTAGACACATATACAGTGGTGCCTTGCTTAACAACATTAATTCGTTCCAGTGAAATCGCTGTAGAGCGAAAACGTCGTAAAGCGAAAATAAAAAACCCATTGAAACACATTAAAACATGGTTAATGCGTTCCAATGGGCTAAAAACTCACAGTCCAGCGAAGATCCTCCATACGGCGGCCATTATCGGTGCCTGTATAGCGAGAAATCCATCCTTAAGCACAGCGGAGAGCTATTTTGTGCACCCGGTGGCCATTTTGAAAACCTGATGATCAGCTGTTTTGATCGTTGTAACGTGAAGAATCAGTTCCCGAAGCAGGGAACCGATCTTCGCAAAGCGAAAAAAAACCATTTAAAACATCGTTTTGCAATCGCAAAAATATCGTCGTGAAGCAGATTCAGCATAATGCGGGGTAATCGTTAAGTGGGGCACGACTGTAAAATGGTGCTGAAAGCACCATTATCGAAGGCTGCAGCCTTACACTCAGGAATTTTAGGGCAAGTTGCAGTACACTGTACAGGGATTGCTTCTGAGTAAATAGAAGGAGGATGGATTCTGTCCTCCAAAGTGCTAAGTCTTCTGGTGCAACTTGCACTCCACTCCACTTGAGGTCTGTGCACCCAGTGCCTTGAGGATCAGCTCTGTCAATTTTGCAAATTCCTGCCATTATATTTGTTCAACAGCATACTGTAAACAAGAGAAGTTGCAATGCTGGATCAGCAACAGATGTTCAGCATAAAGATGTCAGGGTGAAGGACAAGACTGTTATAGATTTGGCCTGAAATTAAGGCAATGCCATTTATGCAGGCAAGAGTTATGGGAATGTCGCCTGGTGTTTTCTTTCTCTGCCTTACTGAGTCTCTCTCGCTCCCTCCCCTCTCTGCACGTCCTTGAATTTCAATTTATTTCATTTAAATTCCTTTACACCAATAGAAAAAGATAGGAATCTTCTTGCTACCTTAGAGGAGCAAAATGTTTAGAAACATGTTTTGGTCGTTCCTTCTTCTTCTTCTTTTAACATTCAAGGCTAAATATGTGAGGTATTATCAACATCCCATGTAACAAAGCTGGTGTAGTAAATAGCTCAGCTGAAAAGTTCATGAACTGACTTTCTCCTTCCTTTCCTGCCCTCCCTCCCAACAAAGTCTTCTCTGCACTGAAAGCTTCTTATCACTCTAGAACTCCAGAGCACATGAACAAATTTAAATGTGGCTGATTTAAGAGGAAATCGGTTCACTCCCCTTTTTTCCACATCCCAGCAAAACAGATCCCAAAATCATTTTAACCTTTTTTTTCTTTTTCAGTCTTTTTTGGGGTGGGGTGGGGTAGGGTGGGGGACTTTTCCATCAAGCAGTAGCTCCCCACACATTTCTTTTATAAATTAAAAAGTGTGTTTTATATTTATTTGATGAACATTGGTGTTCCAAAAGATAAATAGGAAGTTGCTGTTGAATTGACAGACAACTAACCCATGGAGTGACTGCAATTTGAAAAGGTGCTTTCTTTGAACTAGAACTCCCAAAATCCGCAGCCAACATGGCCAGCAGAGAATTCTGGGAGCTGAGCTGAGCTGGAGGGACAGAATTCTGTACCAGGGACAGAATGTGAGTCCTTTTGCCATGCAAACCATGAGCTCTTCCGCTGGATTATGATCCAAGGTGGTTATGTGTCACTCTTCTGCTCAAAAGCAACATGTAGTTAAAGGAATAACCCAGCCAGTTCTAGCATTAAAATAAAGTGTTTGCATGTGTTGGGGTAGTGGGCTTACAGATAATAACCAGGGAGAAGGATGACATTGCCCATCAACAGTTAGCACTTCAACAGCAAACGGAACAGGCACACAGGACATCTAGTCACCATCAGCCCCATACAGATATATTGTACTTCTACATTAACTTTATTATTTCCACATTTGAATTCAGGCATGTATATGATTAGCATATGCAAAGTTAATTCAAATTGGTGCCATCTCTGGCCAACTCAATTCATGAGGCCCACAATTCTCTTGCAGTATTTCTCTGTTTGACAGAAAAGATCCCAGATTCCTGTTTGTGGTGTTCCTGGCTCTGGTAACTATCAAAATGAGACTGTAGTGAGGCAGGAATGTAGTGAGCCATGGTAGCTGGCGTATTCTGAGAGTGGTAGTCCAAAAAACAAACAAACAAAAAACAAACCCAAACTTTTCCAAGCTCTATGGGGATGTATTCACGAAGGCTTTCATGGCTGGGATCTAGTTAATGACACCCATCAATCACAGTGACAGATAATCTCTTCTCCTTATCACAATAATACACCCACAACAAGACACACTAAACACCCATCTCCTGAAAAGGACAAAAGCCTATCCCACAGCCATAAATACTCCACTCCCAAGCAAACTACACCAGAGCACAGAGTGCTGTCCTCTGACGATGTCGGCCACAGAGACTGGCGAAACGTTAGGAAGAACAACCTTCACAACACGGCCAAAGAGCCCGAAAATCCCACAGCAACCACTCTATGGGGATCTTCAAAAGCATGATCTAGACCCCGGTGCTTTTAAAAAACAGCCTATTGTTACATTAAGAAAATGAACTAGATTTTGCTTCCAAGTGACACCCCAACTGTATATTGGTGTTAGTCACAGATGCCCAAAATAAACTTGGAAAGGAAATAAATGTCTTGACGTTGGTTCTTGCCAACATTAGAATGAGTCTGGAGAGTTCTTAAAGCTATCAGTATTGTTCGGCAAAGTTTTGTTACCAGATATATTAGTTAAACATAAACCTAACTGCTAATATCCCTAATCAGCCATTACCATTTACATGTTCCTCTTGTACTCTGGATCTTACAGTTAGTAAATCTGTATATTACAGGAAAAACTCACTCTTATAACCTTACCTTTTCAGACTCCAGGATGACCTCTTTGCTAGCCACTTAGCAGTGTATTTATCAAAGCTGTGATTCCAGAAGCATTAGTTAGCCATTTCATAGTGGATCCAAGAATTTAGCCAATCAGATATGATCGACCTTTCCTGGTTGAATGAGTCAATGTGAAAAAGAATGCAGGAGTCTCAGGAATGAAGGAAGGAAGCTAGCAAAACCAACATCCCTCTCATCCCCCAAAACAAATGTTGAGGAAAGCAGACATTAACCAGGAGGCTAGATCCAAATAAGAAGAAAGGTGCAGTCAGGCAAAAGAGCAAGCACAAAACTATTGATAACTAATGGAGGCATACAAATGCAAATATTGACAAATTTTATGGCTGGTGTGTTCAAAGGTTAGGGTCCCTTTGCTTAAGTTAATGGAAACTACTATTTATATTTTGTCATGAACTTGGACATAGGGTCATAGGATAAGGAACCAGTGGTGTCCTCAGAAGAAGCATTGTACCCAAATACTACTAGAGAGCCAAATATCCTGAAGATCAAGATATGAGAGACTTTTAAGCTCAGATCTTATGGGTCTGGACCAATATTGGTGGCCCTGGAGCCTGATCATCCATGGCTTCTGAGCAATAGGAAAGTACCTCATTTTCCAAGAACTTCACAACAGCTTGAGTTGGTGCAGGGGCACCCTCAGCATGTCTGACTTGAGCTCTCAGAGGAATAGAGGAAGGTTGGATGGTAGGTTTAGGGCTTCCAGGTTTGTGGGAAGGGGTTTCCTGTTGCAAACAATAGGAGGCAGGTTGTATTTTTCGGTTACCTGTGGCAAATACAACTCCTCCCTCACTTCCACCTGGATGAAGTGGAGGATCCAATCTTAAAGAATTCCTGCTTGAATAATAGAACTGCCCTGCAAAATATGTAATTTAAATAACAGATACTCTCTCAACTATTTTTGATGTTAGATTCATTGGGCCAGTGCAAAGGTATCCACATCATCTATATCTGAACTTTGGCTGTACCATGACAGGTAGGTTTCTCAATCTTTCCAGATAGCATTCCAGACTTTTCTAATTGTGCCTTATTTTGCAATGGGGAGGAATTTACTCCTGGCAAAGGAATGAGCCTACATTCTTTAATTCTGGAATATTTCCAACATTTGACACTATTTTTTAAGAAACCGGAGATTTCCAGCCCTCCTCAGATGTTTTTGCCAATGCATTGTCTTTGGGGGAGGGGGAAAGAAAAGTTTATTATTTTAAACATATTATTTAAGCTACCTGACTTCTTGGAAGACTTGCTTCATAACTTTGGCCACACAATCACATTCAATGATTCATGGGGGGAAATAACATTGCAGCACAATCTGACAATGGATTCTTTCTATTTCCCCTGTTTGGGCTTAGGGATTGGTGATTATGCCCTCATTTGCCCCAGATTAGTTCAGCAAAGCTTGGAAATCTCATATTTTTGATCACAACTCCCAGACCCCCATGGTTTACAACCATGTTGACTCAGGCTCCTGAGAATCGTAATTTAAAAAGTAATATTTCCAAATTCTGCTCTTGAGGGTTTTTTTTAAAATGGTTCAAAGAGTTTAAAGAAGCCTGTAGTGATACTGCTTCCATTACTAGTTCCCCCCTTCATCAATGGGCAAAATTCCTTTCTGGAAGCAGGTGTGAAGACTGTAACTCCTATCATCCTTCACTCTCTCTGTGGCAGACAAGCAAGAAATGTCATTGGAAGCAGAAGGCATGATCCCCCCCTAGTTCCTGATGACAGGTCTGGCAGTGTGACATCTATTGAGATAGCTTGTGCAAGGTAGCATGGCTCAAAGGTGGGGAGGTTATAAACATTTAGGAAATTCAGTATTAACTGTGGTTCACTAGCCTCTTGCAAAACCCTGAGCTTTGTTTTCCAGGCTGGCCAGGAGTCAGTGATTTTTATCAGGTCAGTCAAAATGTAGCTATGGAGGAGTCCTCCTCTTTGAGATGACTTCTAACACTGAGAGGGCTGGGTCAATAGAACCTTTTACCATAGTGCATGGCCAGCCCCAGTACATCATGGGTCAGCTGCTGCAGGGGTTATCAGGTGACTCCCTGGTTACTAGAAAAAAACTTGGTGATGTGCTTGAAGATTGTACAAGCAGGTCTACAGAGGCTGCAATGCTAAAGGTGTATGGACAGCATCTAAAATGAAATTAATTTAAATAACAATAAAAGTGTGAGTGGGTTGGTACTGGCCTACTGCTGGAGTTCAGCTTGGTGTCTTCCCTGCCAGTCCAGGGACTCAGCCAAAGGCTATGAATGGCTTCCTTTCCCAGGCCACTACCCAAGAGTGTTATTGCGCCAGCCATTGGGTTGAAGGGTGCAGGAAGATGAGAGGGTGAAAAGGGCAGGAAAATTCTCATACAAGGAACTTCCTGCCCAATGGGGGCTACAAAAGAGTAAGGAATTAGAGGGCAGGGAAAGCTTGCAAGGAAGGTGGAGAATGGGCCAGAGGGAGAGTGAAATGGTGGAGATGGAGAGTTCAACAAAAGCAGAAGAGGAGGAAAGTAGAGCCAAGGAGTGTGTTGATGCCGCAGACTGGGCAAGTGAGGTTTACAGTCCCCTGGTCTATACCTATTTTGAGGGACTCTCTCTAACTGGCGAGCTTTCCCCAAATGAACTTAGTGCTCCCCAAGGCAGCAAGGGCTGAGCACCTTGGTTCATGTCAAAAGGAAACAATTCTACTGTGGGCCTACAGGAGGTTCCACCCGCAGCATCTGACAAGACCCTAACTGCAAGGGTCACCCCAACCCTGACCAATGAAGAAGGTAGAGATGTCAGAGACAGTTTAAGAGACTGTGCTAGATGGTTCAGGACTTGAAGGAAGGAAAGATGATATTGTGAGCTATTCCCCTTTCTGTGTGGATTTAAGGACTAGGGCTCCTGGGGGTGAAGTAGAACCATCTGGGTGTCTGGGTGTGACTAAGGGACTGGGCTAAAAGGGAGGGATGGGTTGAAAGAAGTGCCCATGGATCCAGTGACACCCTAGTAAATAGTTCTACAACACAAGCTTTATTAGTTGCAAGAGCTGTTGGACTTTCCTTATCATAGGCATCCTTCAGTCTCGAGAGACTATGGTAACATGCTCTGAATCGAGGAGTGTACTCTCCAGAGCATGGAGCCTGGGTAAAGTAGTATGGAAGATAGGCTGTTACCCAAGCAGCAAATCCCCCCTCTCCACGTTGCTGAAATGGTCCAATGGAAAGGCAAGAGCCAATACAACTGGTTTCAGCAACGTCGCAGGAGTTGGCAGAACAACACAAACTGCCTTCAGGACTCCAGCTCCGGAACTTTCCTTACAATAGCAGGCCTAATGGGCTCTTTGACGTCCATTTACCTATGGATGGGCTGAGCACCCTCACAGACGGAAGGGTAAAATATCTGGCCCATGTAATTCACTCATAAGGAACCTCTTGCTAGCCAAAACATAAAAGCAATTTTTTTGGTAAAAAAATTCCAGCCATTGATTTTCAGAAAGTGGAGGTTTCTTTCTCCTCCAAAGGGCCTGTTTCTCATATATACACATCCACATTAATTTTAATATTCTGCTCCAAAAGATCAAAGAATAAATTATTTGACAAGGGCTGCAATACTTACAAGGTGATCCGTGGCTACCCAGAAAACACTTTTTGACCTTATTGGGGGACATGACCCCCAAATTGGGAAACACTGGTATAAACCAAAAAAAGGAACTTCTCTGGTCTCTAAGAGATGGCTCACCAAAGCTGAATTTTTGAAAGATGTAGAACAACTCTAGACAAGGGCAGTTCTGCCTCATGTGATGCCAAATGGGACATAAAGGCTTACCACACATTTCCACTGTACCAATCACACCATCAGGCAAAGAAAGGCAGGGGTGTCAGGCAGAAAAGCATCTTATTCCAGCTATTCATCAAACACATCCCAAGGTGAAAGGCATATGTAAGATTGAAACTGATGGCTCAAACTTGATTTCTGATGTGAGAAATTTTTCACAAGAATCTTGATCGTAACCAGTTTCTGCTGATCATTGACCATAAGCTATGCTTCATATGCTCACGGGGATGCAAACTAGGAGTTCCTTCACAGACAGCAGCTTGACTTCACTTCCTGCCTTTATAGCTAGCTATAAAGACTAGGCAAGTACCTCTGCTTTGATTTGGATTCCTACATTGAGTAGGGGGTTGGACTAGATGGTGTTACTGGCCCCTTCCTATGATTCGTAGGGCAGGAGATGTGTAAGGGGGGATTAGGAGCAGCTTCTCTATCAGTTCTTTTGTGATGGAGCTGAATGCCACACAGTGCCCCCCCCCATACTGACCCCTAATATTGTGGAGGATCCAATCCTGTTGGTACTGTGGAAGGAAGAGACAACTGTCAATCCAGCTGGCTTCTACACATGGATCCCTTATCAGGAGAAAGTGACCTACAAATAAAACAAACAAATAAAGCAAACAAATAAATAAAATAAACAAGACAAAGAGGAGCCAAGGGAAGTTGGTGGTTCCAGATTCACTGGGGATGGTGGATCTGCTCTGAGTTCATCTCCATCGATACCTCCTGTAATGTTCAGACTAAAATCCAGAGAGAATTACCCACCGTCATAAACCTGGAATCACCAGCCAACCTTGGGAAAAGCTATGCTATTTGCTTTAGGCGACAAAATGTCTTGGGCAGGTCATGATTTTGACTTAATTTTCTAAGCCTCATATATGGCACACAAATGTAGTTGCACTCTCCTATTTGCCTGTTAAAGGAAAAGCACCATGATTCAACATGCATTGCTACATGGCTATGATGTACAAACTATACAATATCTCATCATTCAAAGGTGTTTCAGCCGCCATTGAAAAGAGACTTTCCCCACTTCACCCTCAAGCAGGGAGGCATGCCTCTGCTAAGTCAACACCTGCTCTATCATCATCTAAAGAAGGGTAATCTAAAAGAGGATCAAACAACCTTGAGATGTTTGTGGCCCACCCCTCCCATCACCACAAGCCAAGTAAGCTAATGGTGAGAGATTATGACGGTTGCAATTCATAAAATCTGAAGGGTTAAAATACTGATCAAGGAATATGCATGAAACTGTTCATTTTATAAACTTGAGTAAAATCTATGTAATAACTCAAGGGTTTTGCAATACCAAAAAAGGAGGTCAAAGTTCCCCCATCATAGGTGTTCTTCCATTGTGTAATATAATCATCCTGCAGAAAAATTATTATGTGCAACAAGCTGTGTTTTGGCCTTTGGACAGAGGGGAAAAAACTGCGATATGACAAGAGGAAAGGTTGCAATTGTCATGATACAAGATGGAGCATGACCCAGAACTTCAACTGAAGTAACTGAGAAGTGGCAACTGCCTCCAGAATTAGAGAGGGGTTAAAAACAGTGACAGATTAGATTTGGGGAGGCAAAGGAGAGGCAGCAATCAAAAACAGAGTGAAGGCTATCATTCTAGTGGTGGATATGAGTAGCAGTGGGAGGAAAGTCTTGGGGGGGGTAGATGAACTTAGCCAGTTTGATCCAATGGCTAATCTAGAGCAGTAAACCACCTGAATCAATAGGATGTCAGGGACATGGTGGCGCTGTGGGTTGTGTCAGTTGTGTCTATTTGCTATTTTCATTTGATTCTACTGACCTGTTTTCCATCTCTAGTTCTATGTATTTTCGTCCCTCCATTCTTGTGTGCTATGCATGCAAATGAAACAATTACCTGCAGTGTTAAAATAAAAAAGGCAGGGGACCCATCCAACCCCTTATTTTATCTCTTTAGAAACTAACAGTTTCTTTCACTGTGAACTGTCATGAATAGAGGTGGGCACAAATCGAACCATGAACCAGGGAAAAAAATGACAAGCGGAACTGGTTGACAATTCAGTTCATGACCCAGTTTGAGGATCCCGTTTATGCCAAAGCAAAATGAAGTGCTGAACTTTTCCCACCTATTCTCACTGACCCGCCACCTCCCTACCTCCTCCTGCTGCTGCTGCCACCACCTTCTACCACCTCCTTCTCCTCTGCCACCACCTCCACCACTGCCATCCTCAGAGGCAGTGGGGCCAGCTCACCTGCCAAGAGCTGGAGTTGCTGCCACTGCCCGGCAGTGGCAGAGGAAGCAGAGAAAGAAGTGGCAGGAGGAGATGGTAGAGAGGTGACAGAGGCAGTGGGAAGGGGCCAGTCAGTCAGCAGAGGGGGTGGATGGCAGGACCAGATGGTCCCCTTGGAATGAAAAGTAACAAACAAACCATGGGCTGGTTTTCCTGGTGGTTTGTGGTGATTTGTGGTTAGCCACGAATCATAAACCATCACAGACCACCAGTTTTCTGGTTTGTGCCCATCTCTTGTCATGAATATGTATTGGGTTTTTTGTTTGTTTGTAAATATTTATATCCATCCCAACCTAGGGGGACCACTACTCTGGGCAGTTATACAGTATCAAATAAAACCAATGCCACCAACTCCCATTCCCACACAATGAATAAGATTAATGCCACCAAACCAAATAAGCAAGCAAACAAACCTTAGACAGTGGAGTGCAAATGTATACCCTATGTATTTATACATATTCATGACCTGGTGAGGACCCACACAGCAAACAAAGTGGCAATGGTTTGCTAACAAAGGAATGGAGCTATCAAGCTGCCAAAAACTTCAGTGAGCAGGCCCTGCTCAGAGCAGTAGTTGTAGGACGGGTGGACTTCAATGTCAAAAGAATGCTAAGAGATGTTTCTGGGATAGAGATAAGACTCTGTCAGGCAAGACAACCGTTTTATATCTGTAAGATATTACAGAAAGCTAGGCAGATGTAGTGTGCTAAGAATTCTTGATTTCTTTTGAGGCCTTTAGAGATGCAGTGGAACTTACAGTGGGGTCTCTACTTAAGAACTTAATCCATATTGGAAGGTGGTTCTCAAGTTGAAAAGTTCTTATGTTGAATCTGCATTTCCCATAGGAATGCATTGAAAACCATTTAATCCGTATCTGCTCTTTTCCGTCCATAGAAACTACAGTGGAACCTCTACTTAAGAACTTAATCCGTTTTGGAGTGGTGTTCTTAAGTTGAAACGTTCTTAAGTTGAAGCAAAATTTCCCATAGGAATGGACTGAAAACCAGTTAATCCGTTCTGGCTGTTTTTTTGTTATGTAGAGGTGCGTTCGTACATTGAAGCATTAGTTCCCATAGGAACTAATGCAAAGCTGGTTAATACGTACTCTACCACTAGGGGGAGAATTTTTTTTTAACCTAAGATGACCTAAGGTTAAAAAAAGAGCAGGAAAGGTTTTTTTTTTCCTGTTCTTGTCTTGGATTTCTGTTCTCAAGTAGAAGCAAAATTTAGCAAATGGAGCTGTTCTTAAGTTGGATTGTTCTTAAGTAGGGACGTTCTTAAGTAGAGACCCCACTGTATTTGTGTAGCCAATTCCTGCTGTCTCTCTCTCTTGAGCCTCCTTTTATAATTTATTTTTAATTGAGCAACCACTTTGGGATTCACAGTAGAATGTCCTAGTGTTCTGAAACTGGTTTCCCTGTATTGCCATTCTTGATGTCCAATGTGTGCCCACTCATTCTTTTGATTGTCGTATTTGTCCTATCTAGAAAGCAGAGGGGCATTGCTGGCAGAAGTTACCATAAATCAAAATTAGAAGAGGATCAAACAGATCAGTGATCCCATGTTGTGCCTGACATTATTGGGACCCTCAATGGTGCTGCCAGTGTAAATATGGGGGTACAACTGGCATCTAAGTTTATGACAGGAGGGTAGTTCTTTTCTCTGTCTCCACATTGTTTTGCCTGCTTGCGCCAGTAACTGTTTAAGGCTGGAGAGTTGTCTGTCAGCAGCTACAGGCTGGCCTGCCAAAGCCTGGGAGATAGCTGTCTAGAATGGGCTGCAGGTCATCAATGATACGGTTTCTGGGGTCTCAATTGGGATCTGTAGAGAATTACTACGGTAACAGCATTCTGTCGTTCTGTTGGATCTATCTTGTTTCAGGTTGTTCCTTGTCACCAGTCAGACTCTGTCTCTGCTTTCTCACCATTTTGAGCTGGTGTTATGGTTTAAGAGATGTCTGCTCTAACTCCATGAGTTTCGAGTCTCTGTGTTGTGGTTCAGTTACATTCAGTAGCCTGGCTGAAGAAAATGGACTTGATAGTGTGTATTGGATGGATGGTGGATCCATCTGCATGCCCACAGCTATGCCATTGATCTGAAGATAAATGTTATTGCCAAAAGTGTTATTATTATATGTGAATACAAAGTTGAACACTTGAGAAAGCAACCTCTTTGTCTCCTCATTTGGCATGATATTTGTGATGACTTGTAGACCACCTTTGTGAGGAATTTTAAAGTCCCTGTACATCCATCATGACCAGTATGGAACCATCTCGATGACTTTGGATGAACTGTGTTTTTTAATTTCTTCTGAATTTGGGGGTATTTGGTTTTGGTCTTCTTTCTTTCTTTTTTCTCTTTTTCTTTTGCCAATATGCTGAGATAGATTAACATGGCTACTTCTCTGGAAATTGTCACCTGCCTTGGGCTCGTGGTAATAAAAATCTGGAAACTAGCTGCTTGGGAACAGTAGTGGCACAAAGCTATTGCCATTAGATGCTGCATACAGGTTTCCCATAGATCTTTGGTCAGTCACAGTGAGGAGTAGGATGCTGCAGTAGATAGGTTATTGCTGTGGTCCTCCCCTCCCAAGAGAGAGAGAGAGAGAGAGAGAGAGAGAGAGAGAGAGAGAGAGCAAATGTGCTTTCTCTCACAGTTCACTTGGAAGCTATACTCTATTGATGTAATATGAGTGTTGCACCATGGCATGATAGGGCTCATGGGAAGCTTCCATTGAATTTCAATGACACATATGCAGGAGAACATTCTCCTGGTAGGTTGTGCCCAAGTGTAATGCATCCATACCTCCAGCTGCCAGCACATTCAGGTCATAAATTGAGGTCCTCCTTCCTCCCTACTATCAAGAGCCTTATGAAATTTCATGAAAACCACCCTTCTGGCTGCATTAGATATTTCTCCTCATTTTATTTTCACAGCTTCTTAGAAATGAATAATCTCTTGGAATCGTAAGGAGGATTTTGAAGCCACCCACATGAGAAAGGAGGAATGAGAGACGAGTGGGAAGGCCAGGTTTTGCATAATACCTCACTGGGTCACTGCACAAAGGCTCTTAGAAATGGGCTTTTAGTGTCAGTTTACAAGTACTTGCATCCCCATGTGTGAGTTTCAGTTTCAAATAAACCCCGACTCCTCTGTCAGATTCCATCCATGCTGCCAAATTTTAGATTGGTTTAAGGTGGAATCATAACTCAACTCAGCCTCTTTGAAGCTTCACCCAGAGTCATTTGAAACTTGGAGCAGATTTACTGAAAAGCCTTCAATTCAGCAAGGCTGGGCTGTTCTTTTCGTCTGTAACGAGCCCAAGAAGAAGTTGGCTTACTTTGTCTACCTCCAGGTTTCCAGAAGAAATGTTCTGCCAGTTCTGCTGTTCAGTGGCTTTGGGAAGGCAGCCGAGGATGTCGGCCAAGGCCAGGATAAGACTCTTGCCGGCTAAGACTGAAGTGCCCCATTACACATGCAGGCTGAGAATTCTTTGTATCTCTCACACAGAAGGCCGTGCATGTATATCTATGTGTGTGTCAGTTCAAAGGAATAGTGGCTTTCGTTTATGAGCTTTGTCTTTTTTAAAATAATTGCAAAGCCTAAAAGGATTTTTTTAAAAAAAACAATCCCTTCTAAAAAGCATCACTCATGTTAAATTAGGGTCTTAGCCTGGATTCAAGGGTACTCCTGGAAAAACAGTTATACAGTATATGCATTTGTTTTAAGCAGAAGTCACAACTCCGCATGCCTGGTTTGCTGCTCTTCAGACTTATTTGTGTGCAATGATGGTGGTTGTAGTCCATATCACTTGGTGCTAGTGGACTAGTCAACTTGGTCCTAGTCCACTAGGTGGGCTAGTGTACAGCAAACATCTTACTGTAATGTTTTCATTAGCATGACTGGATCATGGCTTTTAATACAGTATTTATTAAAATATTATGTTTTACTACTAATAATAAAATATAAAATAATACTCACAGTGCATCATTACAGTGGTGCTTCGCTTAACGATTACCTCGTTAAATGACGAAACCGCTTGATGATGAGGTTTTTGCGATCGCTTTTGCGATCACAAAACGATGTTCTAATAGGAAAAATTCCCTTCACTATGATCGGTTCCCTGCTTCGGGAACCGATTTTTCGCTAGACGACGATTTTCAAACAGCTGATCGGCGGCTCTAAAATGGCCACCCGCTGTGCAAAATGGCTTCCCGCTGTGCTTTAGGACAGATTCCTCACTATACAGGCACTGGAAAATGGCTGCCCTATGGAGAATCTTCGCTTTACGATGAGGTATTTAGCCCATTGGAACACATTGAAGGGTTTTCAATGCGTTTCAATGGGTTTTTAAAATTTGCTTGACAATAATTTCGTTTAACAACGATTTCACTGGAATGGATTAACGTCGTCAAGCGAGGCACCTCTGTATATTGATTCTTACTAGCATGTTATTTTTTAGTTACTTTTAGAAAGAAAAGTGTATCTTGAAAATACAAAATAGCTCCACATCCCCCAACATGATCCCACAAAAACATTGTTTGGGAGCAACATATAACTATTGGCTTAAATCTTGTTGCTTTGCATGAGTAGTTGCCCTAGAGTAGGCCAATGGGAATTTGGTAAGTCAATTCCTCCGAAAGCATCACTGATTAAAATGGGCCTACACTAGTTGTGACTTTAGTAACTTACAGAGGAACTGATTTACCAAATCCCCACTGATTCTGTGGGTCTCCTTTAGTACGACTTACTGTGCCAAGCAATCAGATTTTAGCCACTGTGTATTATACATTTTTTAAAAAGAAGCGTTGCCAGCAAAATCATTTGAACCACTAACATAATCGCTTGCAACATGTTATTTCCAAGCTGAGTCCATTATTCTAAGGAACCAATGAGGGAACATGGAATATAATTTTATAAACCATACCCACTGCACTTAAGCATATAGAAAAGTACACTAAGTCCTCTCTGGGCTGCCATACCTGACTGGTGGAGGCTGCATTCAGTTACATGTGCCACTAGGTATGGAGATCGATTATTCTGGACAGAACTTTGGAAGTCAGTCGTTCATCTGGATGTCCTCTGTACCTGTACATGTCTACAACATTGCTTATTTGCTAAAAACTCATTTTTTATGACAAGTTAGCCCTCAGGACCAGTTCACTAGTTTATCATTGGCAATGGAAAGATCCCAAGAGTCAACTATATAACTTTGATCTTCAGCTAAACCTTTGTGATGAATTATCTATATCTATATTGGAAAGTACATAGTGGGTATGCCTTCCCACTCCCTATATTAACCCCAAATTCTATGACAAAATTGCAAATTCTTGTGATTTTTGCTTTGTGTGGACAAAGTTAAAGATGAATGGTGGCTGAGCAAATCATCCCTCAAAATCATGTGCACTTGCAAAACCCTTCAGAGATACATTCAGTGATCTGGGCAGTGAAAGGTGAGAATTTAATCTTGAGTCCCTTTTGAATGAGAGTGTGACGGACAGCTCTCAGATCACTCCTGTCAGTCAGGTCATAGCTCTGGTGTGGGAACCTATGACATGACAGGAGGGGCAGAACCAAAAGCAAAAAGTGTGCTTGAAGTGCTATACTGCCCTATAGCACTTCAAGCACTCTCTGGGTGGTTTACAAGTTAATTATGCAGGCTATACATTGCCCCCCCAGCGAGCTGGGTACTCATTTTACCGACCTTGGAAGGATAGAATCAACCTTGAGCCGCTACCTGGGATTGAACCCCAGGTCGTGAGCACAGTTTTGGCTGCAGTACAGGAGTTTAACCACTGCACCACGACAAAAAGACAGTTAATGACAGTTTAAGGCAGCTAGGGCCATTGATGTGTTAGAGAGAAGATAGTCATAGATATACAGAGGAATTGAAAGAGTTAGTAATAGGACAAGATCTTGGGAAGTTGTTTATTTATTTTATTTATTTATTTGATTTATACCCCGCCTATCTGGTCTACTCAACCACTCTAGGCAGCTTCCAGTATAGGATAAAACAATAAAACACAAGTTGGGTTGGGTTAAGAATTGAATGAACTAATAGTGATAAAAATAAAAGAAACTGAACATGGTAATACTGTGATTAAAGTAAATCTAAGCAAGCAAACATCTCAAGTCAAAAGCACTATTAATAAATGAATAAAATAAGACCATCCTTGATTTACATACGGGATTGAACAATTATCTTACGAATAGATATTGTTACACTTTACATCAGAGAGTTATTATTCCTATTTGGTATATAGAGGAGATTCTCCTCCGGTGGCAGTGTATAAAAGGTGAAGGTTGTAAGTAGCACCCAAAGACAAATCTGGGAGTTAAGGAAAACAGAGGAGCTGGAGGCTTGCTACAGAGAGTTTACCAGAATGTGCATGTTTCTTCATATGCACAACAGAAGGAATGTTGGGCCCAAATGTATTGCTCATTCCAGCTAGAGTAGGGCAATTGAATCAGTTGTTGAAGGGTGAGTATGTAAAGTCAGCTTTGTCATGCGGCTGCCTTTGGACGACACCCACCGGACGTGTTGGTGATACACCTGGACAGCAACGATTTGGCACGGTACCCAGGGACGTCCCTGGTAATCGATATGATCCGTGACCTCACTTGGCTGAAGGGCACTTATTCGGAAATGCGTATTATATGGTCGACGGTCATCCCTCGCTTGCGTTGGAGGGGGGGCAGACAGTTTTGGCCCGTAAACAATGCCCAGTGGGGTGTTAATAGGGAAATCTGCAGAGTAGTTTGTGGAGGCCTGGGATCAGTGGTCGGCCACCACAGGATCCAGATCGATAGGCCAGAATTTTTCAGAGCAGATGGCATTCATGTGTCTGAACGAGGTTTTGATGTTTTCCTGGAGGACGTCAAGGGGGGCCTGCTGTTGGAGATGGAGCAGCTCGATGGCAAGCATGGGACATAGCAGGGCTAGTCCCAATGCTGTGGCGGGTAGTGCGGATTGGACAGGTATTGGAACCGGGATTTTAATGGTAACGGCAGAAAACTGTAGCTCATCTGAACTCCCAGCACTGTGGATCAGGTGATTACAGTGCTTGGAGGAAAAGATGCGCTGGGGATGCACCCGGACCCTCGGTCAGCACAGAGAGAGGGGCATGGTGTCCGGGGCAAAAGTGAGGCCAGTTGTTATCCCACGGTCATTAAGAAGGAGATAACGGAGGCCAGTTTGGATGGCCATTTCAGAACCCAAGATGGAAGCCTGAATCCGCACTACAGCAGGACCCCCCTTTGCCAAAGGATTGGCAATATTGATGAGAACTGAACACAGTTTAATAAAGTGTGCCCTGTGTTTAACCCATATGCTTGGTCTTGCGTGATTATTCCGGGGTAAGTGGGCAAAGCAATAACTGAGGGGGCAGGGTTAAGCATAGGGCTTACATTGGTAAAAAAAAGAAGTAGGGTTGACATTTCTTTTGCTACTTTTTTCCTGACAGGCTCTCCATCTTTAACCGCTATATGGTGAGCAGCTACAACATGGCCTTTCCATTCTTCTTGAATTTGGCTGGTGCGGAAAGGGAAGAATTTTGATTCCACTTGTTTTGAATTTTTTATATATATATTGTCTTCTTTGGGTGTTTAAAAACATTATTTATTTAACATAGTTCAGCCCTGCCTGTCTCCTTTAAAGAGGACCCAAGGTGGCTTGCATCATTAAAAACACAATATTAAAAGCTAAAAACAGTAAATTATTCACATACTAAAGAAGATAATAACAATAAGGTGAAAGCAGAACAAAAACAGACCGAGAAGCAACAAAATATAGACCATCTTATTTATTGTCTCCTAGACAGGCAGTCACTAAGGGAAACATGGATACAGAAGCAAGAAAAAATGTAACTGACACCCTCACTTCCAGACAGGCTTGCTCACATTCTTCCTGGTATCTTTGGGTCTGTGTGCTACAATTTTCGCAGCCTACAAGACCACTGCCAGGGGATCAGTCCAGGCTGACACAAATGGGAAATACAAATGGCCTCACCATGCTTCCACTCCACTCCAGAAGCCAGGCAGAACCTCTGATGTTGGAAGAGGAGACCAAAGTTTGAGGAGACCAAACTTTCCAAAGACATATTTCTCCCGTATAAATCAAAAAGGCAGCGAGGAGGTAAAATAGATGAACATGTCTCTCTCCCCCCGCCCCCCCCCCCCATTTAGTAATAGCAGCTGAGGTGGAACAGAAATTAAGCCACTTGGAAAGAGTATCAGCCAAGGGAGCTCAAGGTGCATTTGCCCTCCCTGAAATTCTAAATATATATATTATTTTAATGTTTACAAACAAATGTTTTGTGTTGTAGTGGTGCACACTATGCGTGACTCCTCTGTGTATTAAAATCCACTTTAAAGTTAGATAGCAGAACAACTGCATTTCTCTTTATGAAACTTCTCAAGAATTGCCATCTTAGAAGAGGCTACAGTGTACTTGAAGTTTCATGTACATTTAGAAAAAGTAAAAAAAGGATGACTGATTTTAGGAAAAAGTTGGAAGTGGCTGATGTAAAAGGCTCTATTTGTTTTGAATCTGGCAGTGATAACCTGCTCTGAGGGGGCTAACATGACTCCATATTTCATGCACACCATATCCATGGGGAAAAACTCAACTCAATGACAGGGGCAGCCCTAGCAATATGTGTGTATGTGAGAAGAATATTCATTTACCTCATGATCTCACCAGGCATGCCTTACTTTAGACTGCAGTCCAGAAGTTGCCAGGCATTGTTTCACCTTGATTGAGTGCCATGTTTTTTCAACCCTATGCTTACCTATTTGGGCTGACCTCAAGCTGCTTAAATGTGCCAGTAAGGTCTCCTGTCAGCCTGGAATTTTGGTCATAATGCTTCTCATAGCCGTCTTTTCTGTTTCCATGGAAATGGACACTGAAAAAGGACAAGCAAGATAAAGATGTATCACTTGAAAGAGCAGAGAAGTCTTCTGGAATGTTTAATTTGGTCAACAGTAAGTACATGTGGATTTTTTTTTCATTTGGATTGAATTTTTTGTCCCAAAACTTGTTTGGTAAACTAGAGGATAGCAACAAATGCCATATTCTGGAATGAAACATCATGCCATAGAGTTCCAGTACTAGTGAGAAGGGGACTTATCACCAGGAGTCCAAACCCCTGCTTTGGTGACTTGGAAAACTTGATCCTGCACATCTCTGAATGAGGCCTTAGACCAGTGGTGGTGAACTTTTTTGGTCTCGTGTGCCCAAAAAACAGTGGGTGGTGTGCTGCCACTGCGACAGTGGCATCGGGAACCCGAAGGACCCGGAAGTGCTGACCCGGAACCAGAAGTGGTGGCAGAAGGGGGGAACCCGCCACGGAGGTGCCTCAAGGCCCCTCTGCTACCAGCACCAGTTGCTCCGGATCTGCCTGCCAAAGCGCCAGTACCGGCTGCAGCCGCTTCCTGAGGTTTGGCTGTACAGGGGGCAGGGTGGGGAGAGTAGCGACCTGGCAACCTATGGCTCAACCAAGTGCCATCAGAAAGGGCTCCGTGTGCCAGCTGTGGCATGCATGCCATAGGTTCACCATCGCTGCCTTAGACTAACCCCCTGCACCAGCCTAGCTGCAGAAGGAAGGAGATCGCTGTTCTCATGCACAAATCTAATAGTGGTTTGGTCTTTAGTAAGCAAATAGCCATTATCTCTTCAAAAGACCTGCATTTCTGAACTTTCCATACAAGGGGAGGGCTATGGGGGGTTGCACGTCCAAATTTTGTCTCTGAACTCCTGATGACAACCAGGAAAAATTGGGTCCTTTGCTGGGTTTTGGCTTTCTATCTGGGAAGCAAAAGACACTGAGGATGATAAAATCGTGCTCAGCCATATTTGCTTTTTTTGTCTGATATATTAAACAGACAATTATCCTTACAATTATTATGCACCTGGGGCCTCCCACTGGTTGAAAACATGTCCAAGTACCGAATCTGTTTTGAAAAACAAAGTACCCAAATACACACGTACACACAAAGTAACCTGTTTACACACACACATTCTTTTCAAGTAGAGTCAGGAGGAGGAAAACGCTGGGCATTCCTGGTGTACATGTCTGAACATGTGTATATGCTTAACCTAAAATGAATTCCTTCACTTGGATTTGTCCTGTCTTGTACAAATCAATGATTACTGCTGTAAAAATCTTCTGCAGAACACCATTTACTCCAATGCCAGGCTCTTGATATATAACAACAACAATATCCAGTAGCTGAGGCCTTGTTCACAAACCAGACGCTGGAACTTAATACTGAATATTTGGGGGGGGGGGATTCTGAATGGTCAAGGTATGGTGGACAGCCACAGCTCTGAAGTGTACACAAGGTTTCGGAGGTATTTTGGAAAGCAGAGAATAGCAGATCAGAGCCACTCAACGCAAGGGAGATCAGGGTAGGCCTAGTGGTTTCTATTGTTGTTTTGTTATTTTTTGTGGGGGGAATTGTGTTTTTGTGGTGTTCATTGCGTTTGTGATACTCATTTGAAGAAAACAGCCCACAGAACTCACAGAGCTGTAAATGAGTATTATCACCACTTCCACTAGGGTTTGCATCCCATCTGGCTGCATTGACCACAGACATACTACATCAGAAGTTCTTCCAGGTCCTACACTGCCAACTGGGGGTTGTAGCAAACTGGAAGTTATTTCCTAGACCTTGAGCAGCTGCTGTCAGGATGTGCACAACAAGAGATCTACCACAAAACAAGTTGCAGAGCTGATACTCCATTCCATCTTTTCATTCAAATGGCACAATGGCTGCAGGTGCATGCAACCCACCCTCTCTCGCTCTTCCCCTAAGTTCCTCTCTGCATGCCTGACTTTTTGGTATGCCGACATGCTGCAAATACGTACAGCACAAATGAACAAGTGAATTTTGATACCAATTGGAAATGGATGGAGGCAGTTGATCAGAAATTAAGGATCCTTCATAAACAAAAATTCAACTTCTTTGCCGCCTTTTCAGCATTACTTGCCCTGAAATTTGTTTCCCCATCTGGAACTGCATTACAATTTCCTTACAAATTCAGCCAATGCCCTTAAACCTGACAACCCTGAGAACTTATTATATTTAATCTATGTATCTGTGATCTATATTGATAAAAGACACCTTTTTATTCAGGCAGGCTTTTGGCAGTTGACTGCTTCCTAAGGAAGAGTCTTTTGACTGGGGCAGGCTGCAGTTTTAACTGATGTGCTTTTAAATGGCTTAGAATGGAACTGTGATTTAATACTGTAATTTTTTTAAAAAGTGCTATAATGTTATAACCTTGTGTTTTTATTTGTGTCCTTTAAAAAATCTTATAGTAAGCTACTTTAGGTTCCAGCTTTGGGAGAAACATCATTATCAAATAAATAACTGCTTTGTGTTTTAGAGGCAGAATTGAACAGATTTTTCAGCATATATGTTTAGATGTTTGCTTATTGTTTATACTTCGTGAGAAAGGTGAAGCTTTTCCAGCTCTTTACTGCATTCCTCAGGTGAAGAAATTAGGAAAACAAAATTCCTTGCACATCTGACAAACACTATTTAAATCCAGACATTAAAATATATCAGATGGGGGGAAAGGCAATTCCGTGTGCCCATGCTTGAGTCACCCTGAATGATGACAAGTGAAGAAGAACACAAGTTGTCAGAAGTAGCATACGTTGTCACGAAAAGGGAACATTTCTGAAAAACAGTATCATTCAGAGGTGAGGATGTGGGAAGGATATCAAAAGAGAGAATTATATATTCCCAAATGATTTGAGTGCAATCCAAACAGAGAGTAAATAACAGAGAAGTACATAACAATTACCCTGAAAGCATGAAAAATAGCCTACACGTATTGGTTCAATTATCTATTTAGCTTAGTAAATCTAAGGTTTTTTTTTTTAAAAAAAATAATAAATCCTATAGACCTTTCAGGTATATGCATGATCTTATATTGCTTAGGCAAGAATGTTAGATAAGAAAAAGTGGTGAACCAGCCTGCTTGCTTGCTGTGGCTTTCTGCCCAAGGGCGCTTTATAGAGATTACATTACACAAAGACATAATTCCAAGATAGCTCTGTACCAACAACACCCTTTAGAACTGAGCTTTTGCTAGCATTCCTGTTAATTGTTTGCATATGTTCTGAAAAGAGATGCCTTTCCTTTTTGGCTTAAGGAGTGCTAATTTATTTGCCACAAGGAGACTTCTCAGGAACTACAGCACTGAAGAAGAACGAAAACAGTAATGGATGCCGAGACTAGTTTTAATCCACTCATTACACCGGTGATAACAGCTTATTGAAGCTTTCCATACTGAAGCAAGCCAGGCTAGATTAGCTTTGACAAAGAGGATACAGAAAACAATGGCATGAGCAGGATTTTAAAAAGATTGCATGGAGTGAAGTTGATTTTGACATATGGTGACTCTTCTCAGGGTTTTCTGAGTATGAAGCACTCAGAAATGGTCTACTAGTCCCTACTTCTAGGGGTACTCTAGAACTGCCTAGCTTGCCCAAATCCACACAGGTTGACACATCTCCTGGGAGGCACAGTGAGGAACTGAAGCGGTTTAAAACAGCTGACTAAGGACAGCCAACCAAATCAGAGAAGAGTTCTTTCCCCATATCCTTATTCACTCATTTACTTCCTTTAAAAGGTAAAGGTAAAGGTTCCCCTTGACAATTTTTGTCCAGTCGTGTTCGACTCTAGGGGGTGGTGCTCATCTCCGTTTCCAAGCCATAGAGCCAGCATTTGTCCAAAGACAATTTTCCGTGGTCACATGGCCAGTGCGACTTAGACACAGAACACTGTTACCTTCCCACCGAGGTGGTTCCTATTGATCTACTCGCATTTACATGCTTTCAAACCGCTAGGTTGGTGGGAGCTTGGACGAGCGACGGGAGCTCACTCCGTCGCGTGGATTCGATCTTACGACTGCTTGGTCTTTTGACCCTGTAGCACAGGCTTCTGCGGTTTAGCCCGCAGCGCCACCACGTCCCACGTTACTTCCTTTACTTGTGGCAATGATACATGTGGTGTTGGGCAAGGAACTCTGCTTTTCTTCTTCCTCCTTACTGGGCCTGGAAACATTACTGCAGTAGTTTATTGAGTTCTATGGGTATCAATATATTATATTGCTCATGGTCCTTAGCACCTGAGGTACTTCCATAATAGCATTCAGTCCAGGAACCTGTGATAGGAGATGGCAGGGTGACGGAGAGGGAAGGAATGAGTGAGAGGGAAGTTCTTTTTCCTTCTTCCACCACTGCTAGAATTGCCAACAATGACCCCTGCCATAGGGACCTCACAAGACGATTTTTTCACAAGACAGCGCTTCTCGCTGAACGAATTACATTCGTATTGTGAGAAACCACTGTAAATGCTTATGTAATGCAGCTGCATATTTGAATTTTTTTTAAAAAAAAAATGAATTCCCCTATTGCCACATCACCTTTAGAGCAGGTGCACCTTCAGAGATGTTTTCATGCAAGGGGAGGAGGCTGCTGTCACTTAAAAAATTTACTGAAAGAGAATCCTTTTTCTCGTTTTGAAACACATGTGGAGGCAGAGAGGTGGGGAGTGGAAAAAATACCTCTTCTCTTTTGGAGCTCTTGACCCATTTTTTCTCTCCACCCTGCCTCAACAGGAATGCCCATCTGCAGAGGGCTTGCAAGAAATGGAGGGTGAGAGGGAGGGAGAAATGCCAGAGAAGGAAATTGGAGGCTCCAAGGGGCAGGATAGGAAGCAACCCCTGCAGGACTCCGATGAGACTGATTGATGTGTGCAGTGTGGGGGTGCACGTCTGGGTGTATGTCTGTTTCATTTTTTTCCCTATTTGTGATACAGACCTAGTGCTATCCCACTTTGAAAGAATTAATAAAAATAACACTGCAGCAGCTGTGAATGACTGTCAGAGGCCACCAGTGCAAGGGTGGGAAGATGAAAGAGGGAATTCCAGTGTAGTTCCCTGGATCGATCTAAAACTAATCACTGGATTAAAAGTTGTCCCAAGGGGATGCACACAGCAACACAAAACCCACTTGACTACCATGTGATCAGTTTCAAAGACCACAATCTGGTGAGTTTCACTAATGTAAACGCATTCTCGGTGTATTTTTAGAACGCTAGCCAATGTCATTCAGTATCACTCTGGGAGCTTATATTCTTCTGCATCCACGATACTGGTCCTTTTCTCAGTGTCCACATGACACAGGGCTGAAGGTGGTGTCAACAGAGTCCAAGGAGGACATAGCAAAGCAAAACAAAGCAAAGCCAGCTCTCTCCCCAAAAAGTCCCCAAACATACTTTCTGTGGGGTTTAATACACCTGCCAGGTAGTGGTGTATTTTTGTTCTGATATGCTATGATTTGCTTTGATTTGCTTCAGCACATGATCTGCTCAAATGAACTCTAGTACCATGCTATTCCATGCTGATCCATGCACTTTGGAGAGGTGTTCTTAGGTGATATTTCCTCATGGGTGTGTTTCTGCTGGTCATTCTACATCCCCTCCCCTTAGTTCTGCCCCTACTTGTTTGCTTTGTTTAGTTTTCTTGGGAGATTAACTGTTCCTGACTTCAGCCTCTCTCCTTCTCTTGTAAAACATATGCTTTATATCTAGCATCACAGCACACAGGTGGTTATTTTAAAACACTGGAATATCAGATCAGCATCACCCCACCCTATTGTTTTCTTTCTGTCTGTCTGTCTTCTTGTTTTTTCATAACATGCTATAACCTTTCCTTGTTTCATTTCTCCTTCTACCTCCCCCCTCCATTCAGATTTTGCTGCCTAGGGGTGTTGTTTCATATAGAGCAAGCACTGATTAAACAACGTAGGACAAAAGTGCAAATGCTGAAAATTAGAAGTGAAACACTGGCAAACTCTCATATTGGGATAGGTGGGATATCAAAATCTAAAGGTTTGAGAATGGTGGGTGAATAAAACAAAGAGGGGAAAGAGCATAATAGGATGAAGACCGAGAATGGGAGGGTGATCAGTATTGGGAGTGAGTCTTAGGGGGACAGACAGTACCGGGAGGGTCCATACATAAAGCAACAAATACTCTCCCAATGGACCTACTCCAGTTGTGATTTAGAAATGGATTCAAGCCCTTAAGTTCCAGTTTGTCTCCCATAGGATTCTGGGAATCTGCTGTAAATTTCTGGAAAGAGGTTTCAGGCAATGAGAGGAAACTAATAAATGACATTTTGTTTTCTCTGCTGTGATTTTTGCAGCTGGTTTTCACTTTCCCCTGAATTGTTTTCCTGAAAATCAGGTGACAGTGTGTCATGGGTCTGTAGCAGGTTGGGGTTTTTTTTGGGGGGGGGGAGCAGCGCATCATGAAAACTGATAGCAAAGGATAACATCCGTTTCATGATAATATTGCCAGAAGCCCAGTGTGTATGTGGCAGCATGGCATTATTTATATGCACCAGTGAAGTACTGTACTTGGATGGTTTACATGGTTACTTTGTCCCCATTCTATTCTGAAAATGACCCTGTAAAATGGCACAGGGAATTGGAGTGCTTGGATGTGGAGCCAGGTGTTTTAGATTCCCTCCTGTGCCTCCCAGGAGAAGAGCCAGCCCTCATGATTATTGGACTAGTTCTAGAGTGCACCCCCCCCCAAAGAATGGAATGGCCAACCACTTCTGAGTAGCCTCTACCTAGGAAACTCTGCAGAGAGTTGCCATAGATTGGAAATTATTTTGATGGCATAAAGTCAGTTTGACCGAGAAGTTCTAGCTGACCAAAAAATATCAAGTAAGCTTCCCAACTTGTATTTTGTGTTCCAGATCCCTCAATCCATTCAACCTGTAGTGGCTCCCTCAGATCAGTGATTACAGTACTGTCTAAATTTTTCCAAAGTTACAATACAGTGGTTAATATCCCCTTGTGCAGGTTTGTTGGCATAGTGGGAATGACGTAAGTAGGTGATTGTCTCTAATTAAAGAGTCTTTGGGTTGTCTTCAGGTTCCATCCAATTTCGTCTCATTGCTTTTGTAAGCAAGCACCAGCCCTTTGAAATGGGTTTGGAAATGCACTGGCTGATAATGCAGTTCTTTCAACTGATGAGTTTTGTTTTCACTGAATTATGTAATTAAGATTCTGGCCACTTCATCCTATCTACAGTTTACAGGTTGTCTTCATACAATGCATTGTAGTTCTCCAAGCAGGACATTGTCAGAGCATCGATAATAATGGCTACTACTGCTCCCTCTAAGAGTGGTTCCAGATAGTCATTCCATTACTTTCTGTCATCCTACTCACCTAGACTCTTCCAGAGCACTAATGTTTAAAGAGCTGTGTAGTAGGCACTGTATTTTCCTCATGTGACCATCATGGTTCCATATTCTTATTTACTCTTGCCGAGGCTTGTTTGTGTCCGTCTTGAATATTAACTAATTATTAGGTAAATTGCTTCCCTTCCCTTCAACTCACCACCCCACACTTTTTGGCTTTTCTTTTATAGGTTTTATCTCAGAGTTAATGCTTGTAAATCTATGTTTCTGAGAAAATATATTGTCAGAACTAAACAGTGCCAGAGAGAAATCGGAGTAACTTCTCCATGAGGAAGTTTTAAGCTATTTTGGCTAAGGGAAAACTGAAGAAAGAAAGAAATGATATGAATATATTAAATAGTGCATGATGTGGAGGAAATGTGTAGGAAGAACCTTTTTTTCCTTTCTGATAATCCTCGAACCTTGTGTCATCCATTGAAGCTGGATGGAGAAGGGTTAGGGGGAGATAAAAAGTAGTACTTCTTCAGACAGTGCATGAAGGTAGAATATACTACCACAATAGTACTGATGGTGGCTATGAGGAATACAGGGACACTATTGCCCCTGTCAGTGGTCCCTTTAGTTCTGACCCAGGAACTTCACCTCAGTGAAACCACAGAAGACAGATAAAGGATTCTGAGACCAAATGGACCTGGCACAGATGACACGTTTAGCTATCGAGATGGAGCTACCAATAGGAAAAGGAGGGAGGAGCTTGGCAGGCAGTAGAAAAAGGAGGAGATGGAAAGGCCCAAGGAGGTGAGAAGAGACAGTTAAAGAGGAGAGGATGGGAGATTTGGAAAGAGAGGAGGTAGAAGAGTTGGGAAATCAGATAAAAGGGGTAGAGGAACTGGACGAGATAAGAAAGGAATCTATATAAGAAACAGGTGGTGTTAGAAAAAAGGAAGGTGAAGATAAAGAGCAATTGGATAATGGAAAGAAGGAGTGGTTTAGGGCCTATATAGCTGACAGTTCATCACAGGAAGAACCAGAGTCCCTGAGACAATGGGATTATATGTATATAGAAGATCTGTGGAGGGTAGTTCTGGTTCAACTGAGAGTTCCTAAGGGTGAGGGAAGGAAGTAGAAAGCCCCCATGTTTTCCTGGAAGCCATCTTATTGGGGAGAATGGAAGTGGAGAGAAGTGAGGAACGCTCGGCTAGCTAACCCTGCCCAGAAACCAGACTGGAACAGGAGCAGAAAGCAGGGCTAATGGGGGGCAGGGGCGGGCGGTATCAGAGGATGCTCCCATAACAAGACAAGGACATACAGCAGTTTGTTTCAATGGCTGGTTGGAGTGTATGAGTTGTGGACAAACACGCCCTTGTTGTAAGGTGTGCAACAAAGGCAAGAGACTTTAAGAGAGGACTGTTGTCAGAAAGAGAGGATCAGGGGGCGGTGAGAAGTATCATCCAAACGCCACAAGTCAGAGTTAGAGGTTTGACAACAGACTGTGTCCCAGTGAAGAGAACTGGAGAAGATACGAAAGAGACTCTCAGCTCTGATTTTGTTGTTACTATGCCTTCTGGTTTAATAAACAGTTCTGATTCATTTGGTGTCTTTAATGGAGTCTCACCTGGGGGAATTGACTGCCTTCACAGGAGGGGGAACTACCGGCAGTCACATTGGACAATGCAGATGGCTTTAAAAGGGGATTGGACAAATTCACAGAGGATGGGGCTAACACAGCCCTATCGACTTTGTTTTGGCCCTGCCCCATGGCTTTGGCTCCACCCATTCCTGGAATATAGCACCAAATATCCTTGTGAAATTTTGCCCTTGGGCCCAAACAGCTTCTTCATCTTTGCTCTAGGGCTCCCTGTGCAGCCTTGTTCAGAATTCATTTGTGGTGTGAAGGTTATTTTCCTGGAGCAGCCTCGGTCTGAACATACCCTCCCCCTTCTACTGTAATCTGTATTAGGTGGCCACAGATTTTCTAGTGAAAAGTAGATGAAACATTGTTCTCTCCCACATTTCACATTTATTAAAAGATTTCATCTTCTCCTGTATAATATCTGCATCACAAAACAAATCATCAGCTTGCTTTGACCCTGACGCCATTTTATAGACTTAATAATAATAAATCTATGTCCTGAAATAGTTTCAGCAGATTATGGCAATCAATCAACATTCAGGGAGCCTTAAACCATTAATGTCATGAGCAATGATCCAGTACCCTGGGAATCTATCTAAATCAGCCATTATTATCGAAAATGTTCCTTAAGAGCCTTAAGATAAGGGCAGTATTTGGGAACATAAATAGCATCCCTCGCTCCTTCTTTTGTCAACAATCAGGAAATGATTGTCACAGGAATTTTTTTAAAAAAAGCTTTGAAATAAGACGTTGCTTGAAACAGTGCCCTGTCATATTACATGCAGCACCTTTGAAGTACTGGGGTGAGTTGGGAGCTACGGCTAAGATCAGATTTGTTCAAATTTGTTGGTTGTCTTATATAAAAGAAACACTGATGCCTTCTTCACACTCTTAGCATGGATGAGAAACATCTTGTATTTTAGATATTGTTGATTTGCAACTCCCATCAACCATGTCATGTGGTCGCTAAGATTGATGGCTTTGTGATCCAAGTTCCTCTGGGGCAGAGTTTGGGAAGTTACTTTCTTTTGAACCACAGCTTCCATAATCTTCCAGTCTACATGACCAGGCCCTGATTCAGAGGATTACACAACTCTCAAATTGGCATTTAGAAACAGATCAATAATGTCATCATGCCTTCTCCCTGGTTTCCATGATAGTTAATCTAAATTAATATTTTAGAACTGCAGAACTGGAAAGGACCCTATGGATTATCAAGTCCAGCCCTTGACAAGGAGGCACGGTGAGGAATTAAACTCCCAACTTCTGGCTCTGCAACCAGAGACCTAAATCAATTCTACCTCCAGATTCATGGGCACCATTCCTAGCCTACAGTAGAGCAATCCAATTTTAAGTATAACCATGATGTACAAAAATGAGCATGTCTCTGAGCATGATCTGTCAATTTTTCTCAAAGAAATTAGCATAGTTTCATTGTTTAGACGTTTAGTGGTGTCCGACTCTTCGTGACCCCATGGACCAGAGCACGCCAGGCCCTCCTATCTTCCACTGCCTCCCGGAGTTGGGTCAGATTCATGTTGGTTGCTTCGGTGACACTGTCCAACCATCTCATCCTCTGTCATCCCCTTCTCCTCTTGCCTTCACACTTTCCCAACATTAAGGTCTTTTCCAGGGAGTCCTCTCTTCTCATGAGATGGCCAAAGTATTGGAGCCTCAGCTTCAGGATCTGTCCTTCCAGTGAGCACTTAGGGTTGATTTCCTTTAGAATTGATAGGTTTGTTCTCCGTGCAGTCCAGGGGACTCTCAAGAGCCTCCTCCAGCACCACAATTCAAAGGCATCAGTTCTTCGGCGGTCAGCTTTCTTTATGGTCCAGCTCTCACTTCCATACATCACTACAGGAAAAACCATAGCTTTGATTATTCGGACTTTTGTTGGCAAGGTGATAACTCTGCTTTTTAAGATGCTGTCAAGGTTTGTCATCGCTTTCCTCCCAAGAAGGAGGCGTCTTTTAATTTCGTGGCTGCTGTCTCCATCTGCAGTGATTATGGAGCTCAAGAAAGTAAAATCTGTCACTGCCTCCATATCTTCCCCTTCTATTTGCCAGGACGTGATGGGGCCAGTGGCCATGATCTTAGTTTTTTTTGATGTTGAGTTTCAGGCCGTTTTTTGCACTCTCCTCTTTCACCCTCATTACAAGGTTCTAGTTTAGTCCTCTGCTAATATGTTGTCAGCAAGGGGGAAATGCTTCTTCCAATAAAGGGGGTGGGCAGAGCACTACACACATTTGCATAACATTTGCCTACACTATGTGTTATAGACGACAATTTATAAAGTGTAACTGTTACTGAAACAGAAATGCAGTGGATCTTGCCAGAATGGAGAACACAGTGATAATATGTGCTGTGTTGCCTGCTGAGTGCAAAGAAATGAGGCAACTACTGTATGTCCAGAAATCTGTTGCAGAGTTTTTAATTTTTGGTTAAATTCTTCTAGTTGTGGAACAGAAGTGCAGGGATCCATAGAGCAGAACAAGTTCCCATTTTCTCATCAGTTGGCACTTTCAGTCTCAATAACTCACTCTGAGACATGAAGATCCAGAAGGAATAAGAAGTTTTATTAGTTACAGTTGAACAGATGAAACAGCAAACTGACAAACATGACTGCTTCAACAGACTACTGAGAGGGGAAGAGACACACAGTGGAAGGCGGTCTCTCTTTGAAATCAGAGGCAGAACTATTGGCTAGTACTGGATAGCCCAGAAAGATCCCTCCCACTCAAACCTACTAAAGGCAGCATGCGAGGCTGCAAAAACTCCAACAAAATCTGTCTCATCGAGTGACTTTTTTAGTTGGTCTGTCTTTTATAAGTTCTGGCAAAAATGAGATAAGATAATCCCCTTTTACAGTCAGGAAGGCTGCTTGTTTTGGACACAGACACAAAAATACTTTGTACCTATTCACTCACTAAGATCAGGGTGCACAACTACAGTGGGTCCAGGAACTAATTTAATGCCCAGGAATATTCTGGGACCTCCACTCTTCGCTCTTCAGAGTTCTTTTTAATGTATAATGTGAGCATAATTTTAAACGTCCCAAGGCTGCATTTAAAAAAATACACACACAAAAACCCAGAAGCAGATAACAAAGCAGTAACAATTCAAACAGATTTACATGCTCCTTTAACTTCCCTGCAACAGAAAGTCCTATTTCAGGAACTGATTGGAGAAGTGTCTTACAGAGTCTGTGTTTCCGAAGTCCAGATTTTGGATGGCTATTTTCTCCAACATGTTCTCTCCTTCATTTCAGCAAAGAGAGAATCCACTATGGGGGAAAAAACTTTAAACCTTGAAATACAGAACTAATGTATTATCCCCATTGCAAAGAATTTGTCCATTCAGTCTGCTCCATATAAATTGAAGGGCCTACATTTCTTTTGTCTGTGGAAGCTAGCTCATAGGATTTACACAAGTCTGCTTCCGGTTTTGGAAAAGAGGCATTTTTTGGTGTTTAGCGCTGTAAATAAGTGCTCTGTGGCATATTTAAAAAGGGTTATGTAGGTTCCCAAGAGTAGAAAATTGTCTTCTAGGGTGGGGGAAAACCATTCTTTTGAGGTGGAGGGGGAGGCCTGATGGGATTCTCAGCTACAGCAATAGCCTCAAGAATGTCCATATGCAACCTCAGATCTTCACCTTGCTTGCCCCTACACTATTCCGTGAAACCCATTGTACAGTATGACCCTAGGCCACTCATTCTCTGTTAGCATCATAGGGTTGCCCCTGTGAGGATAAAGTGTTGAGGAGGAGAGCTTTTGTTGTCGTTTAGTCATTTAGTCATGTCCGACTCTTCAGGACCCCATGGACCAGAGCATGCCAGGCCCTCCTGTCTTCCCCTGCCTCCTGGACTTGGGTCAAATTCATGTTCGCTTTGGTGACACTGTCCAACCATCTCGTCCTCTGTTGTCCCCTTCTCCTCTTGCCTTCACATTTTTCCAACATCAGGGTCTTTTCCAGGGAGTCTTCTCTTCTCATGAGGTGGCCAAAGTATTTGAACCTCAGCTTCAAGATCTGTCCTTCCACTCAGATTGATTTCCTTCAGAATGGATAGGTTTGATCTCCTTGCAATCCAGGGGACTCTCAAGAGTTTCCTCCAGCACCACAATTCAAAAGCATCAATTCTTCCGCGGTCAGCCTACTTTATGGTCCTTCTCTCACTTCCATACATCACTACATAGCTTTGACTATGCGGACCTTTGTTGGCAAGGTGATGTCTCTGCTTTTTAAGATGCTGTCTAGGTTTGTCATCGCTTTCCTCCCAAGAAGCAGGTGTCTCTTAATTTCATGGCTGCTGTCACCATTTGCAGTGATCAGGGAGCCCAGGAAAGTAAAATCTGTCACTGCCTCCATATCTTCCCCTTCTATTTGTGATGAGACCAGTGGCCATGATCTTAATTTTTTTGATGTTGAGCTTCAGACCATTTTTTACGCTCTCCTCTTTCACCCTCATTAAGAGGTTCTTTAATTCCTCCTCACTTTCTGCCATCAGAGTGGTATCATCTGCATATCTGAAGTTGTTGATATTTCTTCCAGCAATCTTGATTCCGGATTGGGATTCCTCCAGTCCTGCCTTTAGCATGATGTCTTCTGCATATAAGTTAAATAAGTAGGGAGACAATATACAGCCTTGTTGTACTCCTTTCCCAATTTTGAACCAATCAGTGTTTCCATATCCAGTTCTAACTGTTGCTTCCTGTCCCACAAATATGTTTCTCAGGAGATATATGGCGGACTCCCATTTCTTTAAGGACCTCCCATAGTTTGCCATGGTCCACACAGTCAAAGGCTTTTGCGTGGTCACGGAGAGCTAGGGACATGAATTCCCTGGGAAGAAAAGCATGATATAAACATAATTAACTTACCGAGAGAATAGTTTGTGGCTCAAAATTAATAAAGAAAGATGGTTCAAGACAGTTTGATGGTTGGGATATACAGGGGTGCCTCGACTTACGAACGTCCCTACTTATGAAAATTTTGAGTTATGAAAAGCTCAGGCCGCAAAATATTGCTTCGACTTGCGGCCGGAGCTTCGAGTTACGGATGGGGGGAAAACGTGGGTGAGGCGGGGAAAATGCGAAATTTGAACTTTCAGTTAACCGTTGGCCAGCAAAGAGGCTGCTTGTCTGCTACCTCACTTGTCCCAACAGTTAGAGAGTGGATAGGGAGAGAGTCTTCAGACTGCCTGGTACTGCCTAGTACTGTACTGTATAGACTGAAATTTTTTTTTTGGCTTTTTAATTTTTTTTTTGGATTTTTGACTTTTTAAAAGAAAACCAGAGAGACTGCCTGTTCTGGGAGAGTTCACTGTATTTACTGTACTGTACAAGGTTTTTTGCAACGGGGGGTAGGGCTAGGTGGGGGGTTATCTTTCTTTGCTCTTGAAATGTGAAAATTAGACTGTAATTTTAAAATGTTAAATTTATTTACATTTATTTTTGCTTTCTGTGGCTCCTAGGGTTTGTGTACTGTGACCTCTCTTTTGTTTTAAAATGTGTGTGCTTAAAATGTGACTCCAAGGTCTGTCTCTTTTAAAATCAGAAAATATTCTGTGAGGGGCTGTCTGGATGGTTTGCTCTAAAATGGACTTTAGACTCAAGTCTCTTCCCCCCCCCCATTGTCTTCTCTCTATATATATGCTCTCTTTTTGTGATGAGGAGTTCTGTGCTGGAATAATGCTTGCTGGATTCTGTGGCTTCTATGGTTTGTGTACTGTGACCTCTCTTTTGTTTAAAAATGTGTATGTTTAAAATGTGGCTCCAAAGTCTGTTTTAAAATCAGAAAATATTCTGTGAGGGGCTGTGGTGCTTGTTGATGCAGGCAGGCTTTAAAATGGACTTTACTGTAGACTCAAGTCTCCCCCCCCCATTGTCTTCTCTCTCTCTATCCTCTCTCTCTTTTTGTGCCTAACAGCACAAACCTTTTCTGAGGGGTCTGTGTGCCCCAGTGATGACCTTCTTTCCTCTTTTCCCCATTGTTCCTTCCTTCCCTCCCTCCCTCCTTTCCTGCCCCCTTTTTAACCTAAAAGGTGCTTGGCTTGGTTTAAAAGGTGTTCCCTCCGCCCTCCTTTCCTGCCATTTTTTTGACCCAAGTTCATCTTATTTATTTATTTATTTATTTATTTATTTATTTATTTATTTATTTATTTATTTATTTATTTATACCCTGCCTATCTGGTCGAAGTGACCACTCTAGGCGACTTAGGTTAAAAGGAGAAAAAAAATCTCCCCCTAGTGGTAGAGTACAGATTAACCGGCTTTGCATTAGTTCCCATGGGAACTAATGCTTCGACATACGAATGGTACCTCGACATAAGAACCAAAAACAGCCAGAATGAATTAATTGGTTGTCAGTGCATTCCTATGGGAAATGGTGCTTCGACTTATGAACATTTTAAGTTGCGGCCACCATTCCATTACGGATTAAATTCGTAAGTCGAGGCACGACTGTAACAGTAATAATCCAATGGCTCTGTCTCATTACAATTATGGAAATTTCTAAGGTGCTAGGATGCTTAGATAAATTATGAAAATGTATGTGCAGAAGACTGCTTGTCCTGCCTGATGAGAAAATTTGGCGAGAAAAGCAACCACACTAAAAAGTCTGGAGCACGCATAACTTTCCAGATATATCTTTAGAGAGCAACTGCCAACAGTTAACTTATTTCAAGACCCAAGGTTCATCAGTCTACCTTCCTGCCAAAACAGGAAATCCATGGCCAAGCATTCTTGATAGATGACCACCCAACCTCTGGTTAAAAACCTCTAAGGAAGAAGACTCAACCATCTTCTGAGGTAGTCTGTTCCATTCTTGAACAGCTCTTACCGTGAAGAGATTCTTCCTAATGCTTAGTCAAAACTCTGTTTTTATGCTACCAGTTACATCCGTCCCTGCACTCTGCAGTTCCACCAAACAAGCTTGCTCTATCTGCCGCATTACAGCCGTTCTAATACTGAAAGACACCTTAACTTTAAATATCCTCTTTTCCAGCTCCCACAACTATTTCTCATAGTCCATGGTTTCCAGACCTTTTACTGTCTACTTCAACTCTCTATGGACATGTTCCAGCTTCCTTAAAACATGGTGTTCTGATCTGGATACAGTGAGATCTGACCAAAGCAGAAGAGTATGGTAGTATTATTTCTCTTGCCCTGGGCATTATACTTCTGTTGACAAAACCTAGTATTGTTTCACCCTTTTTGTTGCGACGTCCTCACACAGTTAACTCATGTTTAGTTTGTTAAGAACCCTGGATCCATTTCAAGACCTGTATTTATGCATATGATTTTTCCTGCTTAAATATAGGATTTACATTTTTCATTGTGGAAATTCACTTCTTTGGTTTTTGCACAATCCTCCAATTTGTTAGGATCATGTTGAATCCTAATTTTTGCTTCTGAAGTATTAGCTACTCTTCTCAGTTTGGTATCTTCTGTATATTTAATTAATATCCCCTCCGTACCTCCAGTTGAGGGTGCAATTGCATAATGAGGGAAATGCAAATTCACTTGCATTCACTCATAAAGTTGCACATGGGAGTTTGTCACATTCCCGGGGGTTAGGACAGCAGAGTCCGATAAGCCAGTCCTATGTCAGAAATTCAGAGAATGCAGAGCCGATATCCAAATACCAAAGCCAACTCACACAACATAGCCCAGGGTCAGAGTCCAAAGCCAAAACGCACAATGTAGTCCAGGGTCAGAGTCCAAAGCCAAGGGTCCAGAGAACAAGGTACAAGATAGTCAGGAGTGCGGATGCAAGCCAGAGGTTTGACTTGTTGCTTCCATGTACTTTCAGCCGTCTGAGAGCTGTTTATATAGTAAAACAGTCCTTGAACTGCTGGAAGCCTTTTCATCCTGTCAGAACTCAGGGCTAGTTGATCGGATGTTTCTGTGGGCAGCCTTCAAGCGATCCTCTGACCTTTTCATCATAAGTCTTCCCTGAAGTCTGGCCCTCAGCCTATCTACTGGGAGAGGAGAATCTGGAAGCGATTCACCTGTTTGTGTTTCTAATCACTCAGCATTCTCCTCGTTCTTCTCCATAACCCCCTCAGGTTATGGATCTTCGGCTACACTCATGACAGAGTCTGTGTTTCCCCAGTTTGGTTAGAATTAATTGGCCAAACTAGAAGCAAGAAGGAAAGCTTTGTTTTCAGCTTGTTTGCAGCTTGTTAACATAGCTCTCTTGTTGCCCAGCAGGTGGTACAGCTCCAGAAGATCTATTTAATAAACTGTAAATGAGAAAATGGTGCTGGTTTCCTCCTCCTTTCTTTTCCTTTCTATCAAGGCACCCTAGTGTATAAGCCTGAGTTGATGCAAATAGATCCTTTAAATAAAAAAGTAGAAGCCCCAGTGTCAGAAGGAAATAACTACAGGTTATGTGGGGCAGGGGGGGACTCCAGGATGATTTGTATTTCCCTTTGTTTCATGTATTCAACAGAGAAAAAAAAAATGGGAATCAGCCATTCCAATGGCTGATTTAGCCATCTGACAAGGAGCCAGAAAGGAGTGGGTAGGAATCCTCTGGGGAATGGGCTGTTCCACGCTGGCACTTATGTTACCTGGTCACCAGAAGAAGTGAACCAGTCTGTTCTCAGAATGGACTGAGTGTCAGGCCAAATGCCCATGTAGTCAGGAACTCAGTAATCACACTTATTTTTCCAAGTGCTCACAGACTGGCTGTTTAATGGTCTAGGTCCCTAACATTTGGATCAGTTCAGGCTGATGTGAGCTGCAGCCCATCAACATTTGGAGGGCCACACATTCCCCCTGTCTGTGTCCCATGCCTTCACACTTTCTGTGGCTGTCATACTATGTTAACATAATGCAAAATCCAATTGTTACTTATAGCTAGAATACACCTGCTTAATCAATGAGACATTATTGTTGACTTTAGAATCCCTCTGATTCAATGGGGTTACTCTAGGCAGGACTAAGACATGGATCTAGCCAACAACAGACAGTTCCTGTAATGTACATAACTCATATATCTCAACAAGATTATGCAGTGCTTACCTATTTTTGTCCTTTATCTTTATAAGAGAAAAAGGGCTCTTTCCATAATAAGGCCAGGAACTCTAGCCCTGGGGGAAACATCTGATAATTTTAATATACTGTGCCTCTCATTCTGAGTTAACTAATTTGCATTCCAAACTATGGCCTAAGTCCTCACATAACAATAAAGTTGTTAATGAAGACCAGTGAAGCAATTGCTGGTGAGATAAGTTGTAAATGTACCTTTTTATGTCCCTGTTTTACAGTTTAAGGGGAAAAAATTAGCGGAAGAAAAAGATTCCAGTTCCTGTAAAAACTAGAAATGTCCTGGAAAGGAGGTGACTAAACTGTAAATGGTACGTGACTACTTCTTCTGTAGCTAAGGTTGTGGGGGATGGAATGACCTGAAGAATTTTTTTTTGTTGGAGGAAGAAAGGCTGACTCCATCTTTGCTATCTTTCCGCAGGCAGGCAAAGACTTTTCCCTTCAGGCAAGCTTTCCCTGAGTGACTGGCTGCCTGAGTTTTTTTTTTAAAAATTGATTGTTGTACCTTATTGCTCTGTATGTGTTTTTGGTGTTGCTTTTGTTTACCATTTCTTAGAGTAGTATTTGTTTGACCTTTTTTAGTAGTTGTATACTTGTTGTTTTTATATATTGTCTTTTAATGACGTAAGCCACCTTCGTATACTCATTGTTTTAGCTTTAAATATTGTCTCTTAATGATTTAACCCATCGTGGTCTTTTTTAAGACGAAAGGTGGGGTAAAATATTTTAAACAAATAAACAAATCTTAGAACTAGAGTCTTCGAACTGGAGAGCTGGAAGGGAGCCTACGGATCATTGAGTCTAGCCCCTGTCAAGAATGCACAGTGGGAAATCGAACCCTCAACCTCTGGCTTGGCAGCCAGATGCCTAAACAAATAAATAAACATTCACAGCTTGAATTCGGCCTCCCACTCAACCAAGTCAATTCCCCTATTACTTGAAGTGGTTCAGCTTCCTCAGATTATGAAAGGGCGGGCCATGGAAAAATTAGGGTTTAGACTGTCCATGGTTGGCCAGTGAACCATTTTGACTGAGGGATTCTGGCACTTTATTATAAAAAAAGGAGCTTTCCCCCTATTCTGCATGAAAAAATTACTTTGTTGTTATTGTATTTTTACAAGAAGGGGTGTTGAAGAGGACGTTTATGGGATGATGATAGTGGTGATGTCGCTGGTCTCAAGCTCCAGCATAAACGTGGCTGGGTACTATACACTCTGAGATGAGTGTGTGTGTGTGTGTGTGTGTGTGTGTGTGTGTGTATGTATTATTCATTCATTCATTCATTCATTCGTTCGTTCATTCATCCCACCAATCTATTGACCAGACTTCTACTATAGGTGGCTCACAATACCACAACATTAACATGAATAAAATCCAATAATAAAATTCAGTAATTCAACCTCCGACAGCAAAATACCTTCAGCTGGGTCTGAGCATCGCATAGGATAGCAGAATAACACAAGAGGCAGCAACCCTGTATTTATGGCCCGGGAGGTTATTTATGTATTTAATATATTCTCTTCCTTTCTGTCTGCAAATGGCACTTCAGGCAGCTAGTTGCATTGCAACTTACTCTTCTGTTTTTGCATCTTAATACAACTACCTCCTTTTTGATGACTGGTAAAGTACTGTGATACATTACTGAAACAGCGACGTCTACGTTGGCTTGGGCACGTCGTGAGAATGGCTGATGGTCAGATTCCAAAAGATCTCCTGTATGGAGAATTAGTGCAGGGAAATCGCTCCAGAGGGAGACCATAGCTGCGATACAAGGACATCTGCAAGTGGGATTTGAAGGCCTTAGGAATGGACCTCAACAGATGGGAAACCCTGACATCTGAGCATTCAGCCTGGAGGCAGGTGTTGCATCACGGCCTCTCCCAATTTGAAGAGACCCTTGTCCTTCAGGCTGAGGCGAAGAGGCAGTCCCAAAACTAGCAAAATCAGGGAGCTGGATAGGGGACAGATTACATTTGTCTTCAGTGTGGAAGGGATTGTCACTCTAGAATAGGCCTCCTCAGCCACACTAGACGCTGTTCCAAGTCCTCCATACAGAGCACATTACCATAGTCTTTCGAAACCGAAGGATGCCTAACATAACAGTGTATACAAGCTACATGGAAAACATATTCTCTGTGTTTAGGGTCACAAGCAAAAAATGTGGGACAAAGCAAGGGGGAGGGAAAAAGGAAACGTTTGCATCAGCTGAACAGAGCAAAAGAAGGGATATGGTATAATCATCACAACAATCTAAGAAGAGGAAAACAACCTAAAAACTGAATTATACATTGAAAGGTAAGTAGAAGAATTTTTAAAGTGTTCCTTGCATAATTATATTATAAAGCACCCAGAGAGTGCTCTAGCACTATGGGGCAATACTCTGTTTCCCTGAAAATAAGTCCTAACCTGAAAATAAGCCCTAGTATTATTTTTCAGGATGCTTGTAATATAAGCCCTACCCCCAAAACAAGTTGCTTTCAAATATGTGTTTTCAACATCTCTTCCTTAATGTTCTAAAATGGAGACTGAAAATCTTTGCCTTCCAGACACTTGAGACAACAACTTCCACAGTTCCTTATCAATAACTGTGTTGATTGGGGCTTCAAGGGGTTGAAGTCAAAATCTCTAGAGGAAAAAAGGAGCCTAGCCCTTTGGGTGAGAGTGAATGAAGAGTGAGGGTCCATTGTCAAAAACTCATCATCATCTATTTTCCTGCAGGCATTATCGCTAGACACTTCTTCTCCCTGAGGCTAAATTCTGGTAGAGAATGACCGGGAAGAAAGAAATGTGGAAAGGAGTTTGTTATTACAGGAGGATTGGGGGGAGGGGGGAGAGCTTTGTTTAAAATAAGTTTCCTTTAGTTTGCACAAGACATGTCTTTATTGCATACTGTTCACTTGTCAATTTGTTTTGTTTTGTTTGTAAAAAACGTATTAACAAAATGCTGTTTTTAACCGCTTCAGGAGGAGAAACAAGGAGATGACATGGGTACATGGAAGCCATGAAGTACCCAACTGTTCATCATTGTCACGTCTCTTTTGTTCATCGATTTCTAACTCTATTTTCTGCTTTTGAATCAAAAGGGAACACACGCTGCTCTTGTACTGTATCATTACAGGTCAAGGAAAGCAAATGCTGATCTGTATTGAAATGACACTTTGCAGCACCTATTTTAAATCCACGCTCCTAAGGTAGAGTGAAAAATTATGTGACATGGGCAAGCTGCGCCATTTAAAGAAGCCATACTCTTTAAATGGCTTCAGCAAGATGGCATGTCATTTTGTCACAGGCACCTGGTGTTAATGTTCTTCTCAAGCTGAATTGCTAGGCTGCCAGTAAATGTTTAGGCGCTCAGTCTTCTTCTTTCTTTTAAGAAAAAAGGTTTCTAGCCCTCATGACTGGGGGGAAAAAAAGCTGAAGCTGTGAATGCAGGGAGCAAGGCTCTAAATATAACTGAGGCAGCACGCGCTAAAGAGCATCCAAAATTATGACTGCGTTTGGCAGTGCTGACCTGGGGTTAGCATTCTTGCTGGTATCCAATCTATTATAGTCTTCCGCCTACAAACTGACAGCTACTGAAGTCTTGGCTTCGGATTGTTTAGCAAGGGTGATTCCTTAATCATTCTCTCCCATTCTGCTAATGGGAAGAGCAGCAGCTGGGGAGAACATTTGCTGTGGGTCGCGCGTAGGCTGCATTAAGGATCAGCGCTTAAGCACACCCTTTCAGCGTTGATGCAGAACCCATTTAGATTTCAGCTGTGAACATGTTTAATCTTGTTCAAAACTGAGCCTCTTAAAATCTCTCCATAAAAGCTGGGAACTGTTAGAAATTAAAGCTTGCATGTATTACCTTTTCTGCAAAAGGTCACTGGAACGCCAGAAGAAGCAACATGTCTTTGCCTATTTGCAGTGGCAGAGAGCTTGGAAAGTTACTTTTTTTTAAAAAAAATGATTCATTATGTAACTTGTTTCAAAGGCTCCCCTGAGTAACTGGTTGCCATTACAAAATGTGTTGTTAACTATTATGTCCCTTTGCAAAAGGAATATTGTTATGCCCTCATTGCCTCCAAAAGATACACATCACAGGCCCTGTTTTCTTTGTGATGAGTTATTCCAAATGTTGCACAGACTATACACTGCGTTTCTTGAGGGATAGCTACTACCGCAGCTACTTTCATGTTCATTCAGTACCTCTTGATTCCTAACACAGAACTCATTTGTACCCACTCTGACTAACCCAGCCCAGAAGGTATCAGAGGAGACTCAAGAGTTGAATTGCACAAACTCTGTGTGGCAGTGGTGTCTACATTTGCTCTTGGTTCTGGTGAAATGCTGTGTAAATTTGATTACGCTGGACGACAGTCAACCTTTTTACCACCCAGACTAGGGCAAAGTACAGCTAAAACAACGTCAGCACCTTCATATGAATGTTGGCTTTGGCAAGCTGTGAAATGTGTTCCTTCCTGTCCATATCGACTCATATTGATCCAACATTACAAGGGTAAGTGGTATTTTAAGTTTATAAATCAAGAGGCCTCAAGAAGACCTGGGGCATGTCCTCCACTTGAAATTACCACCATAGATACATAGTTTGGGAGTAATCTAATTCCAAAGAACTGGTTCCTTTTTTCAATAAAGGTGCTTTGCCTGTATTGTGTAACAGTTGTAACTCAATAAGGAATATTTTTATTCCCTATTTTGGGTGTTTATCTATAACTTCCAAAGTTTCATTTATTGTTACAAGCTTGTGGTCTCACTGAATAGTGGTGCTGAGAGTTCTGGGAACTTGTGTAAGTTCCAATAAAATGAAGGCCAGCTACTTCAGGTAGAAGTAGGTAAGGAAGTTCCCTTTTATCCACCCTCACCAAAGTCTAGCACTTTTGGAATAACAACACTCACAAGGCTATTCTTAAGTGTAAATGGGTTTTGTATATTTAACTCACATGAACAGGCACTCAGTAGGTTTCAGGTTGATACAGAAAAAAAAATAGTAAGGCAAAAGTTTCTTTACTTAGCCCATGTGGCTGGGAGGATCTCTGGGGTTCAGAGATCCTGCCTGGAGGTCTAGCATCTTGCAAGGTGAAGAAGGATCTGGATTACAAAATGGAGTACAGTGGTGCCCTGCATAGCGACGATAATCCGTTCCGGAAAAATCGTTGCTATCCAGATTTGTCGCTATGCAAAAAGAAAAAGCCCATAGGAATGCATTAAACCCTGTTTAATGCATTCCTATGGGCTTAAACTCACCGTTATGTCAAAATCCTCCATACGGCCGCCATTTTCGCTGCCCGGTATGTGAGGAATGTGTACGAAAACACTGCAGGTGGCCATTTTTTTGCCGGTGGCCATTTTGGAACCGCCGATCAGCTGTTTTTAAAACATCGCTATGTGAAAATCGGTAAGCGAAACAGCTTACCGATCATCGCAAAGCGATTTTTTGCCATTAAAAAGATAGCAATGCGATCACTTTTGCGATCACAAGAAACAAATCGCTATGCGGATTCTTCGTTAAACGGGCCGCTCGTTAAGCGAGGCACCACTGTATCTCAAACCTCATGGTAAAGGAGGAGTGACAAGGGGTGGAGCTTATTTAACCAGGGGAAACAACAAATCCCTCTGATTGGTTTTTATAGAAACAAACAGGCAAAAAACAAGTTAGTCTCTGATGCAGGCCCCTTCCCCCCACATCTTGAAATTAGCATTTAGATTGCTGATTAGCCAACAAGTGGAAAGGAATATTGTATAGTTCAGGTGCTGGGCCAAGGTACTACTTCATGCTGTACAAAGGGTGTTGTGATGATGCTACAGTATCTTTGGGGAAAAGGTGTGCTTTGTGCCATGGGTGAATGGCTTGTAGCATTCTGGTGCTTTTAAACAGTAATTATAAAGTAACAGTGTGGCTACCTGTAAGTGGGATTAGCTCAGTGGTTTAGGTATCTGAGTGCAGGAGTTCAGGTCCCGAGTGGATCTCCTTGGAGAAGAGGCAACATGTGTGTCTTGGGCAAGGTGCATCATCCCAATGATGCCCAGAGAAGAAGGGCATGATAAACCACTTCTGTGTATTCTCCACCATGAAAACCCTGGAAAAGGTCACCATAAGTTGGAATCAACTTGAAGGCATGCAGTTATTATTAATTAAGCAAGAGCTATTTTCTTAGTCTTTAAAAAATATGGTGCTTCACCGAGTATGAAGTATTATTTGCCATAGAAGTTCATAGAGTATAGTCCATTTAATTAGATCCATGGAATGAAACATCAGAAGGGTTGCATAACAATTTTAAAAAAAGAGTTGTGGCAGTTTAAAGATTAACAAATGGCTTTCAGTGCTAGTTTTTGTGAGTTATAATCATTTTCTTCAGATAAATGAAGATATCCTTAAGGACATTTTGAGATATTCTGAGGCAGTAGAACATAATCCACAAAATGTCACCTTCAGATAAATTTGTTAGTCTTAAAATGCCGCAACCTCTTGTTTTTATTTTTGTTGCTGAAACAGACTAGTTTACCTCTTCAGGAACATCACAAGGTAGATATTTGTACACAAATGGGTTCAGAACTAGGGCCCATCTAGTCCAGCTCCCTGTATCTCACAGTGGCCCCATCAGATGCCTCTGGGAGCACACGAGGCAACTAAATACCTGTCTCCTGATACCCCTACCCTGCATCTGGTATTTGGAGGTACCTTCCTTTCAAGCCTCGAGATTACTGTATACATATTATAAAAGATGATTATAAAAGATGAGACCATTTCACAAGTGGATCCCACAACAGAAAAGGGATGATTCTGCGCCGGAGCCAAACATCTCTAAGCCTTGGTAAGGTAAGCTGGGGCTCCCCTTCATCTGAGATGATCTAAATGGAAGAAGGTCATCTTCCCTATGATCTGATCTTGAACGGTTTAAGAAAAACTCTGCTGAATCTTCTCTTGCTACTTAGTCAAAGAAGTAAGGTTGTTGAAGAAACTTTTGCCCGATTCTCAGCTTGATAGCACAGAAATGGAGAGTTCTGCTTATTCACAGAAAATAAGCCTAGAAGAAGAAGAAGATGATGAAGAAAATCAAGCAAGTAGAAATCAGTGCTGAATTGTACTACTGCAACAATGCCTGGAGGTTACATGTTTTGGCATCACCTGTTCAGGTTCTTCATATGGAGCTTCACATGCCCTACGCTGTTCTATCAGGCTTCACTGTACAGCTGATGAATGGGCTATGTGAATATAAAAAGCAAATGTATGTTTATGTGTTTGTTTTATTTCTATGCTCCTGTTCTTCTGGTGAAGGGACCCAAGTGGTACCTGTCTGTAGTACTACCTGAAGGTATTCAGTGGGTGTCTCTTTTGTCCCTTTTATACAAGTGCATCCCTATGTGTGCTTATTTCTGTTTGCATGCACATATCTATCTGCCTTTCTGTCTAACTTTACTCTTATTTTGTAGGCTACACTGCCAGGAGACTGAAATTCACAGTAATTCATGTGTACGGTGCCCCTATGTTTCTACTTGCGGACATGTAACTGCTAAAGAATTGTGGTGTGCATTTGATTCCAAATGTTGTATGTTATTGTAGTTAAATAAAAATTTCTGGTCTTATAGTTCCTGATTTCAACTCCCGAGCACTAACTCTTTATTAAATGTGTTTATAGTTATTGTCATCCACTGCTGGTTATCTCCATGAGTTTTTGTGTGCCTCAGCCTGGGACAATGTGGGGTAGGATTTAATCAAGCAGAATGGATTGAAGCAGAAGCCTCTGTGAATGTAAGGGTGCAGCTATACTGTTTAAATGAATCAGGAGCTGGATCGGGGTTTTGAAGTTGGTTTATGATCATGTGGCGTTTATGTTGGTGTGCACATCTTCTCGGGACAGCTTTTATTCTGGTTTTAAACTGTGTTGTATACTGGTCAAAGGGACTGTCTGGGCTTTAAAATAATTGCATTTTAAAGTGAATTAGCACCTGAGCATGCCAGCTTCCAATTTTTCCAGGTCCTTCATTGTGCCAAACTTTCTGTTGTGGGCTTTTTTTTTTTTTTTGGTCCTTTTGAAGAGAATTGTTTATTGCTGTTATAAGTTGTCTTTCTGTGAATTTTGCTTATTTTAAAACTATTTATTTATTTATTTATTTATTTATTTATTTATTTATTTATTTATTTATTTATTTATTTATTTGATTTATATTCCGCCCATCTTGTATATTTATACCGCTCTGAGCGGCTAACAACAGGATATATACAATAATAATAATATAAAACCAAAGCATCGGTTATTAACAAAACATACCAAAGATCATAAATGAGAGATAGATAAAGAAGAGAAAATTAAATTCAGTTCAATTAAATGCTGGCAGGAGGGAAGGCCTGGACATAAAGCCATGTTTTTAGTTGAATTTTAAATGTACCCAGCATAGGGGCCGCGCGAATCTCGGGAGGGAGATTGTTCCAAAGGCAAGGAGCCACCACTGAGAAGGCCCGGTTTCGCGTCTTTTCCCTCCGGGCCTCCCTCAGCATCAGGCTCCTCACCCTCACATCCTGGCTCACGTGGGTGGTTCGGGTAGATCTTGGTGGGAGAAGGCGTTCCGCCAAGTATCGAGGTCCCAAACCGTTTAGGGCCTTATAAGTGAGCATTAAAACTTTGGAGTCGATATGGAAACGGATGGGCAGCCAATGCAGTCTAGCCAGGACAGGAGAAATGTGATTGTATTTTCTCCCTCCAGTGAGGAGTCTGGCTGCTGCATTCTGCACCATCTGAAGTTTCCGTATCAGCCTCAAAGGCAGCCCCACGTAGAGCGCGTTGCAGTGATCTAATCTTTAGATTACGAGCGCTTGCACTAAGGTAGTGAGCGCCCCCGTGTTGCGATAGGGTTGCAGCCAGGCAATCCGCCAAAGGTGGAAAAAGGCGGAGCGGACAACCGACGCCACCTGTGTTTCGATGGTGAGCGTCGGTTCGAGAGCTATGCCCAAGCTGCAGACCCCACTCACCGGTGCCAGGGTCGCCCCCCTGAACGAGAGAGAGCCGACCACGCCACCACCCCTGGGGGCCCCCACCCTCAGGACTTCCGTCTTGTCCGGGTTCAGCCTCAGGCCATTCTCCTGCATCCATTCCAGTACAGTCCCCAGGCAGCGCTGGAGGGACAGGACGGCATCACCTGCAGTTGATGAAAAGATGTAGAGCTGGGTGTCATCAGCGTACTGGTGACACGATGCTCCACACCCCCTGATGACCCCAGCTAGTGGTCTCATATAGATGTTAAACATCATTGGGGAGATAATCGACCCCTGTGGAACCCCACAGTTGGAGCTCCACGGGGCCGAGACACTCTCCCCAAGCTGAACTCTCTGGGGTTGGTCCTCCAAGAAGGAGTGGAGCCAGGCTAACGCCAAGCCACCGATTCTCAACTTGGAGAGCCTCCCCAGGAGGATACCGTGGTCGTATCTCAATGTGGCATAGTGCTAGATTGATGTTACAGATAGAAATGTTTTGTTTCGTTTTTTAAGCTCACTTTCTGACCCAAAAAGAGTGCACTTAGCTGCATTTCATATTGGTATATATTTTAAATTGATGTCAAGCATAGGAAACCAGACAGAAAAACACAAGTATTACAATGTATAGCTGAGCCCTATGTTATGGAGCCTCCAGACATCTCTTGTTAGGGTATAGCAATTTGTCAAAACTGCACTCCAGTGAGTTTATTGGCTTCTCTATTTGTCATCTGCTACTGGTTTCTGGAAGGACAGATCCTGAAGCTGAGGTTCCAATACTTTGGCTATCTCATGAGAAGAGAAGACTCCCTGGAAAAGCCCCTGATATTGGGAAAGTGTGAGGGCAAGAGGAGAAGGGGACGACAGAGAATGAGATGGTTGGACAGTGTCATCAAAGCTACCAACATGAATTTAACACAACTCCAGGAGGCAGTGGAAGACAAGGAGGGCCTGGTGTGCTCTGGTCCATGGGGTCACGAAGAGTCGGACACGACTTAACAACTAAACAAGAACAAAAAGTGATTTCTGAGAAAGAATAGCATACAGAGGATTCTAACACCCTTCAAGCAGCAATCAGTCACACATGCAACTTCTTTTCAGAAAGGCATCCATGTTAATCTGTTTCAGCAAAAACAGAAATAATAAAAAAAGGTGATAGTAGTATCTAATGGGTTTAGTCCAGGGTGAGATTTCATGGATTATAATCCAGTTCTATGGGAACAACATCAATTCGCATTGTCAATTTATCCCAAACATGTTGGACGTCTCAGGAAGTTGCATTCAACTATTGTTGTTATTGTTGTTTTCACTTGCTGATATATGGTAATGCGATGAATGAGCGATCTTCAAAATGTCCTCTCTTCTGCTCAAACCTGTGGCTTCCTTTAGAGAGTCCCTCTCATTTGTAATGAGGTGCACTCGTATGCAGACCAGGGCTTGAAAAAAATATAGCTTTTTGGATTTCAACTACCAGAATTCCTTAGCCATGGAAACTTATAGATTCATCCATCCAGGCAGGGAATGTCTGTGTCTTTGTGTATGCTGATTTGTTTATTTGTACCTCATCATTTTAGGTCTCCATGAACACACTGGCACTTTGCTATATCTGTAAGAGAAGAGCTGCAGAGAAAAGTTCCACAAATCTGCTGTAAGTGATTTCACAAAACAAACAGTAACAGACACATTCCTTCCAGTCTTGTCTCAGGTCAAGAGCTTGTAAACTGTGCGCAATATAATCTATCCTTAAAATATAGAAAAGCAAAAATGTTGCCATTCTGTACAAGTCTCTGAAATATCTTGGCCTTTGCAGCCCTTAGGAACCATTTGGATTTTCAACTTTAGAGGTTGCCTAGCACATCACAATGACAAACAATTAACACATTCTACGGATCTTCCTTCGATGGTTCAAGTAATCCCAGGATTCAAATGTTATTAGACTTCCAAGAGCTTTGGAAACTTCAAATTTTTCCTGCCTGCATTATCCTTTCCCAGGCTATCAACAGCTGTTTTCATTCTTAATAGCTATGTCCCAGTTGTGCCTCTCCATAGCCTTCCTAATGCCCTCTGCAGATTTGTCTGCAATTATACATCTAAGCTCCTTGTAGACAGAAAACCAGGGAAGGAACAAATTTCTCTGACAGCAGTGATTTGATTTAGAGCAGAGAATTCCAGAGCAATTCTGAAACCCGGGTTCAAATCTATGCTGAGATCTCAACTCATACTGGGTGGTCATTGGTAAATCATTATCTTAAACACAGCTGCCTAACAAGAAAATACAAATAAGGGTTTGTCCAGATGATATGTTTTGTTTTGTTCCATCTGCTATCAATTATCAAAAAAAGTGTTGCCAATATAATGACCACCCAGTCAGACATGGGCATCCATCAGTAGCTCATTAAGGAGGCATTCATTTATTACAGTTAGTTTGACTGGACATGTGTCCTTCTTTCTGGCTGGTCTGCTGTTTCTCTTTTGCTGGATCCTTACTTATGCCTCCTTTATTCTCATCCTAGCATTTCTATGATGAATGTACCTGTATGCTAAATCAACTGTGTTAAATGTATGTGCTATAAATACAGGAAACTAATGTAGCATCCGAGTTTGGAAAAATTTCACTTTTTTGACACCAACTCCAAGAATTCCCCAGACATCATGAGAGATACTGGGAATAGTTATCTTGGATTTTAGAAACAGAATTGTTTTGAAACATCTGTTTGTGATATTTGGCTTTTTCATTAACCCTTGTTACTTCAAGGCAAAACTTTTAAGATACTTCTATTTTATTTTTAGAGGCACCCTATAAAGAGCCTAATGGGAAGAAAGACAACCAGTTCCCTAAGCCCTTGCACCTCCCACAGAATTTAGCTGCTCACAACCATTTCTTCTGTTTTCTTCACAGAAATAATATTGCTGATGAAGCTGTAACTCCCCATCTGTATGTAATGGAAACTCCTTTGAGGGCTTTGATTTCTTGGCTAAAGCCCCCAGAATTCTGACTGGGAAATTTACTGGAGAATTCTGGGGGTGAACCTCAAGAATCTGTAAGTCTTATGCCTGTTTCATAGATTACAAGAAATTATTGTTAGGACAGAATGTAAACAAATGGAATGGTTTCCATTTGGTGAAAGTGTCAGGCAAGGGTGTATTTTATCTGTCTGTTCAATCTACATGCCCAACATATCATACAGCAAGATGTATTAGTTTCGGCAAAAGGAGAGGAGAAATGGATAAAAGAAAGTATATCATACTATCACTGGCAGAAAGCATCAAGGACTAGAAATGACTCCTGGTGAAGGCGAAAGAAGGAAGTATAAAAGCAGGATTGGAATTGAAAACAAAGATAATGACTGCAGAAGAATTACATACTTTAATGTTAGCAATAAAGAAAGTGAAACTGTTGAAGTTTTTTTTTACCTCTGACCAATCATCAATTCAGAGGGAGACTGCACCCAAGAAATCAGAAGAAGACTGAAAAGGCAACTGCAAGGGACTAGAAAAGATCCTCAAGTGTGGATGTGTCACTGGAGACAAGGAGCAAATCACCCATACAACACTATAGAATCTAGTTGAAGAAATCTTGTGTTTAGGAGAATTTTTCTGACTTCTTGCAAGGATAACTCAATGAGTTAATAGCTTGGAGCCCATCACTTATGTGATTAAGTAATCGTGACAATAGTGCCATCCAGGAAAAGGCTACTGAGTTTCTTTTAAAACACAACGTTCTAATCTTTGGCTCTAAATACGCCACCACTTTTTTAGGGGAAATAAAGTTCCTTAATAATCTGGATAATGAAGTAGCAGTCCTGATCAGTTTATATGCCAATGACATTGATGTTCAAGTAGTCTTCTCAACATTTGCTAATAAAGAAAAAGGATAATAGAAGCATAGAATAATGGAGTTGAAAGGGGGCTATAAATCCCCTGCTCAATGTGGGAATTCGAATCAAAATGAGAAATGATTTTAAAAAGTGGTTATTCAGACAGGCCTTCCAGGATTTTAAAACATCCTGAATCTACAGTGTTCTCAATAACTAACATCCTACTTACCACCATGCTTTAAATAAAAACACGTTAGTATGCTTTTATTATCAGGTTTCTTAGTGTAATGTGTTTATTTCCTTTCATATTTTGTTTGTCGTTGCTGATTATTGTTGTTATGTTACTGTTTTACCCTGTTTTGTAAAGCGCCCAGAATTGCCTTGCAGCCAGATGGGTGGCATAAAATCAATCAATCAATCAATCAATCAATCAATCAATCAATCAATCAATCAATCAATCAATCAAACAAACAAACAAACAAACAAACAACTTACAAATGATTGTCTAATTTTCTCTTGAATGCCTCCAGCAATGGAGCACTTACCACCAGCCCCAAGTTAATTTATTCCATTCTCGTACTTCTCTGTTAGAATTTTTTTCCTGATACTCAACTGAAATCTGGCTTCCTGTAACTTGAGCCCATTATTGCATGTCCTGCACTCTGGGATGATCAAGAATCATCTCAATCTTTTTTTCTCACGAATAAACATGTCTATTTCCTTCCATCCTTCCTCATAGGACTTGGCTTCCAGTCCCCTGATCATCCTTGTTAAACTTCTTTAAACTTCTTCCAGTTTGTCTGCATCCTTCTTAAAGTATGGTGTCCAGAACTGGAAACAGTACTCAAGATGAGGCCTAACCAGTACTGAACAGAGTAAATCTAGGTCCCCTTACTGTCACTTTTTCCACCAAGTCATCTCTATTAGTTAGAATCAAGTCAAGAATAGGTACCTCCTCTAGTTTCTTCCACTTTTTGTAAGAGAAATTTATCAGCAACACAAGCCAGGAATTTCTTGGAAGGGCCATATCTGGCAGAATTTGCCAGATTTCAATGGCTTCCCTGTGCAGTCTAACGTAATGATGGCTGGGTCCCGTGGGTATGGGGTGCATGGTAGAATTTAGTGTATAGCAAACACTATTATTTGTACAGTATTTTAGTATTTAGGTTGTATTTGTTTTCTGTTTTTTTAATAAAATAAATCAAAAAGACTAGTTGCTTTATATTTTTTGTTATCCAAATCCCCAAATACTTGTACTACAACTACTCTTCTATTTTTTTTTTAGGGTGTGGATTCAGTGATTCAGCTTGGCTGAGCTTCAGCCTCTTTCATATCCTCCCATTAGGGTCTCCTGTATGTTTTTCTCTGCATTATGTCTGCCTGATTCCTTCTCAAGACTCTTCTTCACGAATCTGACAGTGGCTTTGCAATTTTACTGGCGGAAAGTGTCTTCTTCTTTTTGCTCCTAACTGTGACTCTTTTCCATAGCGCTTCCTGCACTATGTTCTCTCCTCCCTCCTCAGCATTCTCTTCCCCGGCTTTGTCTTGCAGTTCTTCCACCTCCAGTGCCTCCCTTGGCTGCTGCTGTTGCTCAAGAGTTCTGTCTATGTAGTCTACCTCTTCTCATATAGCCTTAAGGGTGGCCACTTGTTGCTCCAGTTCCCTCACTTCCAACATTGCAGCCAGTTTGCACTTGCTGGATGTGTATGCCATGTTTTTCTCAGAAGAAAACATTGCATACCTCTTCAAGATCACTACCACAGAAATACTGCTTGCTCTCATAATACCTGCTAGACTTTTACTTTCCTCTGTTTCTCTATGAGTGCCCTTTCCTTTGTCTTCACTGAAGGATACCGGGAAAGTCCACTAATATACAGTGGTGCCTCACAAGACGATTGCCTCACGGGACGATTAATCCGCAAGACAATGGTTTTTTGCAATTGCTGTTGCACTTCGCAAAATGGTTTTTCCTATGGGCAATTTTTGCTACACGATATTTGGGTCCGTGCTTCGCAAGACGGTTTTTCTCCCCCATTGGAACACATTAAATAGATTTCAGTGCATTCCAATGGGGAAACGCGTTTCGCAAGACGATGTTTTCACAAGACAGCAATTTATGCGGAACGAATTAACATCGTCTTGCGAGGCACCACTGTATAACTCTCCACCTTTGTCTTCTTGGTTTCCTTTTTCTTTTGTTTCTTCTTCCACTAGATCCTTTCCTTGCTATTCCCTCCCTCATCAAACTCCTGATTGCTCACTCCCCGGAATCTGTCTCAATTTTATTTCTCTGCTCTGCTAGGAGTCATACAGAAGAATACTTTGTTTCATTGCAAGGTAAGAGCACTGGATATGTAAAGAGAATCTAATTTGGCTATGAAACCCTGGGAGGGAGGGATGGAGAAACCCTGGGAGGGAGGGATGGAGAAAGGATTAGCTCCATAAGTATTCCTTTACATGCTGAATGAATGACACTAAGTCACATGGCACAAAAGGAAAGCTATGAAAAATGCAAGCAGCTTAGCTTCCTCTGGAGAGAAGGGACTTCTAATTAACAAACTAATCTACACCAAGGGATATGTTCTGGGTGAAAAAGTTGGATGGATGTAATTTGAAAAGTAGAAAAAAGAAAAAACTGCAGTCTTCCTTTTCCACTCTTTCCCCATGCAATGCTATTGTCTCTACTGTTACTTACACTAAAACAAGGATAATGCTGTTATCAGAATTGCTACTTAAACAGGAGAAAGGGTCAAGTAAAAAGCTGTAGAATGGGGTGTTTTAATTGCTGAAGGAAACAGAAAATAAGGGATAACAGTGATCGTTTCAGCTGGCATCGGAGAGAGTAAGAAAGGGAGGAAAAGAGAGAAAGAAACCACACTTTGGCCATTATAGTTAACAATAGTCCCCATCATCTCCAGGCAGTGTTGGCATTAGACCACAACTTAGATGTGATTTGTTCTTGTTTAGTCATTAAGTCTTGTCCGACTCTTCGTGAACTCATGGACCAGAGCATGCCAGGCCCTCCTATCTTCCACTGCCTCCCGGAGTTGCGTCAAATTCATGTTGGTTGCTTCGCAGACACTGTCCAACCATCTCATCCTTTGTCATCCCCTTCTCCTCTTGCCTTCACACTTTCCCAACATCAGGGTCTTTTCCAGCGAGGTTTCTCTTTTCATGAGACAGCCAAAGTATTGGAGCCTCAGCTTCAGGATCTGTCCTTCCAGTGAGCACTCAGGGTTGATTAGATATGATGCAGCCACAATGTTTAATTAAAAGTCTGGGGGCTTGAAAGTGTGGCAGCAACTGTTACCTTAGGATCTGTTTGGAATCAGTGATCCAAATTGCATGTGTTAGTTGCGTAGCATGTCTTTATACAAGTTGGCAAAACTAGAATGGAATCAGGGGTATTTGCGTTATTCTGGGATGACTACAGGATGGGGTGAGTAGTGGGGTGTAGTAATACAGCAACAAAGTTTTCATATTGCCATTTGCAGGGTAAAAAAAGATGAGCAGTAATTTGAAATGAGGGAAGGAGGAAGTGAAAAAAATACAGTAGATTCAGCTGCTGGCACCAAAGAAGAAGTTGAGTGACAGCTCAACTCCCCAATAAACCCCCTAATCTCCCCTGGGCCCTCCAATCACTGAGGCATTAGGGAAGGTCCAGGCGAAGATCACAGCCACTCTATCAGTTATTTCAGGGAGCTGTGGGGAGAAAAGGAAGAGTTGTGTCTTTGGGTTGCCTTTCTACATTCCGGAACATTCTCCTTTTTCTTTGTTCTTTTATTCAGTTTAATTTCCTAAACTTAAGTGAAATATTGTTACAGTATGAGGATTGGGTGTGTACATGATTGTGGAAGGACGAATGTTGTATGGGCTTTGAGTAGATAGGTCACACAGCTGGGTCAATGGTTAGCCTCCCCAAGTCATACCCATTTGCTATTTTATTTGTTTTATTTGTTTGTTTAAATCAGAGATCTGAAAACACACAAAATCCTCTGGCCCAAGGAAAATGCATGTTGGAATGTCTCTTAAAGGGTACGGCATGAGTCAGCCCCAATTTGTATGCCCTTTGTTTTGGTACAGAAATGTTTGGGGGGGCATACCCTTACTGTACATATGTTTATGTATTAATTGTCAGTATTCCTTACCTCTCCAATAGACCTCCCTTCTTTATCCTCAGAACAACCTTGTTGGGATTGATATCAATGTTGATTCACCATTCAGCAAGTGATTTCATGCTTCTCATGTAGCTCAGATGAGCAAAATATAAATTGCACTGAAGCACATGCTCTGGCATTTGCAGACCTACAGCCTTGAAGAGATGAAACATATAAGAAGCACTTGAGACATGTTGACCTGATCAGTTGACAGCAAAAGGGCTTGACTGATGGGTAGTTCATTCCTGTTTAGGAACTTGGGTCTGTGGATCTCTCTGAGTGAAAGCTGGCAACCATAGCAAATAATCCACAGCAGAAGCCAGAGGTCTGCACACACATGCGTCGCAGTGAACCTCAGCTCTGGAGAAACACCGAGTGTTGTGACTAAAATAAAATTTCTCCTATTTTACATGCATCATATCTATTTATTGAATTAATTAACTATTATCTGGGCCATTACAACCATTGTAAAACAATTTACAGTGCAAAAAAAATGTTCAATTCTAAAAGAGCAGTAAAACAAATGATACAGAAAGGCAGAGAAAGCTAGGTGCTGACAGGTCTAAATGGCAGGTGCCGATAGGTGTAAAATATGCAAACACTAGGATGGAAAATCAGAGGTGAGTAGGGAGAAGGCGTTAAAAGCCTGTAAAAAGTTTCTTCTCAGTGCCCAATAAGACAGCATACATTACAGAAGGCACCAAACAAGCCTTTTGCGGGAAAGCAGTTTATAAATGAGGGGCCATGATTAAAAAGGCCCTTTGCGCCCCCCTCCTCCTCTGTGCATACCAGCCTGACAAGGCACACTAAGAACGGCCTGTGGTCCTGATCTCAGAGCATAGGGAGGTGTGTATGGTGTGATATTCCTTTAAATATTTAAAGCTGAAGAAGTGCTTAAAAATGATGGAAGGGGACATTTTGGTAAAACATGTCCAAAGAGCCAGTGTGGCATAGTGATTAGTGTGTTGACCTACAATTTTCGGAGATCTGGGTTCAAATTCCCACTTGGTCATGAAAGTGAACTTAAGTCTGACTATTCTGTCAAAGTGGTACTTCTGTGACTGCAACTCATGAGGCAACTATATCTGAGGCAACTCAAAGATTACTGCCTTCTCACAGTTGGACAAACTCTACTGTGTTCTCACAATAACAGGGTTTTAGGAGAGACCCCTACTCCCCGAGTCCTACTCTCTGTAACAAGCAGCAGGGCTCCTAAATGCAGCAAATCTTGTCACATTTTGAAGTCATGAAGCTGATGGGATGAGCTTGAGCTGGTCATATACATCCTGAGCCTGTCCTACCTCTCAGGATAAGGATAAAGCCAGAAGTTGGTGCTCATTGGAGGAAGATGGTTATGTGCCCTCAAGTTGCGATTTATTTATAGTGACCCTACTAAGGCTTTCAAAATGAGGTATTTAAGCAGTGGTTTTATCAATTCCACGCTCTCAATGAGTTTCCATGGCTGAGTGGGGATTGAAAACCTGGTCTCCAGAATCCTAGTCTACCACTTTATCCTCTACCACACTGAGTATCTCTCACTGGAGGAAATATGGGATATAAATGTACTGTAATAACAAACGGTTCTCTTGGCTCCCAACTATGTCTAGATGGCTTTCTAAAGTGACTGAAGCAGAAGACTCCTAAATGGCAATCAGCTTGGCAGCAAGAGAGCTTGTCATTGTTGTGAGGGATATTGCTAGATGTGGGGGAAAGAGGTCACTGAGCCATTAAATAAACTGGATTTAGCCATGTCACTTTCTCTGCACTTGAGAATATGACACAATTGTATTTCAATAATTACTGTATTTTTTGCACCATAAGACTCACTTTTTCCCCACAAAACAGGGGTGTGGAAAGTCTGTGCGTCTTATGGAGCTAAGAAAACAGATTATATTTTCCTGTTTTCTTCTCCTAAAAAATTGGTGCGTCTTATGGAAAGGTGCGTCTTATGGAGCGAAAAATACGGTAACTAACACAGATTGTTATTTTTCAAGGTACACTGGCTATAAGGAAATTTTAATAAATTGTGCAATTTAAAATCGGAAATATGAGTCATTAAGAAAGACACTAAAGATATTATGTTGTGTGTATTTCCTATTTATTTCACAGACCAGTTTTGTAATGGCTACAGAAAAGGAACTCTCTCCATCTCTGCCCACTTCAGTCAAATGCTTGGCTGTTTGTAAAAGTGTATCTGGAAAGAGTATGTCTTTGCATCTCCTGTACCACAGTGGAGAATCTCTGACACACATGCTGTTTTCAGCTGCAAGTCCTAAGAGCCTCAGCTAGCATGGGCAATACTGAGGGATTATGGAAGTTGTAGTCCAAAACATCTGAAGGGCCAAAGGCTGCTGAGCCCTGTCTTATACACATCTCCCTCAACCCCCAACTCACAGAGGTGGCTTCCTCTTTGAACAAGCCCTGGCTCTCTATAGTTTTCTTAGAAGCCATATAGATGGAATTTGGCTAGACTGGAAGAAAAGTACAAAAGGCCTGAAATTTCAGAGAAGAAAAGGGCTTAATCAAGGACATTTAATAGTCACTTGAAGTGTGTTCAATTATTTGGGAATGCCAAGTGGCATTCTTTCAAGCCATTTGCATTTTTAAAAAAAAACTGTGCTTCATCTTTTATCATAATCAGCTTTAGAAGGTCATAAGAACATTGAAAACTGCCTCACAATGAGCTTGGAACTGCCCATTCTGGAAATCTAGCCTAGTATTACCAACTCTGGCTGGAAGCAACTCTTCAAAGTTTGAGGCAGACTTCCTTCCCAGCCCTACCCAAGGCCCTTGACGGCTACCCATTCAAATACTAAACAAGCCAGTCCTTGCTTAGCTTCTGAAATTGGAGGTTACTGAGTGTGCTCGGCACAGCATGGTGCTTCTTCAAGTTTCAAGTGATTTGTCATGTGGAAAAGAGTTAAGAGAAACACACACACATCTGTCCACCAGGTGCCAGTGAGAACTCCAGTTCAGAGTCTCAACTGGAAAGTTTATAGCAGATGAGAGCAAGTATCTCATGTTTTTAAAATCAGCTGTCATTTAGGAGAACCCATAAAGTGGGACTATACTGCTGCCACACATTTAGAAAGAATACATACGTATAGCATGCATTGGAACAAATCCAACTACTAACGACTGTCAAATAGGCAGAACAACCCAAACAGCTTGGATGACAGAGAATGCATGGCAAAGAAATGGCTGGAATCCAGGGCCAGGCAAACCCACACCAATTGATGGAGATGGGCACTACAGAAGCTGCATACTTTCCCCTCCATCCTAGGATCATGCTTGAGAGTACAGGACACCTTTGGAAGCTGACTGAAAGCCACCTCCCCTCAGATCTTTTAACAGCTCTCCCTCCCACCCTTTTTTCCTTTGGTATTACAAGTGTGAGAAAGTGATGTCTTTGCCAGCAACAAGGAAGAGTGTGAGAGTGGGACTTCTCCATTTATAGGACTGTGCCCCAAAGGGTGGAGAAAAGAGCCCACCATCCTGTAGAAGAAACCACAAAACTTCAGTGTATTGTTTCCCCCTTCATGTCTAGGATTTTATTTGAAAATCCTCTGCTTTAATCCTTGGCTCCCTTTTGACTTTCGTTATTTATCAGAAAACAAACCAAGAAGACTGGCAGTGATGTGCCAACGCCTTCATTGAGAAGAGGAGTCAACATGGAAAGTGCAGTTTCAAAACAACCTTTATTCTGGTTGAAGACCTAGTACAATTTTTTAAAAGCAACTTAAAACAGGACAACAGCTCCATCAATTTAAGAAAGCCAACATTTTCTAAGGAGGTGAATTTGTTAATATTGCCTTTTAAAGGCAATGTGCAACTGATCTGTTTAGCCTCTGCCTCCCTAAAAAAAATCAATTAAAACAAAAAAATATAATGTTTTAAAAGACATTTAAGAGAACAGAGCTTAGCTTTATTTTTAAGGTGGGGAAAATAAGAATAAAAATAGCAGCATCTTGAGCAGCTAATGCAATCTCATAGGGACAAATGGCAAGGCAATTTTTCCTAATTTTGTATCTGGCTCATTTTAGTGAGATCGTGCTACTTTTTGTTTGTTTGTTTAAAGGAACATTGCATTTTGAACTGTGTCCCATGGGAGGCATTGAGCTGGGAACTGCCCATTCTGGAAAGCGATCCTGAACAAAAGCCACTATAGGAATCACTTTTCCAAACAAATACCATGCATAGCAAAAGCTCTGTGTTAAATCGAACCAATGTTCTTTACAATTAAAAAAAAAACACATCAGAATGATAACCCCCCAAAGCATCATAGCTCATTGTTAATTACAAGACAAAGCCACTTTTTCTACAACAGCTGACATTGAAACATAAGATTTGGCTTACACATTAAAACAAATTCTAGAAACATCTTTTCCAAGCTCCCCTATGCCTTTTGAACAAGTGACCTGAAGTAAATTCAGACACACCTATGCTATTCATTCTTCACTAGTGAAGCTCAAGTGAGGAGGAGTGGGGAGTGTGTGTATTTGTTGTCAAAACAAATTAGAGATGGTGAAATACACCATTTTTTACGTTAGCTGTATGGAGAACAGATTTCCTCCATATTCAAATGTCTTTTATGAAAAAAAATCCTGTGTATCTGAATTATTTCCATGCAAACAGCATTCCCATTTACACAAGCTTCTGATTATCAGAATTTGATACTATTTTTGATTTTATTTTATTTTTCAACAAACTGAAATGCCAAAACGTTTAGAGAACCCTTAGGACAGCTTAACAACACATGAAACGACAATGAACTCCAAACACTAAAATACAATTAGGAACACTGCCAGCCTGTCACTTTCAGCCAGTTTGAATAAATGGGAAATTTGGAGAAAAAATTCACTGCATGCTTAGATTCATTGAAAACTGCAGCCAAAATACATCCATTCATGCACTCTCTCTCCCATACACACGTATATAAAAGTACATCAGAGACCACAAACCTAAGCCTCAAGTTAAGGAATCCATAACTTGTTTTGTCTGTAGTAGATGCATTCATGATATAAACATGGCAGTTCTTATTCCAGAAGCCCTGTTATCTTCGCAGTTCAGTAATTTTGGTTTTGTCTCTCTGTGTTCTCAACCAGAGAGGGAGTCACATGTGGAGAAGCTGGCTTTTGCATGAGTATCTGCTGCTGGAATTGAGAACCACCTGCTAAAACGGGTACTGTGCAGGTAGTCCCCAAGGCTCACCCAGGGACTATGCAGGTGGTTCCCAATACATGATTGGCAACAGCACACAGCACCAAACAAATGGTCAATACTGTTCAAACTGAAGTACTGATCAACTGTTTTGGGGGGGAAGGGTTGTGGTGGTAGGATGGCTGAACACAGGCCCCCGTTTTCTCTCTTAAAAAAGGGACCTAGAACCAGGCTTCTCTCCTCTACAAAGAGAAGGACCAGATTTGACAGTAAGTCAGGTATGGGAACCTACTGGTGCACATTCATGTTGCTCTATCAAAGTGCATTTTGGTCAGATTAAAATTAAAATTACTTGCTCTTCATCAACCACTCACAAGTTGCCTTTTAAGAACAAGAGCAAGATGCATGCTTTTCTGCCCTTCAGAGGTCTAGGGAAAGAGTCAAGAAACGTGTTAAAACTGGGGGGGGGGGCAATTTGGGGTTGATCTTTGCTCCATGAGATGAAATGTGATTTAGTCCACTTCCTCCTGAGAAGACCTAGAGTCATTCCACTGACTCTAGTGAGACTAATTCAGCACAAGAGGATTAAAATTTGCAGCCTGCAGTGGTAGCCCTAACTCCTTCCAAAGTCTCTCTGAAGGTTGGCAAAATCCCTGTTGACTTTTAAAGGTGTCTGAAGTGAACCCTGAAGAATGCTGAAATAAGCTACATTCTTCAGGAAAGTTAAGTCAACATATTATTGTTTAAAAAATCTTTTCACACAGCATCAGATAGTAAAAATATTGGTAAATTAAAAAAAGTGGAAACAAAACCAACTTTTTATAGTGTTAGCAAACAATAAAAATATATCTACAAGTAGTCCTTGATGCTTCATTTTAAGAAGCACAGATTGCCTAAGGGATCAAAACCATAAAGCGCTCTACAAGATCTATTTTCTCTATGCTTATTTACTGAAAAAGGAAATCTGCCCAGAGTTCCTTGGTGGAAAATATAAAATACAACTATGGTCTTTATTTTGCTATTGAAGAAATGCAGAATTTGGTTAAACACTATAATACTGAGGTTTTATGTTTTATTCATTACTTTTACTCAGTTGGTAGCTGATATCTCTTTTCTCTTTCAAATGAAAATCTTTGTATTTTTTTAATTTAAAAGAGACAAATGTAACAAAATATTTGTGGGGAAAAAGGTGTCAAAAACAAGAGCTTTCTAAAATTACTCTTATTGTTATACAGTATGAAATATAGATGCCAAATGCACAAATTTTTTTAAAAGAAAGCAAAATTATCTCATGTGATATAAACAGTATCTTGATGCAGTGTCTACTAGAATTGTTGACCAGAATTTTACACAGGTCTGAAAGATTAAATCTGATTTATCTACTCTAGCAGTCAGTGTTTTCCATCTCTCTATGTGCAGCATTCAAAAAAAGATGGAAACGTCTTCCAAATACAAGTACACCCAGGAGAAATACCTAAAACTGAATCGAATATAGTGGGATATCATAATCGGAATATATTTTCCAAACAATATTGCTGAAATCAGAGATACTTTGCAATGTTCATATATTTTTATTGAGTAAAGCAGCTTTGATGCTTATCAGGCACTGCCCAACAAAATATTAATTAAAAAAAGAGAAGTCTTCAATTTTAACCTTGAGCTTGTAGCTCAATACTCTTTAAAACGGGGGGCGGGGGAACCCTGTTAAAACAGCTCATAGTTTAAATTCCAATGCCAACTTTTACTGACATCCTGTACATTTCTTTTTAAAATTAAAAAAGGGTGGGGAATGAACATAATGAAAATTAACACAAAAATATGAGTTAATAGAACATTTTGAGATGACAAAGGAAAAAAATAAAGCAAGCTTATCCTCTAGTTACACTTGAAACAAAAACAGCCTACAGAAAATGAAGTATTGCATAGCAGTGTAAGGATTCAGCTTTTTGAAAACCAAATAATGAACAGAATAAGTTTGGTACTGAAGGTAGCCGTCTATGATAGCTAGTAATCCAGAACTATGTACATATTATATACTGTAGTCCATAAAAGTCCAGTTTTCTTCAGTCTTAAATATCTTCTTTAAAACAAGATTTTCAACGTCTAAACAAAAAACACTTCCTGGCACTTTCTGTCACCATGCCCATTTCTCTGATGAACACATTGCTGAAGTCTTTAAAGTGTCCCTTAAAAATGAAAGTGCCATTCTGCTACATATTCTCCATGAAATCAGCAATCCAGAGCTGTGGGCAACTGCACCCCTATTTGCAGCTGCATCACCCAAATCACAATAACTGAGAATTTCTGCTGCCATTTATACAGCCCCCGTTAGACTTTGGGGTCTTCAGAGTTCCAACATCTGAGCTCTTAAAGCTTCAAAAAGATGGTCTGCAAGCACCACGGTTAAAGGCCTCTACATCCCTACAGGGAGAGAACACTTCTCTCTCATTGTGTATTTTTCCTTTGCTTGTTTTTTTAAAAGCACTTTAGATTAGAAATGTGTGTTCACAGCTCTCAACTCAGCTATCTCTTCCACTGCAGTTGTGAAGAAAGCTTCAGTCCCATTCAAAGACAGATGGCTTTGACACCTTCACTCCAACTCAAGAGCCTTCTCTACCCAGAGGCTTCAGGATTCTTGAATTATCTTTGTGGGTGTTGAATAAAAAGAGACAAATCCCAGAGTATTAGCATCTTCATCGCCTCTGCTGTGCATATACTGGATAGGCTAGTGTGACATTGAGAGAGTCATTGTGCTGCACTAGCGATGTGTGTTGATAATGTAGCACCAGTTCTTTCAGCGAGTTGTACAGGTTATATGGCTCCGCGAATCCATATCCAGTAGGTGTTTTGTTGATAACACAGTGCTTCACTTCACCATCCACACTAAGGAAGAAAAGATGGAAGTTCTTATGTTAGAAAAGAAGAACTTACTTGACTTGTCTTGCAAATAAAACAATGAAAATACATTTAAATCCATTATTACTGTATAATCTAAAATTACTTCCTCTATTTTAGTTGTATTATTTAACAACATATTTGCAATTACCCCATAGGCAGAATAATAGAGTTGATGGAGGCCTATAGGGCCACTGAATCCAACCCCCTGCTCAACGCAAGAGTCTAAATCAGACTATATCTATCAGATACTTCTCTAATTATCTCTTGATTGCCTCCAGTGATGGAACACTCACTCCCATGCCATGGTAACTGGTTCCATTGCTGTACTGCTCTAACAGTTTGGATGATTTTCCTGATATTCAGCCAAAATCTGGATTCCTGTAACTTGAGCCCATAATTATGTTTCCTATAGTCTGAGATGATTGAGAACAAATCTTGCTCCTCCTGCTCTGTATAACATTTCAACTATTTGAAGAGAGTGTTATCATATCTCCCCCCGCCTCAGTTTTCTTTTTTCAAGGCTTTCTCTGTAACATTTCCAACACCTCCACAATATTTATTCATCTTTGAACAGTATTTCTATACATATTTAATACAAGTGGGCCTCACTGAACTTAATGGATCATACACTATGTCACTCTGACTCCATTCTCAGGTGCTTATTTGATCCAGCAGTCTTCTGTCAGTGGAATGGGAATGGAGGACGTTTTGTGGCAGTCACATTCCTGTCCACAGTCCCCATGCCATCTCCCATGCTGGTACCTGCATGTCTGCATGGGACTCCAACCCTCCTCCATGCTGCTTTCCCCATCCTCAGCCCAGCAATAGTATTCAGCCTGTGGTTCCACTCACGACAGAACCCCACATAAGGGGTGGGTGGGTGATGGAGTCATGCATGCACAGAGGGGCACAGATGCACACAAGAGAGGCGGAGCCTACCCAGAGGTGCTAAAAATTAAAGGGTACCTTGCCTGCGAGGCAGATTTTTTGGGTTTCAACAGGAGAACAGTCAAAAATTGCCACCTTGTCATTTTAATAAGTGAAATCACTAATGAATCAATAAGTCCTGTCAGTAGAAGAATGCCAATTAGATGCAATCTATATAAGCCTATACAATTGTGCTGTTGTTCAATTTAGAAATCATTTAATTTCACTGTCATCTTGTTAATGAAGAATTTTTCTGAAGCATGAATGATTTTACTCAGAAATTAAGCTAAGCCTACATGAGGCAGAACAACAAGCTGATGTGAAGAGAGTTTCACTGAGCATCTGAAGCAAATGCTTCAAGAGCAAGATGAGCATTACAAAGCATGCTTACAAAAACAGATGGAAAGCTCTCCTTCATCGTGACAGATCAGCACAGACAGGCTAGCTTAAGCAAGTGGGACAAATAAGGGTGACATCAAATAGCATTGAAAAGATTAGTAATTACTAAAGTAAAGAAGTTAATATTTAGATTAGCCTTCCCCAATCTCGTGTTTTCCAGAGTCGCTGGATAACAACCACCATCTTCCACAGCCAAGGTCATGTTGGTTCGGTATGATGATCAGGCAGTTCAGAGCAAAATCCTCAATTGTCCTTCATTTAAACTTATTTGTCTTTTATAGTATATCATATCCTGAAAGTCTGAGGTGTATGTGCACAGGCATATTATTTAAAGCCGCAAAATTACAGTAAAATGACCCCTTCAAAGGAAACCCAACTAGACGGATATTTGGGCCTGAACTTGCCTAAATGTCATAGGGAGAAAATCCATTAGCTACAGGTGTAGAGATGATGCATTTAATTTTGAGGCGGGGGGAAGGTTAATTTAACATTCTATACATTGCTTTGGAAATAGCACAAAATGTTTGGCTACATACACAACAGAGCAGGCGTAACAGCCCTGTTTGCTGCTCTCTCGAACAAGGAATGTTCCATCCCGTTTTCCACGTAGCAAATTTTCAGCTTGGCTTCGGTTGATATTTCCCACATTCCATGTTCGTTCATCATGATGAGGCAAATCTTCATCATCTTCCACCATAGAGTATTGGCTGTTTAAAACATCCAAATGTATTTAGTTCAGTAGTTGAAAAGATGACTCAGGCAGCATGTTTTATGAGGATAAAATGCAACTTTCTGTGATTTCCTAACTGAAGTTCATCACTACTTTGACAAGTTTGGGGCAATACAACTGCAGACTTCTTTACTTGAGTCTTTACTTTACAAAAGAGCATCTATACCACACTAGGTCTTGCTGCAATTCACTGATACCAAGACACTTGTATACTAGAGATAGGCAGGAAGCACTTTGTGACATATTGTCTAAATTGTCAGCGCAGCACCCCAGGTGCTGTGTGTTCACTGTCCCCACCCCCTCGGCCAGCTCCGCCACTGACCTGCCATTGCGCACTGCTCCCTCCCTCCCTGTCATGCGATCTTCCATTCTGGCAGGATCACAGACTTCCCCTTCCCTGCCTCCTCCAGCTGTGCTGTAGGAATCCATGCCCCACCTTCTCATCTGAGTGGGCAGCTGCGGAGGGAGGCAGAGAAGGGAAGGCCAGGCTCCTCCTGGAATGAAAAATTGTGTGGCGAGGAGGGAAGGAGCAGTGAATGCTGGTAGGTCAGTGGGGGAGCCAGCTGGGGAGGAGTGGGGAAAGTGAATGTGCCGACAACTTAGACAACACAACATGAAGTGCTTCGTGCTATTGTCTACTTCATGTTAGGACAACAAACCATTTTATTTTAAAAAATACGCCTGTGAAGTTTTCATCTAGCATTTTTCGTATGATCATCACTCCCAGTGCCAACATGGTTCAACATAAGATATTTTGAAATATACTAAGAATCTTATACACATAAGCCTACAGAAGACTTAGGTTAAAATAACCTAAGTATGTGAGAGGAATTGTACATATGGTTTTGACAACATCCTAGTCATCTGTCATGGTGCCTGGACACACAACTCAGAGCATAAACTGGGCATGTATGAGTGTGCAACAGACAGCTGGCACAACTAGTTATGCCATTTCCAATTTATACTGCTCAGTTCCTAAAAGATTCTAGTCTCACTGAACCAAAATACACACTGCTCTCCAGACATCACAAAATGGACTCATGAACTAGTTGGAGAAGGCCCTGAAATAATGAAGATTGTTCAAGTTTACATGGAGTAATGCAGCACTATACAGTAATTAGTTTTCTCCCAGGTTTTCCCCTATTTTTGCTAGTTATCTTTTTTGTTGGCTCCCTGCTTCAAATATTTGGCATACTGTATTATGTGCTATCTGCTTCAAGAAGTATCATTCAAACATCAAATAGATGCAGGAAGACCTGTTGCACTTCACTCAATTGCTCCAGATACTTCAGATTATATTACCGTATTTGCCAGCATACAAGGCGACCGGGCGTATAAGGCGACCCCCCAACATTTCCACTCAAAATATAGAGATCCTTATATACTTGCCATACAAGACTACTCCCTCTTCTGCACACCTTCCACACACCAAATGTCTGGGGTTGTGAGGTGTCTGTTTCAAAGCATCTGAAACACTTTGAAGTGCTGCCTCCGTTTGTTGCCTGGAGGACTCTGCTGCCAGGGTGACTCTCTTTCCCTCCGGAGGACCAGCGAGACAAAACAGAGAAGTGCTGCCTCCGTTTGTTGCCTGGAGGACTCTGCTGCCAGGATGACTCTCTTTCCCTCCGGAGGACCAGCGAGACAAACCGGAGAGACCAGCCGAGACGAGGGGGGGGGGAGAGATACTTTTGAAAACCGGCTACGTGGATTGTGCCTGCAGGGAGACCAACTTGAGCAGCTCGAACAGCGGGAGAACTGCCAGGTCTGAGAACCAGGAGCGGCATTTTTGGGAGTTCGGAATATTGGTGGAGCTCTGCCTGGGCTTTGACTCGGGGGAGCTCCCTCCTAGACTGGAGCTGCCGAACAGAGGGACGTGGTGCCCTGGCATTCAGAGTTAGCCGCTGGAGGGGCGCTCAGAGACACGATTCGGCTTCACGCTGTCAGGGGCGCACGGATATACCCGCTCTGGGCTGTTGGGGTTGAAGTGCACCCGGCGTACGACCCCCCCACTTGGAGGCATGTTTTTCAGGGCCAAAAAGTCGTCTTGTACGCCGGCATATACGGTAACTTCTGGCAAATCACAATGTGAGTGCAAAAGAAGACGAGTGCCCTTAGAAGAGTGGGCCTGACACACCTACCGGGGCCCTGTGCACAAAGGACTCTTGAAGGGATGCAATACAGCTTCTCTGTATTGCAACAAAGAAACAAAGTAACAGAAAGTATAAAAAAGGCTTGTTTTAAACACCACGATGATGATGTCAGTAGCCAAAACTATAATAGCACTGAACTGGCAATTCATGAAGAATGGGATTAAATTAAATACCTCTATCGCTCTTGTCATCCTAATCTTCAGACAAGCAAAAGACCAAGCTAGTTTATGGTATCAAGGAAGTGAGAAAACCAGAAATTGCCAAATACCCCAAACTTAAACTACTAGAAAAAATTATACTGGGTGCCCAGTCAAGTTTTCCCAGTAAAAAAAAGTAACATGATCCTTTCAGTTGAGATAATTTATATTATATTTACAACAATTTATATGTCATGGCAATTTGTATTCTAGCAATGAAATAGCACTGAACTGAAGCTTAACTGAAATGATATAAGTATCCCAAAAAGCTTTCGGTACTCACTCTTCTGTATTTTCATTGCCAAGCCATTCATTCAATTTCTTTTGCCGAACACCTTTCTGGGTAAGCCACCTAGGAAGCAGTTTTAAAGACATGGTTAGTCATGGTAATATCCATAAAAATTGGACTCTCTAAAAGAAATGCAGTTAAAACTCTGGCAGCTATTGAGACTTACATTAAATACTGATCTCTAGTCTTTCTGAGCTGTATTAGGTCTGGTTTAATGCTATTCATGCGCTTGTCAATTTCCCTGTACTCAGCAGCTTGCTTCTTTAAATCCTCTTCCAGTCTATGCCGACTGTCTACAATTTCACTGATTCGAGATTTCAGCTTTTCATAGTTGTGCATAATTCTAGAGAAAAACAGGTTAGAAGATTAGATTCTGGTCAAGACTGTCATGTATTGCTGAGGTTTGCCAGTTTCTGAGGGGAACGTGATTTTTTTTATTTTTAAGATATAGCTACCACCAACCTTTGTATTTCCTTCTCATTTCCTTCCCTCTTGAACTTTTCTATATATTCTTTGCTGTATCTTTCTTGTGTTTGGCACTGTTCTTCAAATATTTTTATGGTTTCATTAAATGCTTCAATAGCCGTTCTTTTCATCTGAATTTCCTGGATGAGAAAAGAGACATATCTTCAGGAAAATGCAAAACATGACCGGTCATTCTATCCCTGAAGCACATCTATGAATGCCTGCAACATCCCTCTGAGTACAAAGAATCAACTTCTTTTCATGGAATATATGCTGCTGCCCTGTATCAGATCAGGCCATTCATCTATCAGTATTGTCTATACTAATTAAAAGAAACTCTTCAACATGCTAAAGAGTACTTCCTAGTCCAAACTGGAGAGACACTAAGAAGGAACTTTTGTGTGCAAGCCCTCCCTGCTGCATAACACAGTGAATTGTTTTTGAATCTGAAAGTCAAACCCTGAAAGAATAATGAGGAAAAAACTCCTATTGAGATGTGCTTTAATTCCTGGGCACACTGAAGTAGTTCTTCATATACTAAGATATCTATCATTTATTGCATTTATTTTATTCAAGACTTCATTACTGGTTTACTGCTGGAGAACTTTGCAACTGGATGTTGTAATTCAACACTGAAACAGTGTCAGCATGAGCCTTACTAAAGTAAATGGGCCATGCTGTGGTTGATTGCTTTTTAACTCTGGTTTATGGTCCTCACCTGAGATGTTCTTGTATAATCTTCATAGAGCCTGTCATATTCCCGGTTTTTTTCTTGGAATTGGATATTGTATTCACGCAATTTCTTTCCAACAGCTTCAATACTATCTTCTTTAACCACTTGATCCTGAGAGGAGATGAACACAGAAACACATTCACTGAAGATACAGTTTCTTATAATACATTTTCCATAAAACTGTAATTACTAAAGAACTGTCATTTGTAAAGGAAGGAACACATTATCCATTAAGTTATCCATTATGACATTATCCATTATCACAGCATGAGGAATATGTCCTGTGCATGACAGAGTTTACTACTTATATTTGCCACCAAAAGCAAGTGTACATTTGACACATTTTCCTGTGGAACAAGGCACCTGATGTGTTCAACAGATACAATGGTAGGTTCTTGCCTACAAAAAACCCCTCCAAAAACCACAAAACTATTCCATTATTAGCTGCTTCTTTTGTTTTGCAAAAACTACTGGAGTTTGCATTATTATATAGACAAACTAATTACAGTGATGAGTAGGTTTATTTGACTGATGACAGTACTCTAGGAGAGTAGCTAAGTAAGTTCTGTAGCAAAACTCAACACAACCTTATGTGGCTACTTAGATCAACAGGACTGATGTGGTATGAACTTTCTCTCATAGGCTATACTCCACTTCTTCATCTGGTGACATTAACACAAATTGCCTCTTAATATTCTCTTGAGAAATATCTGCAGTTTTCAAATGCAATTTCAACAGAAACTTATTTTTAAAGGCCTTTGTCTCCTAGCCCTCAGGGATTAATTGAAAGATAATATTTCTGTAGTCAAGCATGAGGGGAGGGGTTAGGTAACAGAAAAAAATTTACCTGTTGATACTTGGACACTGGGTAAAGCAGTTTAACATCCAGTTTTGGATTATACTGGGCTAAAGACTCGTTTCGGTAGTGGTTTATTAGCTCAACCACAGAATTGAATGTTAATGGATCTGAAAAGCCATATTTCCCATCTCGGTGAAAAATTTTGATTAATTTATTATTTCCCCCTTTCCTGTAAATAAGATTCAGAAAAAGGAAGCATTCATATTTACATTGAAAAGTTCTCTTAAATGCAGTCATGGTAAATAGATAAATAAATAAATACTCCAATTCAACTGTTTTTACCTTAGTGTAAGTGTATAGTCCCCATGCATTTTGGTGGAAGCATCTCGTACCAGGAATGTACCATCAGCAGTGTCACGAAGCTTCTCATTGACTTCTTCCCTGTGAAAGACCCAAAAGCAACATCCAGTTTAGTTTCCAACTTCTAAAAATACTAGTCTTTTACTCAGAATCTATTTTTCCATTCTTTATTTTTATTATGCTGAGCGCAAGCACCCAGAATCTACATATGAATTCTTCTAATTACTTGTTCTTCTCAGAACAGTTATTCCAGTGGAAGACTGTTTTACCCACTTATTCAAAGATATTTATGCCAAGGGAGAATTTGGTTTCAGCCTACTTTCTCCCTTATATACCACAAGGCTCAAAATAGAAGAGATCTTTGGTATGTCTTAACAACAGCTTTAGATATTAAGAAACATTGGGCACTCATCATATATTGACAAAACAATCTTGCACCTGTAATAAATTAACAGTGGAATGTTTAGAGGGCTGTGTTAATTCTGTGTTTCTAAGTTGGTTGCCTTTTAATGTTTTAAAACTATAGAATGTAAACCTATATTACAAATGTTCTGAGGAGACTGCAGTATTCCTTTTAAAGAAGCAATGTGCTAAGTGCATATATATGTAATTGCCAAAATGCAAGGTGTCTTCTTGCCCTTACCTTGAGATATCGCCCCAGTACCATTCAGCATCTTGCAGAGACATGTTGTTATTCATACCATTATTTGTTACAGTATTAGGCTTAGGAGGCTTAGGAGGCAAGGCTGCAAATAAAAAAGGAAAGAAATCTTTACTCTCTGTACCAAGCAGGCAATACAAGTTCTAAAATGATGAATGATCATATTATCAATATGCACTTATTCAGAAGTGATAAATTATTGTAGCTTGTTTTTGCCTTCATCAATGGCATTTCTCAAGCTACCACCAGTTCCTGTCCAAATAACAAGTAAACACAATCCATTCTTTAGCAAGCAGATTTGGTGGCAATATACGTATTAGCAAGCATGTCTCAATGTGGCTTTCCCTAGGTAACTGTGCACAGGACACTAGCCTTAGTGTCTTAGTTATCTAAAAGTCTTATGCTCCCAGGCAAGGGGAACTGCAGCTCCCCCTCTCCATCCAGAAACTGCAATCTGGACTTCAAAAAATATAAATCAAAATTTGCCTCCACCTCAGTTTCCATCCTTTGTTTTAACTTATTTCCATCAGTTATATAACATAATTACTGTACATACAATATTATTACAAAAGTACAATACATTATTCACTCCCACCCAATGCATTTAATTATTCAGAAGGAATTATTTTGCTTTACAGATCCAGCACTGCTATGAAAAATCCCAAAACCAGCAAATCCTTGGCACTGTTTTAGAAAAAGAACTGGGTTTCTCTGATCCTCTGCATTTTATATAACACTCTGCCCCCCAAAAAAAAACACTTTAAGGAACCCATCTGTGACCCAAATATCCCGGGTATTAATCTTAGCATTCTATAGGATAAAACAGTTCAAAACTGCAAGACTGATTAAAAAGGCACATCCGTTTTGCTCAATGTCAAAGCTGCATCCATACGTTATTGGGTGCCAAAGAAGATACTGCAGCATTTCTATCTTATTAACTGAGATTTTTTGGGGGGGAGGATAACACTGGAATCCAGATTTTAAAATATAGAAATGAAGCCACCTTTTTAGGACATTTGCAAGCTCAGTCCTACTCATCAATGCATGGACCAAGTAGAGCAAACTGAATGTTGCACATTTCAGAGGTTTCATGCAGGCTAATGATCTCCCAACATAATTCCAAAGTAAAAATGGTCAGACTTCAACATTTCTAACAATACTGCAATAAAATTTAGTATTAGTTTAGGGACAACATGTTTTGAAGCATTTTTGTCTATTGTGATCCAAAAAGCAGAACTACATTTACTGCATAACAAACAGACCTACAGGTGAGAAAAGGAAACTAAAACAGAAATCACATGACAATCATTAAGAAAGCCAAAAAGAAAGAAAGAAAACCTTTTCTAACCCCTTTTCTGATGCATTAAACACATTTTAATTCAAAAATACAGAGAGTCAATCCTAAGCATCTATCTGTGCTCTAAAAGCACTGCTCTTCTACCATCCGGAATATACTCGTTTTTAACAATAACGCTGCAGCATTACCTGGTGGGTCCATTTCTATGTAAAACATCAAGTCCGTACCACAATTTATATCTGTCCTAGGATAGTCTATGTCCAGGTCTTCCATGTTCCAGACAGTGTTGTACATTTGTATGAGTTTCACCAAGAAAGCTCAGTTATAAGGAAACAGTCAGTATCTCTTTGTAATGGTGTCTTGGAATTCATTTTAAAACCTATAAGGGGCTGCACTGTAACCTATTACATCATAATCCCCAGCCAATCATGTCAAATATAATGCCGCTGGACCACTCCTGTTTCATCATTTTTTGTTATTCCTTGTTAATCTTATTGTCGTTTCAAAAAGGACAGACACTTATGATCGGCACTTCATCTTTTTTATAAAGAACGCTGAACATGTTCTCAGCTTACGCTGATTCTTTCCCTCCCCCTTAATCTTTTCTGTCTGTTGCTTGGTACATTCCACTGCTGGCAGGTTGACAAAAAGCTGATAGGCTGCAGTAGGAAGCATTTTCTTTCAATACAGTAGATTTCTTGCTACACAAAGGTTGACTGCTTCTCAGTCACAATGTTCCAGTATTTAACCGAAGCACTTATCAGAATTCCTTTACATACATTTGGGGTTTTAATTTTCCATGGAGAAAAGAAGAAAAGAAAAGTTTTGGAAACCCCCAATAAATGTGCACTATTTTGCATTTTGAATTCTTAACACAGTCAAAAACATGGTACTAATAAGTATAAGAAACAGTGATGGAATCATTCACTCAGTAAGCCAGTTTGAAGTGTAACTCTATTGTGTTGCACTTCAGTTAAAATCCCAGTCAAACTTTCACAACATAAACGAACAAACAAAAACACCTTTACAAAGCAATGAGTCAAAGCCAAACAATGTTGCTTTAATTAAAATCAAACCTCCAATCAACACATGCTTTGTAAAACACACATAGATGCTTCTCAAGGTTTCTTTTGTCTTGTTCTCATCAAGGTATTTGCCATTGTGGCAATTCCTAAAAAGTAAGGATTCTTACCCTCCCCCATATCAGCTCTGATACTCTTCTGAAGTTTCTTTATAACACACTTTCCACTACTGTGAACTTAAAAAAACCTCAAAGCAAAACCCACAGGTGATTTTTTTTTGTTTCAATTACCGAGAAAAATCCTGCTTATTATGGAACTTAATATTTTCTAAATATTTATAGCCCATTTACAATGAAACAAAAACCAGGCATGGAGACTATTTAATTTATCAGTACCATTCTTATCACCACATTGTTATACTGAAGCAGCTATAGAATATAGGAAAGCCATGAATACATTTTATTTACACCTTCTACATACACACTGCACATAGGAATAACCCCCTTGACTGCTTTTTCTCTTTGAGACATGCCTAGTCTATGAAGACAGTCATAGCACCAACTGTAGCAAAAACATGTGCAAGTTCCATGCCCGGCCACAGTCTTCCTTAGAGTCAGACTCAAGTAGCCTCCCACTCCTGCCCATTTAGGTGGACATGCCCTAGAAATTCCTTCCATTTGCCTCATGTAACTGGACACTTCAGGCTGTCCCAGACACAAGTCCAAACATTGAACTTGACGGTTTAGCCCACCTGCTATCCAAATAACTGTGTTGCCAAGGTACGTTGCTTAAATTAGATTATGAAAGAGACAAAGCACACATAGCGAGTTGCTGTACTTCATGGAGCCAGTTGCTGCAGTTTTTATTTGCATTTTCCTCAAATAGCTTCCAAAAGAGGGGAGGGGAAGGTGGAGACAGTAGCAAGAACAGCAGTCTCTCACCAAAGTTTCACAACTGACTAAATTCTGGATACTTACACTTGCACGATCAGGTTACGGCTGAGCCCAAACTAGTCTAGCTTGCCGTGACACTGCAGCAAGCAGGTGATTTTCCACTGTTCCAACACATATTGGGCATGCAGCAACTTTCACTCAAGCACAATTTTGACTATACTTTACTTACAACATGTAAGATTTACTGTCGCATGTATTACTGTGGTTTACAGGCACAAATAAATGTATACACATCCTCTGAATGCATCAAATTTCTTTAAACAGTGAACAAACTTAGATATCCATTATCAAATTGACAGTCACTTACTTTGTGTAGTGTGCATGACACACGCTTGCCTATTCAAATTTTGACAACCTGAAACTTCCAGAGGGCGAGCAGGCTTTGCTGATTTCCACAGAATTCAGAGAGGATGAAATAAAAAAGCTTCCCTGAAATAACCAAGACGTGTCCGCAAAAATGAATGCTATTCTTGCAGCTCCTTAAATCCAGAAGAAAGAGTTGCAACACGCAGGATCAGAAATCCCCCAAGTCCTTTTACCTTGAGAAAGAATCAGCTTCTGTGCTAGTTGAGACTATCTGCTTGTTTCTGTTTCATCACTGATTTTAGCAGGTTTTTTAAAAAAGTCCCCTGTAGCTCGCATGTCTCTCCGAGATAAAGATCTCAGTTTCATGATTAACTTGGGCAGGTTCAAATATTTGCTGAGCAAGGGATTTCAGGTGGGGGAAGGGAGCTAGAGTCAAAGTCAGGGTTGTCATCAGCTAACAAGTGACCGATGCAAGAACAACTGATCTCCTTTTAGCCAAGGGATTGAGAAGACCACTGTAAGCTGCCTTAAAATTGTCCCTATAACTAACTGCTGCATGCAATACTGAAGCAGATGACTGTGAAAAAAAAAGCATTATGAAAAGCCAAATACAGGAAGTGGCTGCGCGAGCTTTGGCAAGGAGGGAGGGTGGAATGGACAGAATGAAAGCCTTCCTTGTACAACTCTGTGCGTCTGAGAGTCCACAAGTGCAGAAAAGCTTGTTAGAATTTACTGTACCATTTTCTACACACTTTCACTAAGTCACAACGACAGGTGTTGTTTGTAGACCCAGAACATTAAATCCTCCACTGCTGTTCCAAATTAAAGTCAACTTAAAGTCCAACTCCCTGCTTCTTTCAGGTATTATACACCTTTCAAATAACACACTGCATACTCCTGCGCAGGCTTATTCAGGAGCAAGTCCCACTACTTGCAACATACCTTACTCTTTGGGATGTATGCTTACCACTGCCTTATTTTGGTCAAATATTACTGCAAGAACTCTACAATTAGGATTTCGATAAAAAAAAAGAAGCTGGATTAAATCATTTTGCTAGCCTCTTACAAGGCAGGTGTCCTGAAAAGGTGAAAGATAGATGACAAAGTCTTTTATTTATCCTTCTGTTTGATTACTTGCCATTAACTATATCAAGGAGAAGAACTAGCCTCAAGGTTTCTTGGGGAGGGGGGATTATAGCCAACTAATCTACATACAAAGTATTAGCCAACTAATATGCATACAAAATTGTTATGCACAAATATGTTTATTCTTTGGAATACACTCCTATCACCTTTCAGCCAGGGTGCTGTTATGTCTAGAACAGGTGATGACAGTTGCAGGTGTTAAACAGTGCAGAAGGCACTAAGTATTCAAGCTGCAGGGAGCATGCTGATTGGCTCTTTTGCTCCTCTGTGCTGATTGATGGGACTCTGTGATGGTGTTGGGCATAATGGCAGAAAGGAGACATGAGGTGTGTGTGTGGAGGGGGTGAGCTGGAGACAGCTTGGTCTACTGTCTGGATATTTAAAGGCTGGAGATAGGAAGTAGTTCCTGTAAACCTTAAAGGGAGTTTCCTTAACAGATTTGGGGAGGGGGTGCTATGTGTGCTGAGAATATTCCAAAAATAGTCACAATTATAACAGAATTAATCAGGGGCATGAAGTTCAGTCATCTTCAACTCGTTCGAACTTGCCATTGCATCATTCTCCTTCAAAGCGGCCCCTGACTTCCTATCTTCCCACAATCTTCCCATTTCTCTGCATGTTAAAGCTACAGTGCTGTTGCACATTTAGGATGATGGGTTCTCGCATTCCCTCCTTCTACTACAGAAACAAACTGAACTATTTTTCTCTTTGTACAGTAGATTCTCCAAAAGAAGAGAATCTGTCTACCCCCCCATCCAGGTTTGCATAAAAGAAGCTTGTTAAAAACTTCTACCTAAGTATAACCAAACATTTAATACTTTCTATGACACTGCGCTTGTGTAGCAGTGATGTCTAGGATTTAGGGATACTGCTGTTGCATCAGAATTGGCCCAAGATTTTAGCTGTCAGAGACAAAGGACAAGAGGGTGCTTTATCCTCAAAAGGAAAATGGTCTGAAAGCTAAATCTTCTTCAGCATTAGGAACAAAGCTGAATTTTTAAAGCAGCTGATGCAGCTCCTTCAATATAGGAAGCAATGCATATATATAGCCTCTGCATATGAAGAACCACTAGGCATGCATGCTGCGCACAGGAGACAATGGACCTACAGGGGGGCTGGATTTACGTCTCCAGCTTGCTCTAGTCTTTGCTCTGTAAAATGTAGTAAAAAGTGGGATTATTTCACGTCTTGCTTGTATGATGTGGTTTTGATACTTGGTAGATGGTGCTTCAGAGAAACAGAATTCATAAACACTAGAAACCAGATATGATAAAAGCAATTCAAAAATCAATTCTAGGAACTCTCCATGTGATTATTGATACTGGGTACACCCAAAGTAATAACTGAATCCTCTGTTTAAAAATAAAAGCCTATCAAGAAAATCTGGGATTCACACATCAGTAAGGTATTTTATTTGTCATCAATTATGGGTAACTGTTATTATTAGCTTAGAAGGAGAGCCCTCTGCTGGACAAACACTGGAAAACAGATTGGTTCAGTTAATGTGGCAAAAGAAACAAAATCTGTGCTTTTATGCCACATCACTCAGACTCACTAATGTCTTCTAAACACAAGTGACTTGTACTGTATCTTTATACTGAAATGTATGCAAGCACAGGTTAAAGGTATTACTTGCTGATAATGTACTTATAATGCTCTTTAATAATACCTGTCATGCTCTCACTCAAATCACTATAGCACACTATTCTGCTCATTGCTCAGCTAAGTTCATTTGACATGCAAGAACCAACCAATCCTGACAGAGCTACTCTTTGGATGTTTACTTAGATGTCAAATATTGTATGTCAAACAATAAAATCTAATTTGTTTTCAAACTAGACTTAGCTCTTTTAAATAGTTTTATAAATGAAAAGACTGCTCCTCATACAGATTTGATTCTATTTTTACTAAAGGGTACTAGATTGGAAATAGCTAAAAGATGGAAGCTTAACACTCCAATCTTCATTAATGCTTGGAATTGGAGGATATGGACACTAGCTAATGCATAAAGTAGGAATAAGCAGGAATCAAACATATACAGGTCAGTTTATTACTACCTAGTCTGATTAGCACTTGCCTCTTAAACTTCCAGTGCAATTAAAGATCAAGGAACAGGGATGCAGCCTGTGCTGGATGGGGTTACATTCCCTCTGAAAGCACAGCGACACAGCTTGGGGATGCTCCTGCATTAGTCTCTAAGTCTGGATGCCCAGGTTTTGGTGGTGGCCAGGAGTGCATTTGCACAATTAAAACTAATGTGCCAGCTTTGCTCATTCCTGGACAGGTCTGATCTGGTCACAGTGACACATGGCCTAGATACATCCTGGCTGATTACTATACAGTAATGTGATCTATGTGGGACTGCCTATGGAAAATGTCAGGAAACTTCAGCAGGCCCCAAATGCAGCAGCCAGATTGCTAACTGGGGCTGGCCACAGGGATCCCTGTAAACCCCCCCCCCCCCATTCCAGCAACTCCACCGGCTGCTGATTTATTTTCCAAGCTGAATTCAAAGTGCTGGTTCTAACGTATAAACCCCTATATGGCTTGGGCCCAAGCTATCTCAAGGACTGTATTTCCCTTCATGGGCCTGCTCGAGTGTTAACATCATCAAGGGAGACCTTTCTCTCAGTCCCATCACCATCACAGGTGCATTTGGTGGGGACATGGGAGAGGGCCTTCTCCGCTGCTGCTCCCACAGTTTGGAACTCCCTCCCATAGGAGGCCAGGCTGGTCCCATCTTTGCTGTCCTTCTGCAAGCAGAGACCTTTCTCTTCAGGCAAACTTTCCTGAGTGACTGATTGCCTGGGTGGGCTTTTCTAAAGACTGCTGTACCTTACTGTTCTGAATGTGTTTTGTTGTTACTATTGTCCCCCCCCCCCCCGCAATATGGCATTTGTTTGATCTGTTTCTATGTGTATACTCAACACTGTTGGTGTTAAATACTTTTAATGATGTAAGCCGTTTTGGATTGTTCTTAAGGAGAAAGGAAGGGTAAAAATATCTTAAACAAAATTAAAATAAATTACTGCTGTGGTATTTTTAATATAAGCATGAAGGATTTACAGATTACTATGTTTCTGTGATGCATATCTATTAATTGTATAAGAAGATGGAAGTACTTGCTATATGTATATATTAAGTTTTGTATCTTCACTTTGTATTTAATATTTATGTAGTTTTTTTACTTGTCTTAACCCCTACCTTTTTTTCCTGCTATACTCTAACACTTGAGTTAGGCTTGCTCCTTTGATTTCTGGTTCCTTCCTTTTTCCTGATCTACAGTTCTACAGAATCTACCCGCCAACAAGGCCACAAGAGATTCTAGGAATTATAGCCAGAACCCCCCAAAACAAAACAAAACAAAAAACCCTGAACACACAATTTTCTTGAGCTTGGCCTTGTATGTTGGCAAAGGAAGAATGTGTTTGCTATGATGACAGTTAGGACCTACACTTTTTCTAAGAACTTCTATTAAAATTAATTGGGTTGCCCAGCTAGCTCAGGGCAACTTTCTGATTAATCAAAAGATTTGAATCTTGCTTATTAATTGATTGCTGTTGCAGCTCTACTTTACATAAATTATTTCAGTAATCCTTGTAACATCTCTGCAATGTAGGTCACTATTAAAATCTCCAATATTAATAGAGGGGCAGAATGTTATTTACCATGTTAAATATGGAATATACTTACAGTTACATGGTGATATTTGCAACATAAGATTCGTAATAATGTATGTGGGGGGGGCAAAATAGAAGTAATTGCATAGGCAATAAATCCAATGCATTCAGTTGGAATACCCTCAGACCTGAAGAAAAGTTCTAGTTTAATCAGGCACCGAAAGTCTAACCTGTCAGAGTCTGCCTCTTCTTATTAATCTCTTTTTAATTGTGTTTCAACATGCTTTATGTTTCAATTATACTTGCTTTTTAATTTAAATTCTACTGTTAGCTGATGGATATCCTCTTTTTTTAGTAGAAACACGGGAAACAAATTTGGGAAATAAATCAGTGCACAAAGAGAGGAAAGGGAAATTGCTCCAATTCTATTTGCAGAAGCCGTAAGGCAGACCTCTGGAACATATATTATTATCCTTCTGAGGACCAAAGTGACAAGGTAGGAATCTTGTAATCTTTGAACATACTGTATGTCTTAAGTGAATTTTTTATTTGTTGTAAGCAAATGACAAATAGATAAGATCTGCAACAAAACGTTATTGCATGAAGTAAACCCCATTCAGAATTCCAGCTATTCCATTCCATTATACACAGCTACTGGTTCTCACTCATCCACTGAATAGACTCAGATCTCACTAATCTATCTGCCCCCTCTCCAAGGTATTTGTTTTCCTGAGGGTACTTTTCCTCCTGTGTGTGGTTTTATCTGAGCTATATAAGGATTGCCACTCAGAAAACTAACATCAGTTTTACCATATGTTTCTGTTTACTTATGAGAGGTGAGATTTAAATTTATTCACACGAGTAATCCCTAGGCTATATTAGATCTGTATGTCCAGGAGAGTTTATTATCACCTTGATGAGTATTTTAGAATATTCAGAATGCCATACATTTATATCTATATCATAAACAGAATAACTATTCAATTTAAAGTTTAAGTGATATAAGCTTTTCTCTTGATTTCATCTCTGTGCCCCCAAATGTGTAGGTGGTACTTTGGATCCTACACTAACCTATAAGAAAAACAGCCAAAACACAAATCAAAAGGTACGTGAAGAGATCACCATTCTTCAAAAGCTTTCAAGAACCAGCTGGGGCACACAACCACAAACACTAAGAACCACAGCCATGGCCCTATGCTGTTTCACAGGTGACTGTGCCAGCCTGGTGGGGTACAGTTCAGCCCATGCAAAACGGATAGATGTAGCACTCATTGTAGAATCATTACTGGATGCCCAAAGCCAACTCCTATTGATAAAATCGATTACATTACAGGCGTTGTGTCCAGTGACGCGTGGAGGGATGGTGAACAGTGAAAGACTCAATGTGTCTACATCAAATGCATACCCACTCTTAAGCTGCTATCCCACCCTTCCAAATTAAAACTGAGGAAAACAAATGTTTTTCAGAACATATGTGAATCACGAAGAAACAGCAGAGAGAACCAGGACTATAATGTGGATAGAAAGAATCACCACCTCTTCAAATGGATGAAACCCCAGGGAAGCCTAGCTTCCAATGACACAGTGAACTGGCTTACTTGGCAGTCAGACTGGCACTAGCAGAACTGAAATCTGAGAAAATAGTCATTTGCTATAGCCAGTATACTCTATGCCCCTCAAAATGTACCATTGAACACTAGATGCTAATTGTTGCAAATGCTCTTGATGTTGCCCATTATTGAGCAAAAATTACCTGACATACTTATCCATTGCACTATCATGCATTTTACATGAACAAAGAAGATAAGTTCATCCTAATTCTGGACATTTTCACAGAAGGTCTTCCTTCATTTCTGCTCTGATGCGTAATCAAATACAGTGGTGCCTCGCTTAACGAGCGCACCGTTTAACGATGAATCCGCATAGCGACCCATTTTTTGCGGTCGCTAATGCGATTGCATTGCAATGTTTAGAGAGGCTAAACATCGCATTGCGATCATTTCTGCACCCGGCGGCCATTTTGGGAACAGCTGATCGGCGGTTCCAAAATGGGCGCTGGGTGCAGAAAATGGCTGCCCGCACCATTTTCGCGCCCTGCCCTCACTTACCGAGTGCGCAAAAATGGCGGCGCTATAGAGCAACTTCGCAGAACTGTGAGTTTAAGAGCCATAGGAATGCATTAAACTAAGTTTAATGCGTTTCTATGGCTTTTTCCGTTCTGTATAGCAATGTTTCCCCATAGCGACGGTTAATCCGGAACGGATTAACCTCGCTATGCGGGGCACCACTGTAACTAGATAATGCTTGCAGCCCTCAATTTCCAACAACAACGATGATGATGTGCCATCAAGTCACTTCTGACTTATGGCAACCCTTTTCCAGGGTTTTCCAGGGAGAGACTACTCAGAAGTGGTATTTCATTCTCCTCTTCTGCACAGTCCCCAGGTGTGCAGAAGACTGTGCAGCTTGCCAAGGCCACACAGGCTGGCTCTATGCACGGAAGACACAATGGGGAATCCAACTTCCAACGTCTGGCTCTGCAGCCAGTTATCTAAACCACTGAGCTATCCAATTCCCCACTGCTGCCTTTTTATTATTAGGAACATAGCCTATGGGGACATTAGAGTAGAAAAACCATTAGCTGAGATGCACTTATCACAAATACATTGAAATAAAAAGATTTCTACCATATACCTGATTTTCAAATGTACCCATTCCTAACCAATTGGTCAACAATAGAACAAGGCAAAAATATTTTAACTCTTACTGCAAAAACAAACACTGAACAAAATGTGTCATTACCACACAAATAAACAGATGAAAGACCAACAGACAAGACACTGGCTGAAATCCCACTGCTTAGTGTAACAACATTCACACCTTTCAGACTATTCTTAGATTGCAAATATAGTGTCCCTTTGGGGGGTGGGAGTGCACACTGGTTGGCGCATGCACATGCTGCTTCCTTGAGACTTGCAGTGAGGACTCTTTGTTAGCCACCTAGGAATGTATTGCAAGTGACAGATTTTCTTACACTAAGCAACAGAATTTCAGACGCTATATCTGAAAACAAATACCTATACTTTAGGTTTTTGTGGGTTTTTCGGGCTCTTTGGCCATGTTCTGAGGGTTGTTCTTCCTAACGTTAGGAAGAACAACCTTCAGAACATGGTCAAAGAGCCTGAAAAACCCACAACAACCATTAGACCCCGGCCCTGAAAGCCTTCGTGAATACATATACTTTACTTTAAGAAACATTTCCCATGTTGTTAACAAAAAAAGTTGTTGCCTCAAAACACAATATGCATTTCCGAATAAGATGTTCGCAAATATAGACTTTTCTTACCTGGTGCAGGTTGTCTTTCATTCCATTCACTTGCAATTAATGCTTCCATGATTTTTATCTGATGTTCTGTATTGTCAGAGCTGTAGAGATATTGATCATACAGTAAAATGTATGCTGAACATATAAAATAATTCAAACACATTTATCAGATAAATGTATGCACCTCTTACCTTGCTACTGGGCACCTGAACAGCAGAAGGCTGAAGATTTCAGCTAGGAATCTTGCGTTCAGGAGGTTTTTGGTAGAGGCCTGACAAAGTCTGGAGAAATGTTTGAGCAGATATTGGAGTGTAAGCCAATACTGTTGAGGTATATTTGGCGATTTGATGAGTCTCTTCAGCACTTGAGCATATTCCTCTGAGTTCTGCACTTCTGCAAAGAAGCAAACATCTCCTAATGAGCATGGTAATATTCAACAACTGATTTAAAAACACTATCTGGAAGAGTATCAGTTAAAGACATTTCTCTCTCTCTCTCTCTCTAGCAAAAACCCATGTTTCTTTTCCTTTTCTGAAACAGCAGAAACTTTAGTAACTGAAGATGGGAGGAAAGGACAAACCATCCAGCAGTGAAAATGAAACAGATGTATCATGCGATAAAAACCACAGAACATTCACCATGTGTTGGCAGAAGTCTGTCTTCTGTTTAGTAACACACATGATCAGGAAATTCTGAGTTATAGCAGAAAAGCCTCACAGCGGGTGTTCTAAGTTTGAAGGATGCAACAGCAATAATATCCAATACCCTTAGAATCTGCAACTGAATATTGAACCCATCACTGTAAAGGCTGAGTCCCACTGCCTGTATTCACTATTAAGACAGATGAGTCTTATCTGTCTGCGCTTATTGCATCATATCTCCATAATTGCCAATGGACTTCAGAATCTTGTCTGCTCTAATACATTTACCTTGTGAATGCTGATAAAAAGTTAAAAATTAGCTCTTTCGCCACACAGACAAATCCTTGGTTTGTTAACCAGTGTTTGTATAAGTATTGTGTTTGCCAAGAAACAGCAAGTTCTTACCATTGTGATCCATTTTGTACATTATGTTTTAAACATTTTAAATAAAACACCTTAAAACTTGAGGCTGGCCCATTATATAACACACATGCACATACAGTTTGAACCATGTGCACTATACTGGTACATGTTTGTTTGTTTATAACACTGTAAGAAAGCACTCCAAAAGGTGGGATGTATATTCAAGCCATAAATGCTATAAGTGAACTGTGTCTAAGAGTCCTCTTTCTGGTAGATTGAAGCTTTCCATATCCTAACCATCCTGAAACATATTCAGATTCCTGAACTATAGATAATAAGGATTTTAAGAAAACACTTTTATGGTGAGAAAAAAAATTACATGCATACCTTGTGCTATGGAAATCATTTCATTGTAAACAGATGCTGGAATGACAGGATTTGGCAAGTCGAGAAAGTACCTCTTCAAAGCATCTGATAAAATCTGCAGATCAATGGCATCAAAATCCACTGAAGAAACATCTGAGAGAGAGAGAGAGAGAGAGAGAGAGAGAGAGAGAGAGAGAGAGATCACTTTTTGCTGTCTGAACAATTATCTCTGTATTCTCATTTCAATATAGGACACATACAAAGTTTATCAATTTGAATTAATAACAAAATACTCATAGCAAACAAGATATCTAAGTATTTACTTTTATTTACCCATTCATTTGTTCTGTAGCCCACCTCTCAATTCAGAAGGATTCTCATATTGGTTTGCAAACTATGGGGTACCATATTCTTCCTTCAATTACAAACTTGAAGATCTTTTTAAACAGGACGGAAGAGCAGCTGGGCTTTAGACAAGCTGTTGAGTGATACAGGTTAACTCTTCCACTGCCTGCATTTTCTGTTGCTCAGGTGTGTCTGTCATACTCCCTTCCCCTACTCTCAGCACTGCAGGTAATTTATTATCTAACGAAATGTTTAAGAGGTTTCCACACCATATAAATATTACATTAGCATATAATTTAGAAAATCAGGAAGTCTTATTATATTGCATAAGGCACTGTATATACAAGGAAGGATGACAACACTCTACTCCATGTGCAGATGCCATTAGACTTCATACAGAAAGTACTGCATTCTTATCAATTATACCAGCTGACAATTCAGATAAAGTATAAAAGAGTCTACACATTGGCAATGAAGGACTAAAGGGCTAGCAAGTGTCTTCTCTGAAATGAACAGAACTCATACAATTACTTTAATATGCATACTTTCCTCTAGTTCACATGGAAATACAAGGAGACTATTACAATCCTTCTAAAAATCCAAGGCATTTTTAATTGAGCAATGTTGTACCTATTAATATTTTGAGCAAACAGCAGCGCCATAAAGCACTACAAACCCGTATCAATACAATGTGAAAAAATATATAGTATATTTACTGGCACTGAAACCAACTTGTAGATCTTTTAAGTTTCAAAATTTAAAAAACTTAAAACATTTAACTTTTAAAATTTCAAGTATATAATGAAGTATACATAAATACTACTAATTGCATGCCATCAGGTTAACCCTGACTTACGGCAATTCTTTCAAGTTCTAAGTACAGAGTGCTCAGAAATGGTTTACCGACACATACTACAAGTAGACACACATGCATTTGTGCATCTGATCTGCACATGCATAATGAGATTTTAATACCAAAAATATTTTTAAATTTAAAATGTATTTGCCATTTCTTATTGGCCAAAATCTTGTTGACCAGTGTCTGACTGCATAAGGGGAATGATATCACCAGACTGATATTGATTAAATGCTTCCTTTTGCAATGGTAGATAGCGATCCCTTTGCCACATCGTAATAAGAACTGGCTCAAGCTATTGGCAGGACGGGGCTTTGAGTGGTCCAGAAACAAGCATGAAAGACTCAGGGCCTGCTCAGTCAGGTTCCATGGAGTGTAAAACGACAGACTGCACCACTGGGATGGGTGCTGCTCCACAATGAATGAGCCAATCAGTGGGGTACTATGATGTTCTGATTCTTCCTTGCTGTAGAGCTTTAGTCGTTAGAAAGAAATCTTTATGTTTTCAATACAATTTAAGAACCTTTATTTAATTTCATTTTATTTTTCCCCTCCACATGAGATCTGTTTCTCAGGTATACAAAAAGTGATCCTCCCCTACTGGCTCAGAGACTCCTGCTTTCCAACCCCTGAAGAATACAGTGTGCCACTGGAAGCTGTTACTGTCAATGTGTGTCTATGACTCTCTGTGTCCTCTGTTTTGACACCCTCCCCTTTGATAACTGGCAAAAGTCTTCCCCATACTTCTGAGTAGAGCTTGAATTCTGGAGGAAAATTCCAACCTGTGCCCAAGGAACGATATGGGTGTTATCCTACATATTTTCTGTTTCCTCCTTTTCCCCCCTTATACTCCAAACTGGTGGCTATGAAAATCACAGGAGGATTCACACTCATGCCTATAAGGAGGCATGGAGCATGGAACCCAGGGAGCTGTTGCAGAGCAGTGATGGAATGCAAACAATGAATCATCAGTGATGAATCATCTGTGATATTTCAGAATTGTTCGGTCCTTCTATAAGCGGGTAGCACTACTGGCATATTCCCAACTGGTGAGGCACAGGCTATATTTCCAAAGATGACATGGATGTGTCTTGTTCTTCCAGCACTTTATATCTTTTTTATGTGTGGGTTTTCCTTTCTCCCCTCTTAGGCTGAGAATACAGCAGCTGCTCCACTGTATAGCAGCAGTATATCTCTTGCTGAAGCATAATGTGAATGCAGGATTGCTCTGTTCATTTCAAAGACTTTAATAACAAAAGCAATCTTGCTACATGAACTCAGCACCACTCTTTTTCAACTGAAAAGAATCATTACAGGAGTCATCTGAATCTATGCAATATCAGTTTCACTGTGAAAATAAGTGCATTTTTCTTTATCTCCAAAACACATTAAACTAACACTATATAATTATATATGTATTGGTCAGAACTCCTCAATTAGTTTTTCTTATAAAATACAGAAAAACAGCTTTGGTAAAAATGAGACTTTCAACTGGAGTTTATGAAAGAGCCACAGAATCTGTTTGTTTTAAGTGGGAACCATAAATGAAAGGATTAGAAAACATTATCACATGTAAGGATATGTCACCAGAGACCTAGACTAGGATAATTCACTTTTTTGTATTCCCAATCAGCATGTACAGGTAGGTGTGAAAGCTGGACAGTAAAGAAAACTGATAGGAAAAAAATTATTCATTTGAAATATGTTGCTGGAAGATTACTTTGTGAATATGCTTGACTTCCAGAGAGGCAAATAAGTGGGTCCTAGAGGAAATCAAGCCTGAACTCTATCTTGAAGGCAAAAATTATGAAACTCAAGCTGTTCTACTTTGGGCACATCATGAGAAGGATTCTCTAGAAAAGACAATAATGTTGGGAAAAGTTGAAGGCAGCAGGAAAAGAGGGAGACCAAATAAGAGATTGATGGACTATCTAAAGGAAGTCATAGGCTTCGGTTTACAAGAGCTGAAACAGTGTTATTGAGGACAGGACTTTTTGGTGATCTCTCATTCATAGGGCTGGAGGTGACTTAACAACAAGTAAAACAAATAATCTGAAAAATGGAAAATATTATTTTAAAATCTTAAAGTTTTTGGTATGCAACTAAATGTGGACTTTGCATGTCATCTGTCCACTGCTATAAATATCTATGTAAGCCTATTTCTTTCTAACACTGCAGTTGTACTACAATATGAATTAATAATAAACTGCAGATTCTACATTTATGGTTTTCATATTACACATCCTATGTATGGAATACCGATAGAATGAAGATTGTAACAGATTAACCAGTTAGCTGAAGATGAATTACACTGAAATCTACGCATTTACAACCCAAGCTGTCTACTAAAAAGAAAGAAAAATTGCTGTACCTACCACACTCAGTAATTTGTCTTAATTCACCAATGCTGCTTGACCCTTGTGACCTGTACAATGTTGAACATTCCAGACCTAAAAAGCAGAACAAAATGGTTAAATGGCTTCTCAAATCAAACATAAAGCCTATGAGCTTTTGTTTTGTAAAGACCTCCCAAGTGCCACCACATAGTAAAAATCAGTGTCTGATTTTGTCTTCAGTCTCTCACATGTAAACACACTACACAGGGAATGCCCAACATATGTATATGTATCTGTAAATTAATATTTGGGGAACATTAGAAATCTACAAATGCAAGAGTAGGTAATACCTTTATAGACACTTAAAAATAATCATACAATCTTCTAGCTTTTGTGGATCAGAATGTAATTTGTAATGAAATTATGAAGTAGAAATCTAGTTGATGCTATTTAAAACACTATCTGAAATCCTGATATGTAGCTACAACCTATGTAACTTGAAGTTGGACAAGCAACTACAAAATCTGTACCAAGTCAGAAATCTTATCCAGAAGGCAGTTCAGCATGCACAGTTGTATTATCAGTGTGTCGTTCATTGCACAATCGGATATGAGGACTGCATGGCCTTAACATCCCCTGAACATTCACAGGTGTAACTTTACATGTCAAATGCAATAGGACTTCAGCCAGTGATTTCAACAGTATGCATAAAACTCAAACAAAAAATGAATTGGGACATCTCCTGTAGGAGAGGACTGATTTAGGGCAGAAGCCTCCCAGCATCTCGATCAAGAACTAAAGCGCAGTCTGAAACCATTTGTGTGGATTCGCAGAGGCCACAAAGAAGAAACATAAGATCTTAAAAGGAACGGCACCATGAGTACCATAGTACACACAGATTATAAAACTAAGTGACCCAGGCTATGATTTCCAGGTGGTGTCAATGCCTTCCTTCCAAAGTTGCACAAACCAGATCTCTCTGAAAATACTGTTCCATAACCTGGATGCCGTTATTGAACTGTAGTGATTATCTGCTTCATTTCATTCAGCAAAGTTACTCAGAACATAAACTCACAAGATCTCTAAGTGCAGGTGGTTACTTATGAAAAAAGGTATGTTTAAAAACTTGTCTTAATTTTAAAAAAAACACAGAAAACTCAATTAACTTTATGTGCAATTCCAATCATTACTGTTCAAGAACAGAAAATCTGTGCTAAGACTCAGTATTGCCTGTTATTACTTCTGATGTGTGCTGTACAAATTGTGATTCTCAAAGGGTGCTCGGCTTACAAGAGATTAATATCCTGTTACAATCTCATTTATAGTTTACATACCTTTTCTTTCAATGGCTTCCACTAACTTGACAAGAAGGGGAGGGGCATTATCAGGTTGTGAAAACTGCTCTGTAAGGTCTGGAAGTGTAGAAGCTGTAAAGAAATGAAGAATGAATCAGCATGAATAAAATAAACCAAGCTATGGAAAATCAGGAGCTATAATACAGCTGGTTAAACTTTAAACACTAAATAAATTTAATTTGTTAACTGTCAAGGTCTATACAAATGGTTCCTCTGTCAGTCCTTACTTGCATACTGGGATTCTACATAACCTCGCTGTGCACAACAAATAAAGTCAGGTGTTGCATACTGGCAATACACTGAGTATCAGCCTTTCCACTAACTGTATACTGTACACTAATACTATACTATACAGTGGTGACTCGCTTAACGATTACCTTGTTAAACGATGAAACCACTTTACGATGAAGTTTTTGCGATTGCTATTGCGATTGCAAAACGATGTTCTTATGGGGAAAACTCGCTTATCGATGATCGGTTCCCTGCTTTGGGAACAGATTTTTCTCTGGACGACGATTTTAAAACAGCTGGTCGGCAACTCTAAAATGGCCACCCGCTGTGCAAAATGGCTCCCCGCTGTGCTTTAGGACGGATTTCTCGCTTCACAGGCACCGGAAAATGGCTGCCCTATGGAGGATCTTTGCTGGACGCTGAGGTATCTAGCCCACTGGAATGCATTGAACCCATTTTCAATGCATTTCGATGGGCTTTTTCGTTTCGCTTGATGAGGATTTCGCTTAACAGCGATTTGAATGGAACAAATTATCCTCGTCAAGCAAGGCAGCACTGTACTAATACACTCAATTTCAGAAACATTCTTCTATTTTAGACTATTTTGCAATTTTTTAACTATTCCTTTTGCTCCCATAGCCTCAATCCATGTGAAAATCAAGTACATTCTCACCTATGAGAAAAAGTAAAGAGAGGAGAGGTTATGAACCTAACCTGAGGCCTTTTATTACAGTGGAGAGGAACAATGGCCTTGTCACTGAGATATTTTCAGGTCAGTGTACCACTGTCAACCTACTGGATCGAAGTCAGACAGGAGATGTGGTTGCATGGGAATTAGCACCTGCCATGTCTTCGGGAGGGGAAGAAGAAATGGCCTTTTTTGTGCTGACTGTCTTGAGGAGCCAAACGTGCACCCAAACATGCTAGGAATGTCATGTGATAGATGTGGTGGAACAATTCCCAAAAAGTACTCAACACTGCAGAAGTAACATCCAGCACTTAAGGGTAGTAATTGCATGCTGTTTTGCAACTAGAGTAACTCTCAAGGCTGACCTATGCAGGATTCTTGTCACGCCTTCTCCCTTTTAACCTGCCATTGTGACTGATGAGGGAGGATTTCTAGGCCTAACTGTGCAGCCTAAACATAGACTTTATATAAGAGTTCTTGGAAAATACAAACATCAAGTTGAAGCCCACAGATATCTATATTAATGTTCAACACCAGCTGAGGGATGCCTCTTCTCTTGGAGAGCAGGTAGTACAATTGTTAAGAACACATGCACTTTCTCAAAAACTGTTTAACAGGTCATTTTTTTCAAAGGTGACCCTTCCCATTTCAGTCTGCACTCTTCACAGAACAATTTCTTGATTGTGCACAGAACAAGAATCTAAAATCACAGAATGGGAGCTGAAAAAGATTGTTTGTAGCTCACTAAGTGGAAGTGTATCAAATAAGAGATCAACTCCTATGAAACAAGATGTTCTTCCTTATTTTGTAAAGAAAGCAGTTGTTTTAGGTATGCAGTTTGCAATCAGAAATAATTTTGTATAAAAATGCCATACATACATGCGTATTTATGTAGATATTTTCATTCATAGCATATCATATTACAACTGTGTGTGAAACAGATCCTTCAGAGGCTGAGGCAAAGACGGACTGGGAAAAAACCCTGCTTGAAACATCTAAAACCTGTTTTGTTTCTCTTATGCCCCCTAGTGCTTCCTGAGAAGAAGGAAAATTGAAGTTTCATCTCTATTTCTTTTGAGCCCAGCTGTACCATATTGTACCAGAACTGTTGAAAAAGTGTTGAATCGTGGTCCATGATCTGCTGTGAGGAATGCAGCCCATGCACAATGGTATTTTCCTCTAGACAGCTTTTGTGCTGCAGGAATTGTATGAGTAGGCTATCTGCCAAAGAAAAATCCAAACAGAATAGAGGAACTGTCAAAGCAACTGCTGCCCTTGCACAGTTCAAGAAGTACCATTTTAAAAAAAAGTGTCATAAAAAAAACTTCTTAGCACACAAAATAAGAATGGCTCTAAGATAGGGATCCATCTCTATACCAACCACACCACTGTTTTATAACAGCAAGCTAACTTTCCTTTCACCAACAGAGTTTAATAATCCAATAATATGTCAATATACATAGCAGCTACTTGTAACTACTCAGCATCTAGGCAAAACCAGTTTGAAGATGGAATAAAATGATTAATAGAGATCAAATATCTGCACAAATACATACTGTTCTTTTAAAGCAGCTATTAATGTTAAAACATTTTCAAGTGACTTCCCTGTCTCTAGTTAGAAAAGTAGGGTGCTGCAAATTGCAATATTTCAAATGCTATCGTATGGGTATTTACTCAAAAGTAGTTGAAATCCAACAGCAAGTCACAACTTGAGTAGGCCCATTAAATCAATGGAATTTAAAGAGGAGTTGACCCACCAAATCCTTGTTGATTTAATAGTCATACTTTATTTGCAACTTACTACTGGATTTCAGCCAGTAAATCCATTTTCAGTTAGATGTTCTCAAAGGAAGCATACATTGTATTTGGTAGACAAATTAACTAAGATATTCCTCATTGCCTAAAAGGTCACTCTTTCCCCAACAGAGCTGCAGTTATGAAATATAATTATTACTACAATTTTTTTAAAAAATAAACCTCTTGTAATAATTAGCTGTAGTGTTCTGCAAGGTTTCTGTTTAAAGTTCTCATGTGATTATACTGCAACTGGTATTTTCCATTTTTGGCACAAATCTAAAAATTGCAACCATTTAAAGAAGAAGAAAAAGACCTCAGGAAACATTTGTCTGCCAAACTAAACATTTTACTGCATTCTTAGAACAAATGCCATTTTACAAGATTTAAACAGGGGGAGGTCAGGTTTGTTCATGATGCTTTTATTTTTTAAAATGCTGACATGCTACAGGCAACAAATTGGAATAAAAGTCAGTATTCTTAACTACCAAAGCCAAAACAAGCTCTGTAGATGGATTAGATATAACAGAGGAGAAGACTTCATATATTAAAAGGATTTATTAGAAAAAAACAAGCCTGGCTTCCAACATGCAATTTTTAAAGAACACACAGAGATAATAAAGCTTGATGAGCATCTTGAAATCAGTACCTGACTTTAAAACTATCTTCTGCTTGGACGTGTGCTGTAAAATAGCACAGAGGTTTGGAGACCCAAGTCCATTCTTAAGAATCTGGGCAACTTTGCAGAGTCCTTTGCTACAATCCAGTACTAGTTTTTCACTTGAAGTAATCATATTTTACTTTTAACATTAAGACAATGCACTGTATGTGCCCCAGCTTTATCTTAAACCCGACTGTCTACAAAATTCATAAGACGCTGGAGAAGTCTCAAAGAGCCTTTCTCGCTAGTTATAAAGCATTTATTTCAGGTTAAAGGAGGCTTCTGATGACATGTCAGAAATGCTGCATTTTCCACTGGTTCTATTTTTACCTTGCCATGGTGATAACCAATCAGAGAAAAGGGAAGCAGGGATTCCCTCCAATCCCAAAGCTCTTCTCTCTCACTAATAGAGACAGGCCTGAACAGCATTTAGCAACAGCAACGTGTGGGAGCCGACAGCATACCTTGCATCTGAGCCCTGCCAACATAGCTACAAAGTGCAAGATGAAACCAGCACACAGCTGCACCTTTTGGAGGAGTTCTCAGTAAAAAGAGATTATCAGTTATTACCTGGCAAAGGGTTATGGAAAATTAAAGCTGGAAGATTGGCTTGGTGAGTGTCTGAGCCAAACCTTTCTTTCATTCCTGCCAGAAGAAGCATGAAAGTGCACAGAACAAAATTTATAACCTAACCTAGCCTTTAAAATGTAGCACAATACACCATGGAAAAAAAGTGACTCTCTTACTAGAAAGTATATAGGAGACTAGGAGCCAGTATCACAAGTTCAATCAAACCCGAACTCATTTTAGCTTTTCTTTTATCCTAGGTTTTTAGAAATGTTTGTCCAATTGCAAATATCCCGAAGCATGAATATCTACCTGAGAAACAATTATACCTTATCTGATTTTGGAGGTATACCAAGGAGAAAATGTTCCATCACAATGCTTTTATATAGCTAGCATAAACATTGTCTTAGATGTATAAACGTATCTTGGAAACTCGCACTGTATGAATCGAAATGAAGAGAAAGCTAAGGATGCGTTAAATCCCATGTACAAACACTATTCAAATGTTACTGATTACATGGCCTTTATCTTTACAGAGAATTTCCTGAGCAGCAAGCTATAATCTGAAGAGTTTCAGAGATATTGTATCATGTGGGTGTGAGGAAAAAAACAGGTGCTGCTTGGAAGAAATCACTGAAAGCTCACTGGGCACATAACAGGATTCTTTACATCATGGCCAATTATTTTCCAGTACTGTAGGATTTTCTCTAAGACTGCATTCAAAGTTATAGTAAGAGGAAAGTATTTTATTACCTACAGTTTCTGTTATGTATGGAGCTGTTAGGTAAACAAAATTAAGCATACAATTCTATAAAAAATTTATTAAAAGTAAATTTCATTGTACCTGCTGGGACTTCTTTCCAATTAAACCTGCACAGGATTATGCAGTACCTGTTCTCAGTAATTAGGAAACAATTTTCCAAAACACTTAAATAAGTAAAAGGATCAAAGGAGAAAACTATGAATATAAGCAGTCAAAAAGAATACACCTTGATGAATAGATGAATTTATTTATTTATTTCATTTATACCCTGCCTATCTAGTCAATTGTGACCACTCTAGGCAGCCAAAGAGTGTCTCCCACTAGGACAGGATTCTAGCTGGAACATCTGGAAATCAGTTAATAGACTTCAAAATGAAATAGGAAAATCCAATAATAATCAAATAATATGGGGCTACTAGGATACATGACAATTTTTCTGTGAATGATGAGCATCTATGTGCATGCAATTTATGCCCCATCATGTGTCCTAAAGAAGATCTGGTAGATGACCAAGATAACACTATTTAAGTACCTTGTTTCTGCTCAAAAATAGTTGAATCATTTTAACATTTTAAATTTATTTGGACTTTATATTTCACATACGTCCATAATTCTAAATTGCACAACACTCTGATATAAAAAAAAGAAAGGGCAGTCAATATCACGCAAGTTTTCCATCTATGATCTCAGAAACACTACATTTCCAGAAAATGTTATCACATTATTTATTTGGAATTAAAATCATAATACTCATTTTCACAGCTATCTTTCATGAGTGTAAATAAATAAACAAATTACCAATTAATTACCTTCCCTTAAACCAATCTGAGAATCTGCTGATTTTCTATCTTTTGTCAAAAAACACTTATACAAAGGGCTTTAGCAATATATATTAAAACTAATGCACTTATATTTTACTTATATAATTTGAATAATATTTTTAAAAAGCTTTAATGAAGATTAATCCTCCACCCACCACCCAAGCCAATGTGTTGAGACAAAACATTAATCTGGATTGCAATTTGGACTGCTTCAGAATAAACCCACTGAACGCAGTGAGTACTTATGAGTAGATGTCTGCTGTAGATACAGAACCAGGGCATTTGAAATGGCAGAAGCTCCATATGCGGACTGATCTGAGATCTGAGGTCAGGTGGCAGAAGAGCCAAAAATGGAGAAGAAGAGGAGCATGAGAAGGAGTTATACCAGATCTAATCTGTGCTTATCCCAGACTCAAAGCCACTATGCTGGCATAAAGTTAGACCAGGGTCAGCAAGTCCTAAGCAACTTGCCACATCCCTAGACACGGACAGATCTGAATTCAGCACTGCTGCAGCCAGTTTAGGGTCAGATTGCCCAGCCCTCATCTATCTTGGCTAGTTATGCTTGTGTGCTGGAGCAAATACTGTCACTTTCTACCCCAGATTATTTAACAGTTGTTAACATTTGACTTTACTATAAAATGATCCATGTAATTTCCAGTGGAGGCACCTGAAAAGTCTGCACAAGTTTAAAAAATGAGAAAAAACAGAATAGCATGAAATAAGATCAGGAACAGCTTTGATTAATTACTTGCTTTAGCTAAAGTTTTTTTTTAATTATATTTTTTAAATTAGTTGTTCAATCTATATTTTGTTAAGCTGCTTGGAGGACAATCATGAAGAGAGGGAACAGAAAATGATTACTCATGATCCAGGACCTCATTACTAGGGTTTAAGATCATGTGACCATGCATATCTTTGTATAAAGAATTACTTTTTATAAAAACAATTCAAGATTGATATCCCTCCTTTCCAGGGTAGAAAAAAATGAAAACTTTTTTAAAAAAATCTAACTGATTTAAATAATAAATTCAACTATTTTTCAGTGGGATTTTCTCTAATTACATTGAAAAATCAGTGGGATTAGAGAAAATTTTAAAAATCATTTTTAAAATTTACATTGTGCAGAAATCCAATCGTGATTTAAATAAATTTATTTAAATCAAATCCACCTGCTTCTTTCCAAAAGTGGTTACCAGTGTGTTCAAAATGCTGCTTTGCATCTTACATGATTATACCTACACAGCCAATGTATGGAGAACAGAACTTCAACTCCATCCAGATAGCCATTGTTTCTGGTTGCAGTGGACATTTATTTGGAAATCATACTCACAGAAGCCTAAAGATTTGGCTTTAAACATTCACTCTACAGCAATATTCACATTCACAAAACTACATCTCATTGCATACATAGTTACAGATTTCATGATGGGGAAAACATAAACAAAACCAATCAGAACTAGCATTTCTCTTCTCTAGACTGTCTTTATAAGGAAATGCATTTCCCCAACCTAAAATGCTAGCATGTGTGAAGATACATGCACTCTACTCTGTATCCATTTTTTTGTGAGTTTGAGCTGGGAGTAATACCTTAGACTACTCTAAAGTATTAATGTTAAACCTCCTTTATAATCAACAAAATGTTTCTGGTGAAAGAGGAAAACTTTGGTTAGTTCTGGCAAACTCTTGGTAAGTGAGCAATGTTTCCAGATACAATTTCCCCCTAAAGTTTCAAAACATTACAATAAAAATGATATGCAAGAAAATCCTTTTAAAAACTATCATCAATATGGAAATACAAGGAGTTCATTTAACACAAGAGATTTCTGTGGTAGTGGAAGGGGCAGAAATAGAATAAAACTGATGCAGGGGAAATTGTTTAGGAATAAAACAAAATATATATCTCCAACTCTAAGAAGCTGATTCTGAGTCAAAAGTTCACTAGGCTTCACTATCAATTTTTAAATTCTTATAACAAGTGCTGCAAATTTGATATCATCTCCTAAGTCATAGCAAAGCTATGCTATATTGCATTAAGGAAACAATATTGTCTGGGTGGTAAGTGAGGAGTTCTGTACATGATGTTCTATCTGATTAGGCTTCGGTAACTTTATGAATTATGAGCTGTCATCCACTTTTTCATCTGCTATAGAATATACTTCTTGGAAATGGAAGCTATAAATAAGACAACAGATGTTTTTTGTTGGCTTCAACTAGTAACTTTTTTTAACATGCCTGTAGTTAAACTGTTGGTTATATTCTACTCCCCCCTATGGTCCACTTTTAACACATATCTTTTCTAAAATGAATGAAACTAATAGGGCAATGTTCAGTGTAAAGGAAATAGTGTGACAGCATAACATGAGCAGGGCTAGGAAGCGTTACTTTTCTGGGGACTGCAGAAATTTAGTTGATTTAAGTAACATTTGCAAGCTCTGAACTTTTAAAACAGTGGCAATGAAGTAACAGTTTGACTAGCAAGCTCCTCACAGCAGAAACCTTGCTGCTGTTCTATTTGGTAGTGTTATTTTGTAGACTGGCATGTATAGCACATAGCTGGAGAGTAATGAGTTACTAGTGATGGTTGTTGTTGTTTAGTTGTGTCCCCATGGACCAGAGCACACCAGGCCCTCCTGTCTTCCACTGCCTCCCGGGAATTACCCGTAATTATTTACTGGGGGGGCACACAAAGTTGAAAATGATATTAGTTTTTTTTCCCTTTGGGTGCAGCAATATTCAAAACTTATTTCTAAAGGGCATTTTAGAAATTCATGGCATTGTCTTAACAATCATAAGCCACCTCCCCTGTGTTTAAAAAAAAGTAATGAAACACATCCAGGGGGTACTGCCCATCACAATGAGTAACAGCAATATACTGCTTCTTCAAATACAGTACTATAAAGAGAGTAAGTATTTAAAAGTAACTTTCTAAGCTGTGACACATTAAAACTGTTCAATTCTGTGTTTCCCCGAAAATAAGACAGGGTCTTATATTAATTTTTGCTCCAAAAACACATTAGGGCTTATTTTCAGGGGATTTTTTTTTTCATGTACAACAATCAACATTTATTCAAAGGCAGTCATGTCATCTTCTTCTGGTTGCTGCACCATGGTAGAGGGTGGGTTTCACTTAATTGGGTCTTATTTTTGGGGTGGGGCTTATGTGACAAGCATCCTGAAAAATCATACTAGGGCTTATTTTCAGGTTAGGTCTTATTTTTGGGGGAAAGGGATAGTAAGAATAACAGGGGAACTTTAAATCATGTTGCCTTTATGGGGCTGGGTGTTTTTCATTTCTTCTATTTCATTTTCACAATAACTCAGGTCTCCCTCGCTGGGTATCTTCAAGAAGCAATTGAAGACATGGTTGTTCCAGCAGGCCTTTCCATCATACACCTCTTGACCCCCCTCTTTTCTGTTTTTGTTTTTTGTTTTGTGTATGATTTTTATATGATTTAATGTAGTGCTTTCTTGTTTTAGAATTGTCTATTTTCGTTGTCTTATATTATTTTTATGGTTGTTAGCCGCCTAGAGTGGTCCTTTCGGACCAGATAGGCGGGGTATAAATCAAACAAACAAACAAACAAATAAATAAATAAATAAATAAATAAATAAATAAATAAATAACTGTGAAATACATTCATTAATTTCCTTTATCCTTTGCTTCTGCTTCACACAACTCCCCACTGGATAGTTTTCTCACTCACAGTGTGGAAAATAGTTATTGTACAGATAATTGACAAGGTTCATCATACAAACAATATCAGTATAAAGTAGTCCTCATGCAAGAAATCTGCACACTGAAAAGGGAATTCCAGAATGCTGTTACATTGCTTTATTATGGGAAATAAAATCTACCATTATGTGTCTCTTCTTCTTTCCCTCAAAGATTAAGCTGAGCAGAACTCTTCATGTAAGTATCAAGAGGCTAGACAGCTTATTTCTGTGTTGGTACACCTCTAGTGGAGTTAATAATTTTCACCTCCAGCATCTGCCATGGGCTGCACCAGGTCCACACTGGCTAAAAATGTCTGGACCCATTTTCCTTCTTTTTAAAAATAATAATAATAATGGAAACCATAAGTGCTTGGATAACTACTTTTTGTTTTGATTTTTGGGTGTTAGGTCTTGTGCCATTTATCCCATTGCAACATTTAAAGTAAACTCCAAATTTTCAGCACTGAATGGACACTGGGGGGCTCTTTGGAGGCTGCAAAACTAGCCATGGACTGCACTTTGCTCAACCCAGCATAATCGTTAGGGAGTCATTTTGTTCTAGAATATAAAACAAATCTTTGTAAATTCATTTGTGCAGTAAGCTCAAATTCAGGACATTATGTACCCATGTACAATGCTGTGTGGAGTAACTGTTTATGACAAAGGCTCGCCTTATTTTGCATAGCCTGCAATATGTTCAATGTTGATTTGTAAATCCATGAGCTGACCTGTAACCAGACTGAAAATAGCTCAGTTTAAAAATAGTTAGTGGTTATCAAAGTTCACCATTAGTATAACCACTAATTATTTTTAAACTACTTTATTTTCAGTATGGTTAAAACAAATACTATGAATTTATTTTGATTTAGACAACTGAATTTTCTAAAGGGAGGGTAAAAGAAACTAGTTCAAATAATTTATTTTGCTATGATAAAGTCAAGGAAATCATGGCCAATATCCATTCAATAGTTATATGTACAGAACTCCAACTACAGAAGTTGCCATGGCAATCTGATGTGATAATATTCACGTGCCTGGTTGCATGTGATGAGCACCTCATTAGATCACTGTGTCTACTTGTTGATGCATATATCCACAGCTGAAGTTCAGTAAATACTGAACAGGATATTGGTCAATGCCTCTCTGGGTTGAGTTTTTCCTTTTCGTTTTTTGTAAAGCAAGCCAAAATTTGGTAATCTATATTTCAAACATTTGGCCTTAAAAGGGAATCTTTTCAGCACAAAAACTGAAGCTGTCAATACTTAGTAGTTTGATCCCAGTATGTCCTGCATCAGCAAATAATTGCTAAGATGGAAGTCCACTTGTTGTACATTTGCCCCAAACCACAAAACATGGCACAATGCTATACCTGCAGGAAATGTACCATTTCAAATGCTGGATTTTAAAACGGTTTTCTATTATATAAACAGCTTTACATGATTTCTTTGAACTTTTTTAGTTAGGACATGGTTTTAGAAAGAGAGGGAGGAGGGAGGGAGAGAGATGTTTTCTAGTTAGGTCTGGTCATCTTTTCTTCCATAAGCTCAATACACATGTTCTAACTGAAGGTAACACCACCTGTAGAATCTGAAAGCATGCTTTTTACATGGTTTTCATCATACTGAGTTTGCACATGCAGTTAGAACAAAAAAGGTAAAGGTTAAAGTTCCTCTTGACATTCTTAGTCCAGTCGTGTCTGACTCTAGGGGGCGGTGCTCATCCTGTTTTCAAGCTGTAGAGCCAGCGCTTGTCCAAAGACTGTTTCCGTTGTCACGTAGCCAGCCTTACTCGGGAACACCGTTTTACCTTCCCACCGAGGTGGTACCTATTTTTATATATATATTTTAATTGTATTTTACAGTAATTGTTCTAAATTGTATTGTATTTTAATTGTTGTAAGCCATCCAGAGACCTTTGGGTAGTGTGGGCGGCATATAAATAAATAAATAAATAAATAAATAAATAAATAAATAAATAAATAAATAAATAAATAAATAAATAAATAAATAAATATTTATCTACTCGCATTTGCATGCTTTCGAACTGCTAGGTTGGCAAGGAGCTGGGACCAAGTGATGGGAGCTCACTCCATTGTGTGGATTCGATCTTATGACTGCTTGGTCTTCTGACCCTGCAGCACACAGGCTTCTGTGGTTTAGCCCGCAGCGCCACCACATCCAGTTAGAACAAGTTGTACCCTAATCAGCATTTCCCTTAAATCTTATAATAATGTAAAAATATATACCAATTAAAACCGATAAGAAGTGAAACAATATGGCATTTGCTTTAGCCTACTGCATCTCATCACTGCTTCAAATTTTAAAAAGAAAGCAGGAAGCCTTCTGGGGGGATCTAAGGTTTCTCAATCTTATCCAGTGTACAGGACTGTTGCCGAAATGGCAGAAGACTCTTCCAGAGGGTTGTATACATCCTAGCCCTTGTCAAGGAGAGAATCATATTCTGAATCTCGGACACACACACACACACACACACACACACACACAGAGAGAGAGAGAGAGAGAGAGAGAGAGAGAGAGAGAGAGAACCAATTTCTGTTATTGCTATATGTGGGAAATGGTTAGCAATTCTTGTCTAGGACACATAGCTGGTCCATCACATGAATATATATACAATATAAATGGAAAAGACTATGCTCTTAGCAGTTTGAATTTCCAAACTTAAGTCATGAACTAAGAGTTTCCTTGTGCATCGTATATTTAGAAGTCTTTTCACTGAAGAGGAACAATAAGGTGGCAGTTGTTATGGCTATTCCAGCAGAGAACTAGTCAAGCTTGGAATCACTAAGAATAAACCTTTTAAAGTTTTTAGGAGTTAAAAAGCAAAGAATTCCAGAATCTCTCAACATACTTGATTCAGAGATTTTTTTAAAAAATAATCTTTTATTCCCAGATCCTGAAGGACTATCATCTTAAGCCCAGTACAATAAATTGGAAACACATTTAATCCTTCTTTTACCTGGTAACTTTATAGCTTCCTCACACTACAGTATAAACACAGTATACTTCCACATTTGAGCTTTTCCCTCTGGCATACTGTAATCTTGCCAGCAGACAAGCTTAGCTTTTAATAAGTTGATTTGCCAACTTAAACAGCAGTCTCCTAAGGCAATCAAATAATGAAGGACACACGTACATACTTGCACGAAGTCTGTCAAAAGCTTACTCAGCCCAATAAAAACGATTCTGCAATATTAGTAGTTATGTAAACGTACACGGACAACATTTAAACAGCAAGCCTTTTATGTGTTGCATTCACTTCTTATTTGACATTTTCCCTCATAACCCTCTTTCTTTGAATTTCATGATTTAGCAAAGAAAAAAGAAAAGGAATGGTACAGCAACTTGGACAGAACCTGTACAAAGACAAAAATCTAATTTTTAAAAACTGCTTATGTGGGCCAAGACCATGTGCTCTCAAGGGTGGTACTGCTTCTATTATTACATCATATATTTTATGCTGTTCAGATTTGTGTGTTCTGATGACAGGAAATAACTTTTTTCAAAAAATTGAAACACTTAACTTCATATTCAGCAATTCTGAATGCTAAAGACTAAGGATATGAATAATAAGAACTGTCGTTTTTGTTTTACATTAGGTTCTTTTGGCTGTGTGTTTGTGTCCCTCTTTTATCTTTTTTTTGAATGCACAGGTAATGTCATTGAACAAAAACCTGGCACTTTGGGGTCATTTCATTTTGCTTTTTTTTATGATTAGAGTTCTACCTGGCATTCATCCAAAATCCTTAAGGAACCTAGAAAAACTACTCCAACAAAGCAGGAGGGAGACAGGGAACAGAGAATCAATCCAATCCAAAAGCAGTTAACAGTAAATAAGTTCACTAAAATATATACCTTTAAGAGATAAATCCACAGAATATGAGAACATTTCTCCCCATTATTACCACCACTTGATACCTTCTCTTCTAAATTGAGCATGCAGGCAGGCCAGATAGCATACAATGCAAGATAAAGAGGACCAGGAGCTAGTATACAGACTCCTACAAGAATGACTGAAGCAAAACACTCCTCTCACTGGGTTTTAACAAATCCAAACCCATATTACCACTCCCCAATTCCTGGACATTCTGACTGGCTGCTAACAGCAGCCTTTACAATTCTGTTTGATGAAAGGTCTCTTGGGCAGTTTAGCAGATAAATGATAAAAGGGAAGCTTTAATGAAAGATGGAAACTTGAAAGAAAAGGAAAGTTACACTTTTCCCTCTTTGCTTTAAACAAAACATTCTTGTTTCAGTGGCTCTTTCTAAAAAATCTATGAAGGAACACAAAAACAAAAAATGATCTCTTTCATGTTTTTTTTCATTTGTGTTTACATGGAAGTCCAACCCCTACTGAATAGTCAGACTGCTGTTCACTTTAGTTTTGTATCTTTTCTTTTGCAAAGGAACAAGCACACCAAACAAAGATACAACTATGTACAATGACAGTTGTAGATTCCAAACATCTATCAGCTTCAAGATCACTTCACATGTTACATGGTGGCAAATGAGTCCAGTGAGAATGATAACTCATTCTGGTTCCTTCTCACATGCAATGTAAGCATTTGAAATACACATTACTCTTCTTTGCCCACTTGCCTCGCCCTTTAAAGACTTAATTGTCCAGGAAAATCCTCCTACAAAAATCTGCATTCGAATTAAAATAAGCATCAGAGGACCTTCTCAAAGTTCCTTCACCATTAAAAGATGTAAGGAGCTCCTGGAGAGGACTCTCCTATGGTGTCACCCACATTCCAAAACTTGTTCCCTACTGCCTCCCTAGTGCCTTACCTGGTACCACTTTTGGAATCTTTCAGGTACCCACTAAAGTCTCGTTCTATTCATCCATGCCTTTAATGGCTGTTGATATTATTTCAGTCTCCTTTTAGACAGCTTAATTTACTATTATGATCTGTGTTTCCTCTGTTGATGTCACTATTTTATACAGTTATGATTTTACTGAGTTTTATGTAAACTGCTCTGAGTCACTTGAGGCACAATAAAAGCGACCTAAATAAGATACAGTATGTATATATGTGTACGCAATCTCTGTATGTCTGGGTATACTTTTCCAGGTGTATATTTTCTTGTAAAATCTACTGAGGGCTGATTTCAACATTGCTTTTTCTTTTTTGCTACTCATGCTCAGAAAACAAGCAAGAGTCACAAGTTTTTGTATCAAACCCACATCTGGTAAAACTCCACAAGTTTGATAAACTGCACGAAAAGGCTCCATGCATCTCACTCCGCAGGGAATACTCCTACACAGCATAAAAATAGGTCCACATGAAGTTTTAGAGTCTGAGTGGGAAAGCACTAATTTTATCTTTTGTTTTATTACATAGTACTGGAAGCAATCAACAGTCTCCATCTCTTAAGGAGAAAAGATTTTGGTATAAAAAGCATTATTCTTTAATGAAATACGACCTAGGTGGGGGTAGGTGATCTGTTTCATGTTGAGAGTTACACCATACATACAATTGGTGACTTTGATGTTATTATGTCTGCTTCCACCTTTGGCCCTCCAGATGAAGTTGGATTCTAACTCCTATCAGCTGGTTTCTCAGTAGGCATGAAAAAACATTACACCTACTCTTGTAGCACCTTAAAAGCTGAATACGCCATGGCCTCACTTTCTGCAGACTAAATAGTCAATGCCAGATAATCCTTGCAACTATGTCCGTACATTCATCCAAATTTGGATGATTGGTTGATGACCATGTTTCAGTGGTTGTTATTTAGAAAACAGTCTGTTTATCCATGCGAATTAAAAAAAGAGGTGAGATATTCTTTTTAATTTATCTTGACATAAAATTTATAAGCAATATTTTAAAGCCATTCACAACAAATGCTGCATAGAGAAATAGCAGAAGGTACAAAAAAAGCTAAGTTAGTACAGTGGTGCCTCGCTTAATGATTACCTCGTTAAACGACGAATCCGCTTGACGATGAGGTTCTTGCGATCACTTTTGCGATCGCAAAACGATGTTTTAATGGGCAAAATTCGCTTCCTGACGATCGGTTCCCTGCTTCAGGAACCGATTCTTCACATTACGACGACCAAAACAGCTGATTGTCAGGTTTCAAAATGGCCACCCGCTGTGTAAAATGGCTCCCCGCTGTGCTTTAGGACGGATTTTTCGCTGCACAGGCATCGGAAAATGGCTGCCCTATGGAGGATCTTCACTGGATGCTGAGGTATTTAGCCCATTGGAACGCATTGAGCAATTTTCAATGCGTTTAAATGGGCTTTTTTATTTCACTTGATGAGGATTTCGCTCTACAGTGATTTCACTGGAATGGATTATCCTCGTCAAGCAAGGCACCACTGTAGATTCTTTCTACCTAAATATGACAGAAACTCTGCGTGTGTCTTGGATTAAACATCTGGAGAAAAGACTACAACAGCTATTAATTATCTTCTTTTCATGTTAGTATGGTGATCTGAGCTATGTCTCTTGGTAAGAATGTTCAAGATTTATAGATATTTGCATAATCAGTCTTTCTAAAGCAGTGATTCCAAGAACGAATATCTAATTGTATGCTGATTTCCTGTTTTGGGATGACATAATATCTGAAGATCAAATATCAAAAAATTATATCAATATGGTATAAACATGTAAGAATACAAATATAGATTGAAACCACTCACATCCCTAGTTTGGAATCAAAAAGAAAGGAGGATCACATTTTACATTAACTTGACCTGAAATTTAAAATACTTCCCCACTTCTAAACCCTGTAAATAGCCATGCCTGGTCTCCCAGAACAAGAGGTGTCTACAATCAAGTAGTAAAACTTTATACAGATGCATTCTAATTGAGTCCAAAAATAACCACCATAGTAAAATGGGCTAGGTGGTTAGTAAATGAAAGTTTTGAGCTTGGAGCTTGGTGAAAAAGGGAACTTTATTTTGTCCAAGTACTTAAAAGTAACTAGACTGTCAGTAACCACACAATTGCATTAAGCACAGAAGGTCACATTTTTGACAGGAACAGCAAGGGATGGGTGCGAAGAGCACTATTTTCATTTGGTCATCTTGAGGCAACTCTTAGTGACAGATGGCTATTTGCAAATGAATTTAAAAAGGTAAAGCAATAATTGGAATGGGGAACATCTCAATCAGCACTACAGAAACAGTTTCCAGATTCAGGTTTATCAAGCAATCAGCAACTGTAACATTGCAAGGTGTTACAGCCAACCCTCGACTTACAAACGGCCCTAGTTACAAACACTTCAACTTACAAACCGCTCCGACAGAAAAATATTGACTTGACTTGCAAACTTAGATTCGAGTTACGAACTGAAAAACCGTGCGGGAGGTGGGGAAAGCGCAAAATTTGAACTTTCAGTTAACCGTTGGCCTGTGAAGAGGGTGCCTGTCTGCTTCCTTGCTCTTCCCAGCGTTTTGAGAGTGGATTTGGAGACAGTCTTCAGACTGCCTGGTATTGCCTGGTACAGCGCTGTACGGACTGTATTTTTATTTTTTGGCTTTTTTTAAAAAAAACTGGTTTTTGGATTTTTAAAAGGTGTTCCCTCCCTCCTTTGCTGCCCCCCTTTCCCCAAAAGGTGCTTGCATTGGCTTGTCTTGATTGAAAAGGTGCTTTTCAAAGTGAACTGTTGTCTGAAAGGTGCTTGGTTTTTCCCAGAAGGTGCTTGTCTTGGCTGAAAAGATGCTTTTCAAGGTGTTCTGCTGAAAAGGTGTCTCTTCCCTCCTTCCCTCCCTCTTTTCTTTCCTCTTTTTAAAACCTAAGTCATCCTAGGTTAAAAGGAAAAAAAATAAAGAAAATTCTGCCCCTAGTGGTAGGAACGGATTAAGCGCTTTGCATTAGTTCCTATGGGAACTAAGGAATCGAGTTACAAACCGCCCCTCGACTTAAGAACCAAAAATAGCCAGAACGGATTAATTGGTTCTCAATGCATTCCTATGGGAAATTCTGATTCAACGTACAAACTTTTTGACATACAAACTTCCTTCCGGAACAGATTAAGTTTGTAAGTCGAGGGTTGACTGTAACTGAAACAGCCTCCTACCTACCCGCAGATATCATCTTCTCCCATCCATTAAATATACGGCCACATTCTTCCTTCCTACCTCTGTCTTTCCAGTGGCCGCCATAGTTCCCAACAGGAAGCTGCCTTATCCACCAAACATGACCTGCTGAAAATTATCTGGAGTCTGCAAATCAGTCTTAGAAAACACTACAACAGCACTCACCAATAGTGCATTAAGTGGAACATATATTGTCCATTGTTGTTTGAAGAAAGATTAAGAAAAGACATCTACAGAGTCTTAAAAGCACTGTGTGGTACATGTACAGTAGTTGCCACCAATTTGCTGGCTGTATGTTCCAATCTTAATTTCCCCTATCAGGATAACTATGATAAAAAGTTTGGGAATGCAATTCAATATTTATTTATTTAAATTATGCAGATCAATCAGAGAAAAAAAAATCTCAGAATAAAAATTGCAAAAATATACAGAACATATCCAAGTTTCAAAACACAGCTTTTAAGGGGAATCATTATGAAGCATCAACAGCCCTTCCTGAGTAGACACAGGCCTTTTAAATTTAGCTATTTGAGTTTTAGAAAGAAAAACAAAATGGCTTCTGTTATTTCTTACTGTGCTACTGAATATGCCTTCTTCAACAGCCTAGTAATACGCAAGGCTCTGAGGTCCACAAAGTGGTCAAATATCTGGAGTGGGTTATTATGGAATAAGACCTCAATAATGCTTTTCATAAAAATGCTCTTGTAGGCCAGTTATTAAATGAATTCTGGCTTTGGTACAGCTGACAGGATTTGACAAGAACTACATTTCAGTTTATATTTAGAGACGGGTACATGTTCAAAGGCATAAAATCAATCTGTCAACATTTTTGAAGTTTCTCTCAAGAAAAAATAATAAAATATAGAGCAAAGAGACAAAGAATCATATTCTAATCCTGATACATCATTTCATAGCAACTACTGTATTTTATACCATCTGAGGTTATGATCACACTGGCAATTTGAATCGATTTCTGTTCAGAATTCTTCAAAATCAGCTTCAAGCCATGTAGATTCACATGCACTGAATGGTAGATTCACATGCACTGAAAGGAAATTGGTTTATTTCTGGTGATTTGAATGAGTTTTGGTCTACATTGCTGAAATTGACCCATTTCCTTTCTGTTTCAGGGATACTCTGTTCTTAAAGGTTTTTGTTTTTATTTTAGTTAAGTAAATTATACACTGATAAATTATGTGTCTAGGAGGTGCCACCTGGTGTCATAATAGTCACAAGAAACTAAGGAAGAAACACTGGAGAGGTACCCCCAGCCGAATAATGATAAAAAACTGAGAAGGGGGAAAGCTCCCAGCTCCTTTGTGGGGAAATGCTCCTGGCATGTGGACTGTTCTCCATGTCCGGACACACTTGCTCTACACCTGTGGATCTTCTGCTGCTCCACCAGTTCCTTCATCAGCGAAATGGAGAGAGTAGAGTAATTGGTGCTAGTGAAGCATCAATAACCATTTTAAGAAAGATTTTTTTAAAATGCAAAAGGAAAAATAGTGGTCCTGCTACCCTGAATCCACAGAGGCACAAATTAAAACAACACCATAACCATCCCTTACAGTTTAATTTATTTGTCAAATTTAAACTTAAGGGAGAAAGGTCGGATAAAAAAAATACACAAAACCACATTGAGCTGAATCAAATTTAGAAGTGAGGTATTTTAAAATGCCACTGCCAGCCAGATGAAAAAAAAACTTGCTTTGCAGCCCACATAAATCAATTTCACTCTTGCCTTGTGTGAACATTAACATCTACATCAACTTAAATGACACTTAAATGCGGTTCTTATTGACAATGTGACCACAGCCTGAGTGAAGTACTATTTCCTTTTGTTTGTTCCGTTTCTACCATCAACCAATTCTACTGCTTGACTGAGTTTCAGTATTAGAAGGGAGAGAGTAATCTCTCCAGAAATTCTCTCAACATTTTTGTAAAAAGGATCGCTATTCCAGCTCCTAAAGTCTTGAGTCATAGATGTTTTTCCATTTACTTCCCTTGATTTCTTCTCTTTTACTTTTTCCCAGTTTTTCACACATCACACCATTATCGGATTTTGTCAACAAGTTTTCTAGTGCAACTCCAGAATCCCCTTCATCAGCCATTTACCAATTTGGACACTATGATCATATATGTGATAAAGGAACCATGATGATCAGGATGATTGTGGTGAGAAAACCCTGTGATGAAACAATCCAAAATGAAACAAAAGAGAATACTGGAAGATGATGCTCCCAGATTGAAGCACGTGATCAACTACTAGGGAACAGCAAAGGATAAGTATGATTAGGACTGAAGTCAACATTTTCCATTCTGGGAATTCTACCTTGCCAGAGAGATGTCTGAATTATGCTCACCTGGAAGAAGGCTGGGCTGGAAGGCTTCAAAACCAAGAACAGGCAAAGCTCTGGGGTAAGTTTCTCAATGGAAAAGAAAACTACAAGTACCAGGATCAGCCGCCTTTTTCAAGAGGAAATTAGGCTTGAGCCTTCCAGCCCAGCCTTTCTCTGTGAGCGCAATTCAGGTGTCTGTGCGACCAGTGGAACTCCCGGAAAGAAGTATGAGATCTGAAACTTTAAAAAAGAAAGACAAACCACAAACATGAATGCACAGGCCTATTAAGCACCTCCTTACAACAATTTCATAAGCACTAATTTGATTTAAAATTGTTTCACTTTGTATGGATCAGCTACCTTTCTGATGCTTGTGATGACCACATTACCCTGGCCAATGGTCAGCCCAGCCCTAAGTCCCACAGGGGCTTCAATTCTCAGTGAACATTTTTACATGATTGGTTTCTATGTATGCTCTATTGACTTTTCAACAGTCAATTCGAAAACTTTTTTGCTGTTGGAAAAGAAGCACATCACATAAAACAGGGTGAACTCTGTAGAAGGTTTTGTTGGCAAAAGGAAACTGATTTCAATTAATGTAGGACACCAACATGTTTTCTGGAATCATTATCACTAGCAATATTCAGACAGCAAAAAAGGCACAGAAATAAATGTTCTTGGTGTCTATCTCACAGCTGTGGGATTCCTCTCCCTTTGGCAAGATGCCAAAAAAGCAAAGCACATTTCAGAAGCACTGTAAGACCTTTGTTTGGACTGGCATCTGGACTGAGAATTTAGCAAGAGCCTTTTTTTTAAAAAAAAAGAAACTATTTTATTTGATTTTATGTATTCCTCTGCATTTTTCATGATCCAAGCATAATCTTAGGGATAGAGCAGGAGAAGAATGCATAAATAATTAAGATACATCTTTTCCCTTTTGAAATAAAAGTTGATCTAGATAATTCTAAAATAAAAAACTCAACCCCAATCACTCCTTTAAGTTTAGAGTTCTGCCAACATAATGCCTCTGATTGTGTAAGCTGCAACCATGGATAAATAATAAATTTTGACAAAAATGGCCTTTGCATACCAAGCTGTTAAAAGAAAGTAGCTCCTCAGATATCAGCCGTCAAACTGATTTCATGGTAAGTAATCATGGATACAGTTTTTAAAGTAAAATATCCATGGAAGGGGTTTTCTGGACAGCTGTACTGTGGACATCTGTGTTCTTTCATAAGAAACTGTTTATCTGTAAATGGCATTAAGCAAAGATTTAAGATGGCACACTGGTACAAAATTATCATTTCTTGGCAAGGACATGGCATTTGCAAAAGACCACACGTTGCAGGGGGAGAAGGACTCTTTATATACACCGTGTGAGATACAAGTAACCAATTCCTGCTTGTTTTACCTCAGGAATTTCTGTGCCAATTAACTACATTCCCTGATTCTGATTAGGATGGGGGAAAGTATGCAACTTGTTCTTTCAGATAAGTGAGAAAGCAGACAAGCTGACATGGTTTAGTTTTTGTTTTAATGTCAAAAAGATTTAGAAGTAACTTATTAGTTGGATTCAAATGATAACAGGAAGTACAACATATTGATACTGCTGAAATTTTCAGTTTAAAACCAGGTTTCTGCTTAGTCAGAAAAATTAAGTTTTAATTCCATTTTATTAATTTCATTAATATGTTGCCCTGCATATTTCCAGTGTTGGGCTTTTACCAGCAGATGGAGTCAAACAACAACTAGAAGTTACAGTATTGCTTCTAGAGGTGGGAGAGAACACACTCTCTCTCTCTCTCTCTCTCTCTCTCACACACACACACACACACACACACACACACACACACACACAGAGAGAGAGAGAGAGAGAGAGAGAGAGAGAGAGAGAGAGAGAGAGAGAGAGAGAAAATATATTTTCAGATTCTCCATCTTCTCTATTCTTAACAACACCCTCACAGAAAAATCACCTTACAATTACCGACATGAAGAAAATAATATAGTATATCGGAGACAAACAAGGAAGGAATACACACTTTTCACAGAGCAACTGTTCGGATAATACTTTAAAGTATGGTTACCACAGTGAAAGAACAAGCTTCCTTTTTGAAAGCAGATATTTTTAACTTACTAGCTTCAATTTCTTGGTTTTCTTTGAAGATTAGTATTCCCAAAGTGGCTCACAATATGAAATGCTCATTATCCATCAGGGTGCATAAAAATAAATGATTTTTGAAAGAACCAATTCGATTAAAATCATGATTTAAATAAAAAAGAATTGATTTTTAAATTAAAAGTGTCAATAAATCTGATTTTTATGTAAATCATGATTTAATTTAAATCAAATTCATCTTATAATCCATGTACATATAATAAGTCACACAATAAAACTGAATTTTAAATGACAAATTTACAGCTACAGTAAAATATATTCTAAAACAAATTAAGTCCAAAAGTTCAATTAACCAACATAACTTATGTATTTATGTATTTATTTGATTGTTATCCCATCTTTCTCCCCTAAGTGGGGACCCAAGGCAACATACAAAAGTTTAAAATGAACAATAAAAACCTTTGGTCTAGATGGGCGGGATAGAAATCCAACAAACAAACAAACAAACAGATTAAAACATAAAACTACACTATATAAATATTTTAAGCATTATTCTAAAACTATAAATAACATTTATAAGATCCCCCCCCCCATTTCAGTTGTCTACTGGCTCCTCAAAAGCCTCTCTACAGAGCTAAATTTCAAACTGCCAGAGAAAGAAAAGGAGCAAAGAGCTAACCACCGCTCCCAAGGAAAGGAGTCCTCTCTCAAGTCCTCACCAGACATGCCTATGAAAGTGGTGAGACCAAGAGAAGACACTTTCCTAAGGATCTTAATACACATAGCAGCTTGTACAGGGAAATAGGATATTTCAGATAGCCTGAACCTGAGATGTAAAGAGCTTTCAGCATCATGACCAGCACTTTGAGAAGGGCCCAGAAACAAACTAGCAGGCAGTGAAGCTGTTGTAAGAAGGGTGTCACAAGATCCTAGCAACAAGCCCCAGTCAACAGTCTAGCTGCAACATTTTGCACCAGTTGATGCTTCCAAACCATTTTCAGAGGTAGCCCCATACAGAACGCACTGCACTAATCCTAACAGGAGGTAACCAAAGGGAGGTGTCACTGTAGCCAAGTCAAGCCTTTCAAGAAGCTGTCACACTTGTAGGAACAACATGCACAACAAAACTTTTCAGTTAGACAGCCAGTACAAAAACATCTCAAAACCAACTGATTAAGCTACCCATATATTTCTTGAGAAGAAATTCCTTAAGGAAGGGCCGCTACTAAGAAGACCCTTTTTCTAGGGCCCATCCATCTTCATGGTAAGCTAGCATCTAAAAATAAGATACATAGGGTAGATACTGTTTTTAAGAATTCAAAGCCTACCCATGGTCTGACAACTTCCAGATAGCTTTGAGGAACAAAAGCAGCAGATGAAGAGAAAGAAATATGCCAACTTCTTCTTTTTTACTTTGATGAAGGAATACCATCCTCCACTTTTTCAAACAATTTTAAATTCTCCAGAACAGTTCCAGTTTTCCATGTTTCAAGCTTTCTGCACTGTCCCTAATGCTTATGTGTAATTGTTTGCTTAGAAAGTAGTTTGCTTCTCTGAGTCCACAACATCCAGTGGAACAAGTCTCAAAACTAAATGGTGGTTTTGTGCACTATAATATGCTCGATGAACTATAAGCACCTTCAGATAGACATTGTGGGCAACCATAATTCTGTAGGACCTCTGGCTTGCTTAAGATTCTGCCTTCTTGAACTATTCATGTACAAAGGAAATGACTGATTACATTGCACTATTACCAACAAGAAGTGTGATGTCCTCCATAAATAGTTTATGGTATAAATAGTATACCAAACCAAGTTTGTACCTTTCAGGTCGGTAAAATGAGTACCCAGCTTGCTGGGGGGGCAATGTGTAGCCTGTATAATTAAAAATTGTAAACCGCCCGGAGAGTGCTTGTAGCGCTATGGGGCGGTATATAAGTTCAATAAATAAATAAATATAAATAAATAAACTAACATGAAATCATAAACAGAGCAAATTATAGAAGAGAGCTATAGATTTCTGACTAATAAGGGGCTTTGTCATTTCTACCATATCCTCACAGCCCTAGAAGCCTTCAAAAAGAAAACAGCTATTGAAAAGGAGAGAAGGGGAGGACACACATCAAGAGACAGTTAAAATTACTTCAACTGCCAGCAAAGGACAAGGGGTTCATTCCACTGAATTCTGAGAATGTTATTTGGTTAAGACTGACAACTGCCAGGTATGAAGAGGGCACAGTGTCTTAAAATTGCCCAGGTAAAACACAGCAAAGGAAAACAGACATGAGGTGACAAAGAAGTGCAACAAATAAATAAGTAAGTGTGAGGCAGGTTGTTCTGTAGGCTTATTTTAAAATTCTATTGCCAGGTTGAATGCATTTTTGTACACTGGCAGTTTTGTGTCCTGACATTTTAAAACACATACAGTACATAACTTTTTGCTTGACTAATGTTTGTGTTTTGAAATGTTATGGTCTACCATAAGTTGCCTTACAATTGAAATGAATATATTTTGAAACAGACTTTTACTGAAATGTCATAAATATACTACTGAAATACTGGAAGTGCTATACTATATGCAAACTCAATTTACTCCATCCTTAAAAGAGTTGTCAGCCTCATCAAATTACAAATAAATAGCCCAGTGTGGTTACTTCTCTTGCTTCCCTCCTCCCTAATAAACTTGTTACACAACAGTGGCTGTATTTGTTAAGAATGGCATTTCAGGGTAAAACATACTGAGGGGCCAAGGCATCTGCAAAGAACACTCTCCTGCCTCCCAAATGTAGGCATGATCAGATCTCCAGTACTGTACCTGGGAAGGAGCTGGAAGTTATGCATATGTTTGAACTTGGCAGCTTCTGCCCACATACTATGAGTAAATATACCTGTGTGACCCAAGGGGCCAAGCACCAGTCGGATTACAGAATCTAGACTTCCACTAGCAGATACAACAGAAGACAAGTTTCTGAGTTTTGTTGACATTTTTAGGAGGGAAATTCTTTAATCTCCTTTGATTCCAACATATTTGTTTGTTTGTTTGCCTTTTAAAATATGTATTTGGTGTTCAGGCTTTTTAAAAAAAGGCATCCTAAGGATGCAATGAGAGTTGCCAATACCTTCTTAAAAATATCACATTGCAACGGGCTGAGGTGTGAACTCTTCTTTGTTGCCTTGGTGTGGAGTCACTTTGGGACCCACTGTAAAAGCCTGGTTATGTTAACCCAGTCCTCCAGTCCAGACCCCCATATTCAAAACTCATTTTCTTTCTGGCTCTAGAAAAAAAATCAGTAGAGACCTTTACACTGATATATGGCTTTAATGCTCTATACTTGCTAGAGGGGCACCCATTGCTCAGCTACATCTTCCACCTCTCTGAAACTTCTATTAAAATAATTATGTTGTAAAATGTGCTGTTATTCCATGAGAGGTGAATTATAAATTTTCCAATTACGGCTGACATTTGTGCAGGAAGCCTCTTGGGTAGCTTGTTATCACCTGAACCATTTTGCAGATTGCTTCCAACTGCATCTTCTACCCTGTGGAATCTTTTAACCAACAGCACAAAACATAAATGTCATTATTTGTACAACTCTACAGTGGTACCTCAGTTTACGAACGACTCGGTTAACGTAATTTTCAGTTTCCAAAGCAAGATCCATTGAAAATAATGCCTCAGTTTTTTTTTCAGAGTATGACCTGAACGCCACTTTTAAATCAAGACAGATTTTATATGTTTTGAATTATTCAATGCACTTTAATTTTATAGTTTAATTGTTTTTAATGTAAAACTTGCTGGATTTTTAATTCTATTCTTTTAGTACTGTGAGCTGCTTTGAGTCCCCTTATCGGGAGAAAGGCAGTCTATAAAGATAATCAATACACAACATAGGACATTTCTGATGGTAATTGTGCATTTCCAGTTCTCCATGAGGTAGTCAGCATAAAAGGACAGAGGGACTTGAATTGGGCAATGGTCAGAAATATGTTTTATTCATTTTTTAAATGGACAATGCAGAAAACCTGCTGTTCTACAACTTCTACTTTTACTTGTTGCCTTTGCTCTTTCTCTTCCTTGGATATAAAATCACTGATGTTGCAGCCACAAGACTAATGGTTTAAACAATGACTTTACAAGAGGCAAACATAAGGGATCCATGTTCTGTGGCAACCAGTGTTTTTTGCTCCACTCAGGAATGCACAAATATTCTTCATTCAGTTTATATTTCTGCTTTTGTCTGAAGACAGTGCATATGCCTGCCACACAGTTATAAGTATCTCCAACATCAGAGGAAGTCCCAAGATTTCACCCACAAATTATGGCCTCCTGATATTTTACTTAATACAACTTGGGTCTGACTAATATATTACTGGAATGATATGCCTGTCATTTGCTGCTGACTACATCCCTCATGGCTCTAATAATGCCCAACCTCCAGTTCCAATATCAGCATCACTGGAAAAAAATGATGGTGTTTCATGCAAACATATGATTTGCCCTAAAAAATGTAAATTCAACACCTTCAGACAGAATTAAATATACATGAAATTTAGGACCAGATGCCTGACCAGCTCAGTGAATTGGAGTTAATCCAAGTGCAAGTTAACACAAAAGACTAAATTTGAAAAACAGTAATTAAAATTTCGGGCCCCAAAATGTGGTTTTCCAATCTGACACGTTTTTTTAATTAAAGATACAGTATAAATTCACACATACACACACACACACACACACACAAATCCCATTTGTTTGATAAAGAGAACTGAACCAAGTGTCAGGTTACTTAGTTTGATCAACACAAGCAAAAGCTCCAGTAAAGCCTGTTTTGTTTACAGGAACACTTGTGCTGAAAAAGTAGGTTTGTAGAAAACACACCATAGTAAAAGTATCAGTGGGAAACCACAACAGAGACTTAATCTGTAACCCATACTAGTATGCTTTCATTTTCAGTTTGACTCCAAACAGTACAGCAAGACACACTTCTCCCAGCTCTACTCTGCATAATGATACAGAGCAACTTGAAACTGTTAAGGTTGGAAAATATAAACTTGACCCAACTCATGCAAGCACGTTATAGTCAAAGGCTACTTGTATTCAAAATGCACCCTTAATGTGCACAGCAACGGTTTATAAGCCTGGGAAGATTCTTTCTGGTTTGCTGCCCACATGCATCTGGACAGCATAAAAGATTAGCTACTGTATTCTCTTTCGAGCAAAAAATCTAATTTTACCACTTTAATAATTTAAATCCTGAATGTAGTAGCCAGTTGGCAATAGTGATGGTATTTTAAGTTCCAGGTATTCCCTCAATAAGACGAGATGTAAAGTCTAAATTTCTTTGCTGCAACATGGTGCACAGGACTTATGAACTTTCCTTTTTTTTAAAAAAGCAAGTTTAACTTTATTCATATACATTAGACCCTTTTAGTTAACATCCTCACATCACTCTAATGTGTGCTAGCATACAAAAGAAACACACACACAAACAGGGTGGATCAGCTGAGTCCTTCCCTAACTGATAGTGATCTTCCAAACATATAACCAGGTGAGTGAAATCTGTGTTAGAGACCTCATCTCTGCTGTTCAGGAATTCACACACTTCAGGCAGAAGCCCTCTTGTTTCCCAGACAATTTTAGAGAAGGATGTAGAGAGACTCGTGTGCTGTAGCCACCTCTTGCAATTCATGTTCATTTTGCTCCCACCTATCAACCACAGATCTGTACCATGCACTGAAATTTTATCAGTTACAGCTGCTGTAAGGTCAGAATTAAATCCAGAATCAGTGGGAGGTGCAGACAAAAACATTCTTACAGAATAATTTTTGAACGAATTATGCTTCTTGGAGAGTATTAAGTATGAATGTTAAGTAAAATCACCTTAACTAACAACATTTGCTTAGCTGAGTGACTTCCATTATTAATAAATATCAGAGAGCCAGAAGGAAATCCTGTTGCACAGCTCTGCATATGCAGCACGAATGACATCAGCAGCAGTAGGAAGCTGTCATTAATGAAAGGTTCCTTTGATGATTTCAGGGTGCATATGGTGCATACAAGTCTGTTGCATTGCATACAACTCATATGAACCCTGAAATCAACAAAGGAAACCTTTATTCAAGGGTGATTTTCCACTGCAGATTACATAACTTCCATTGCCCAGAGCTGCACAACAGAATTGCAGCCTTAGATTGGAAGCTACTAAGACTCTATCATCATGTTATTACCAGGTACATTATATTAAAATACACAAGATACACACCAGCTTGGTATATCAGTATAGTTTGCAAATAACAGAATTTGTAGAAGTTAAACATGTATAAAACACTTTACTGGTGCTACTGCTGCTGGGTCCCTGCTTTGGTGGGCTGTCTATTATGCAATCTGCAACATGAAGGAAAGTCAGTCAAAGAGAAGAAACTATTTGCAGGACACCTTTTTTATTCTAATGTGACAGAGAGGGGAAGAAAGAAGAAGAAAAGTAATGGCCAATTTACAACACATTACCACTGATCTCAATGTAAAAATGCTAGGACTAATTCTGGAGCAGAACAGGAAGGGTCTTCAGTAGATTCTGTGAATCAATGAGGCATTGATGAAGTGTTGACTTAAGTCTCCTTTATTCAGTGGTTCTACTCTACTTGGGACTAACAGCTAGACTAACTTCTAGTATTTGTAGTAATTGGTTAACTCTAGTTCAGGTTTTGATTTTTTATCATCTTTAATTGGTTGTTTAGACAAACACTCACACATCTCTTGGCTTTACATTTGTAGTATAAATTACCCTAGCAGACATACTACTTTAATCATCAATGAATTTTAAATATGAACTAGTGTACATTAATTTTGGCTAATATAAATGTAAAATGTAAATGTTAACATTTGTAGATTTAATCTAATAAAGCTGATAATTTATTTTTATTTATTTATTTATTGTATTTATACCCCGCCTATCTAGTCATTTCGACCACTCTAGGCGAACTACTTTTAACTACTTTTCTAACTACTTTTAAAATACCAACATGTACAAGAAGCACTAGCATAGACTAATAAACAGGCTAATCAACACCTGGTCAACAGTAATAATTGCTTTTTTTGTTCAACTACAAGAAATAGCACCAGTGAAGTGTTTATTACTACATTAATATTGCTACTTGATAGTCCTAATCCATATTTACTGAACATACTGTGAGTTAATCTACTTTTATTTAATCTTAAAAAAGTTATAAATTGCTGCACGACTTCTAAACCCAAGTCCTAATCATTAAAATAGAAATCCAATAGCATTTTCCTAGAAATGCTGTGAGAATGACCCCTTCACACATACTACCCAGTCACTCCAAACTGACATGTATGTTCTCAGAATTTCTTTCTTCCATGAATTCAAGCATCCTAAAGCACTGGTCCCCAACCTTGGGCCTCCAGATGTTCTTGCACTTCAACTCCCAGAAATCCTGGCCAGCAGAGGTGGTGGCGAAGGCTTCTGGGAGCTGTAGTCTTAAGAACATCTGAAGGCCCAAGGTTGGGGACCACTGTCCTAAAGGCATCCTTTCCACAATCACTCATCCAATAGGAAATATTTGTGGATTTTCTAGGGTGCAGCAGTCAGTCTAATAATCCTAGTGACCTGAAAGTGTATGTTAAAACACATCCCCCTTCTGCAGTAATAGAGAACAGGTTCCGTAGGAATATGTAATGAATGTTTCAAGGTTGATGGTCTAGCACTGAAGCACCCAAACTGAAGTATCTCAAGATTCAACACAACACAATTTGAAAACTGTACTGTTAGTGTACTCCTCAAAAATATTACAAATTTCTGGATATCTTCTGGCCAATGTTCACAAGAAGTATAACCAATTTGAAAAGACAGCCTGGACTCAATTCCAGTACAGATTTTATCAAATAAACATGATCCACAGAGTGGGGAAAAAATCAGCTGGGACCAATATTTATATTCTTCCATGTAAAGTATTAAACTCCAATGAACAATCCACATGTGAATGAAGGTTTTTATATTGAACCACAATGATCAAGAAAAGACACTACTAACCTGGTTGATCACTGTCTGCTCCTACTCTTGTAGGACTTGGTGCCACAGGAAGGGGTCGAACAGGACGAGGCTTTGGAGTTGGAGGAGAAATTTTTTTTCTTCCAATATATTCTACATAGGTTCCTGGAAAGTCTCCTCTTTGTCCAGTAGTTTCATTATAACCATTCAACCAGCCAATTTCCTCAGGTTTTGCTTCTTCCCCATCACTGAATCCAAGGGCAACTAAAGTACCTTTATTCACAGTTAAAATATCTCCCAAGTGCAAGTCAATGTCTTCTTCTCGTTCTTTTTTGTAATCATATAAAGCTCTGTACTGGTATCCTTCGGCACTCATTTTGGCAAATGTCTTAACATTCAGTTATTTTAGTGAACAGCAACACAGTGGTACTCGGTTTTATTCTACGTACAATTAAGGATGTTTCTAAACAGGACAGTTAAAGTGTCAGTTATGAAGACCATAGACCAAATGTGTAAAAGCACCAGGGTTTGTGGTTTTACTGCTGATGTTGTTTTTGTGTCTTTATATTTAATATGTGAAAAAGCAGAACACAATTTGTTTCTACATATAGACTCCCAGTTAGTTTCTTTTCAGGTTTGCTTGGCACTTATGGGCACAATTTTTCAAGGTGGGCTGAATATCATTCATTGGAGAACATCCTTCTGATATACTTGCCATAAAATGTTCACTTGTCTTAAAACTTTTGCAGTGGAGTTTTGCACGCATACTTTACCTATGGGGGGAAAAACATTCAAACACAAGATTAGTGTAATTACTCAAAAATTGTTTAAGACTCTAACTATGGTAAGCTTCAGTTCTAGACATGAGTAAGCAATCAGTACCTCTCTACTTTATTGCTAGACTGGAAGTCCCATGATGTCAGAGAAAGCTGATGGAACTTGGAATCCAACAACACCTGGAATACCACAGGCTGACAAATCTATAGCTCTGATTTTTTTAAAAAATAAAACTGAGTGCAAACAAGAATCCCAGAAGGTCAGGTAGCTCAGAAAACGATCCCTTTTGCACAAAGAAAATGCCTTTACACTGACTCTTCTCTTTTCAAAAACAGACAAGAGAAAACATTTCTCTATTTTCTACACTTACACTGCAAGCTAATTTTCTTTCTATACCTTTGGTCCACTCTTTATTCCAGAAATGAAGCCAGTCCCCAGGTTATTCTGTGGAATTATCAAAATTACCAGGAAAACAGCTTATTAAAACAGGTACGATCATCCTCAATAATTGCACCACCTTGTTATCCGTCTCGTACAATTTTCCCCTGAGATTACTGAAGCTGTATCATAAATATTTTTAGAAAGATGGCAGGAAACTGTTGTGAAAAAGTTGTTGTTTTCACAGAACCATTCAAATCCAACCATTGTCAAATGCAACCAACCTCTGAAAAGGGACAGGAAGGAGCTATAAAAGCACAAGAATCCCTCCCAGTGTGTCAGTCCATCTATAATCACTCCCAACCAGTGGTGTCCCACTTCACTCATCCATCAGTACTTGACCTTCAATGGAAAATTCACTACTATACCTCTTGTCAATACATACAAGTGCACATGTATACAATCTGCTCCACAGTGGTGCAGTGGAGTAATGTTCTTCCTTGTCTGCCATAATGTTTGATCAGTACAACAGAAGCCACTGGCAATGGTGCGGCTAAAAAATATTGTAAATAAATAAATAATAAATAACCTTTGCAATGCAAATAATAAAAATGATTTGCTAATATCTGTATCTAATCACTTTCAACAGTACTCTAATGGTTTTTACCTTAAAAACTCTACCACATTCCTGTGAGTCAATGCTCTTCTACTCCTGCATCCCTACTAAGTGTTCCCTAAGGCTAAGAGTGAGTGAAGTAAGAAAACTGTGGCAATGTGTATACGTTTTTGTGAGATTAACCTGTGGCATCCTCCCAAGTACATCATCATGCTCTCAAATTCTTTTGAGAAGCATCTTCAACATTTAAATCCAGTAGGTTTACTATGTAGTATCAAAACAACAAAACCACCTCCTCCAGAAATAGCATAAATACACACATTAATTATCAGCTTACAGAAATCCAGAACAGTAGGTTCTTTTTACGTTTTATTGTTCTCATTACTCATCTGTAACTACAGAAAAATCAAAATTAAAAAAATCCTGTGTAATCTGGGCATGTCCAAGCATGCAGTGTACAGATGGAAAGATCATGCATGCTACTTCTGATATTTCCAGTTTGTTTTACATGATACCAATAGAATTCTGACCAATAGGTTTAACTTCCATACAGCCAATCTTCCTTGGTCTTTCATCCTTAATTTTCACTTTCTGTAGGGCTGGAGAACCAAATAACCAAATGCACTTCAAGAACTATCATGGAATGCACACAATCATATTTCTCTCAAAGACACACACAGTATGCATATAGCAATACAATGTTCTGATGCAGACAAGAATGCAAAATGCTACCAACAGATTCAACCTATTATGTTGCAAAATTGATTGTGTATAGTGTATGCGTATCACAGTGAGTCTGAGAAACAAGAATTCTCTGAAGACACTTATAGCATGCACAATTCTACTGGTAACAGAGATGACAGAGAATCATCATATAAAGGGGGGGGGGGAATCCAGATATATATTTCTACAAGAAGTATACTCTTTCATGTTTTTGCATAGCAACATCTCAATTTCCCTAGGCAGCACCTCCAAAAATTACACTGCAACTCCAAGAAGTCTCCAAGAATTCCCAGATAGAGCTTGGGATGTTGCAGTCCACAAACACGAATCTTCAGTTCTCTACACCCTGGTGCAGCATGAAAAAAGACCTGAGAACAGGTCTGAGGAAGGCAGTAGCAAAAGCAGCAATGCAATACCACAAAACTCAGAGAGCCAGGTCATGCTGGAGCTGCAGACACTGCCAAACAGGACTAAGTTGGCCTTACCTGGGGCTTCTCACACTTTCTCTTCTGGGCACTGCCACTGAAATGGTCACTGGTCAAAGCATCCAAATGCCCACATCACCCAGACTATGCAGCACCCATGTGTCCTTCCCACCCATTTTTTTTAAAAAGGGGGGCATGGACCTGCTACAGAGCCTCCTGGGAAATGTAGTTTCCTGGGTGCAAGAGTATGGTGGAACCAAGTATCAGTAACTGGCAATGTTCCCCTAGGTTTTCAGGGAGTTTTTTCACTAGACCTACCTAAGATACTTTGGATATTCTCCAAGCCCAATATGTGCCCTGCCACAGAGCCACAGCCTCTCCTCAGTTGTCTAACTGGTGAGGCTGTAATCTAGTACTATATATCCAGAGGAAAGTTGTGCTAGAGCCATTCTTCTCTAGTTATTGCATACCTCCCCTTTTCTATCATGCTTCGGTATCTTACTGTTACATTGGCCCTTTAATTCATGAAGGCAGTATCCCACTGAGCTTCCACTAAGCAGGAAGCCCTGCTACTATAGTGTAGCAGAGTAGAACTGCCTGTGCAAGCACTGCCACTGTGCAAGTAGTAATCTCCAGGAAGAAAGTACACCATCTGCTTATGCAACAGCAATGCCTGTACAAGCGATATTGTCCCACATTACAATGCTGGGAGGGAGGGGGGCTTTCCACTCAGAGGAAACTCAATAGGATAGTAGCCACTGACACAGCACATGATCAACTACCCACATGCATTGTCCAGCCCTTGTAACTATGTTCTTCCCTACAGTACTCATCAATCTCTGTTATACATATAAACTAACAGATAAGGATGCAGTATTAAGCTGTGCTTCTCTATTTTTCTCCACTCCCTACAATCATCCACCTGATCAAAAGATCTTCCTCTAGAAACTTAAGACAGAAAGAAGAATGATGCATTGAAAGAAGGGGAATTCACAATAATCATAATAATAATCTTAGAACTGCAGGGCCAGAAGGTACCCTATGGATAATCAAGTCCAGCCACTGTCAAGGAGGCAGAGTGCAGAATTAAACTCCAGACCTCTGACTACTCAGCTAGATAGCTAAATCACTGAGCTATCCAGCAATGCATAAACACTGAACAAGAAGCATTACCAAAAACCCAATGACTGTGTGACAGTCTGGAAACGCCCTTTGTCAGAGGAAGATCCACTGACTTTCTACAGGTTCAACAATTCAGAATTCAAGATTGTATTAATGTTGTACCTACAGAATTCAGCCATGCATCCTATACTGGATTTAGGCTCTTGTGACAATGAGGGTAACAATGAAAAGTTCATTCATCTTAAAACACACCTCAAGTATGATATTAACTTGCAAAGCTTACTGATACTTGTTTCAGCATGGGAATGCCACACATCTTAACAATTAATTAAACTGTTCTGATGCCACATGTGTATGCACTGTTTGCATCCCTAGTTCCTACAACAAACAAACTAACAAACGTAAATAAATCTTGACTTGAGATTTTGGACAGCTATCAACATTCAACTAAACATGCACACAACATGTACCAGAAAATTAACACTTCCCCAAATGCCCCAAATGCTTTCAAATATTTATTATCTTGTTAAGAAATAGTTTCAGTTCAACAAGTGTACAAGTGTGTGAGCAGAACTACTTGCTTTGTTCTCATTGCCATAAGCATTATGGCAGATGGCCAAACAGAGTTCCTATCTAAACACTGCAAAATCTGTCTAGCTTAACTAATTTCCCCTCCCCCAGTTGAAAGAGATAGCACAGCTGTGCTCCTGCACATGCGCGCGCGCGCACACACACACACACACACACACACACAAATTAAATGGAGAGGATTGTACTGCAGATAAAAGTACAGAAACAAATCAAATAAATCCCAGGATCAACAATGTTATCACATATGAAGAGAGCACCAGTATATTGCTTAGCTAAGTGATGAAGTTCCTTATCCCTAGGTAACAAATATTGATGAATTCTTTGCACATAGCAGTTTTGTTTTGTCTTTCTGTTGTGTGCAAATATAAGCATCTGTGGGAAATTAAGACCAAGGAGTCTCCTCCCCACTTCACCTCTTGTTGTTAAACATAGTTCCAAAGAAATCAAACCAGTAGATCTCTCATAGACAGCCACTGTGTTCCAATATCTCCACAATAAACAATACAGAAATAATTGCAACATTACTAGAGCTAAGAATATCAACTACTGATAGGTTACAATGCAACTCCTTTGTTTGCAGTTTGAGAACTGGGGAAAAAAATTCCCATAAGAAACTCAGCCAAGAGACCTTAATACAGTATAAAGTTTCTTTCTTAAGAGGGACAGAAATATTAATAGCTCTGCCTAAGTCATTCTCAAGATCTTACACATTATATAATAAAATACATATCATTTACTTATTGTGTTTACTCTTTGAACTACTACTATGCAACACAAGCATTGCTTTTTTCCTATCCAGATGACAAATACAAGGAGTGTTGTAAGGATATTTTAAGCAAAACTATACATAGTTTGTGCAACTAAGTTAATATTGATTATACTTCTATAAATTCAACAAAAGAGCAAAAATGGTGTAGGAGTTACAACTTGGGAGTACCAATAAAATTAAAAATCAAGATATTGGCTGAGATCCAGCAATTAAATTGTAATTACAGTACAGTATATCTATTGAATCAATGGAGATTGGTTAGACAATACCTATGATAAATCTCTTCATTCAATTGGTCTAATCAAGTTGCAAATTACTACTGGATTTAGCCATTATTTACATGCACACATGAAACTAGTAAAGTATCTGTGATGCAAATGGATAAGATTATGGTTTTTACAATATAATCTGTTCCATGCCTTTCAGATGTAAGTCCTACTGCATTCATTGGGACTTTCTCCCAAGTACATAGATATAGGACTGCAGTCTTAATGTTCTTATTCTTGAGTTATCCTGCTGACTTCAATTAGAAGGCTTTTGAAGAAATATTCTAACTAAAATTTGGATTAACATGCTGCCTGATGGTCATGATTCAGTGGTGGACAGCATATGTGCTCCACCAGTGAGCCCTGGCGATATGTATGTTGTATTTAGCAAGAGAGCTATGTAAGACTGTTACCTGGATTCTGAGAAAACCACAGTCTCCCAACCTGGTCCCCTCAAAACATTTTTTGATCAGACAGGTGAAAGCTAGGCTAGAGAGACTGATACAAGGTACAAAGCAGCTCCCTATATCTTTAAACACAGCACATATAAGAATTTAGTTCTATATAAGAATTTGAATGAAAGCATTAACTGCTTCTCAAGATCTAGCCTTACAAAATGAAAATAGGCAAAACTTTGAATATATAAATTTGATGGTTTTTCTACTAATATACCTGGAAAAAACCCATTCATTTTATTTAAACATTGTCATGGTGTCTGCGAAGAGTTAATCCTCACAGATGCTGTGTAAAGATTTCAACAATTAATCAGCTCAGAACAGTTTATATAATCATAGCTAGTGAAAAAGAGCAGGTTCCAACAGGCTCATTCTGCTGACAGAATTTCCTCTCCCTCTTGTGGCCCCCTGTGCTCCCTCAAAACCAAGGGCTTGGAAACACACACACACACACACACACACAAGCACATTTTCAGGCCACACAGCAAGATACAGGGCAAAAAGCAAGAAAAGTATTGTGTTAGCAGGCCTCCACTAGCACAACACTGGATATGGGCTAGTTGTGCCCATCTTACATCCTCTACATGTAACTGCAGTGAAATTTTAATCAAAAATAGCTTCCCTGTACTTCCTAAAACGGCTATCCTCAGTGACTACTGCAAAAGGAATATGATCACCAAAATTTTTCAATGAGAAAGAAAATATGACAAAGTAAACATGTGAATCAAAAGAATTTTAAACAGCTGATAGATGTGTACATTCAGCACCTTTGAACAGCTGGCACCCTAATTCTTGAAGAATATTTAGAAATAAACTCCATTCAAATCAATGCCCTTCCTTCCAGATCGGCACATGTTAAGACTGGGCTGTGCACTTCAATTATTGCCTTTGTAAAATAAGACATAATTACTCCGACTGGTATACTTACTGCTTAGATTTCATTTTCATGTGTTACTCAATGTCCTTTTCTAAAAAGTCACAAGACAATTTTATTGCACCATGCTAAAGATATAGTGCTGGAAGGAAGAGCTTAAGCCTCTGGGATTAGCTCCTGAGAAAATCCTGTCAACCAAGTAAACCGTTTCAAACAAGACTGCCCCAAGTAGTATTTGTCAGAAGCAACTGTAAATAAACTAAAATATTAGTCCACACAGCTGTTTGGACTAATATACAGTTACTTCTAATAAAATTATGGTACCCAAATTTCTAAATTTTACTTCTGAAAGTTAGCTTGCATTGACTCCAAAAACATTCTGTTCCAAACAGCTCTCAAAGAACATGCTACTGACATGCACTCAAAGGGTCACCTAACGGCCAAAATTGCTGTAAGGAAAGCTGCCTGCTTTCCAAAGACTCCTGGGTCTGAATTTGCATCCCCATCCTGCAGCTCATAGTTTGAAGAACAATCTGCCCAAATGATGAGTCCAATACCTGAAGGCAAGGACTTGACCAGAGAAAAACAGAAGACTTTCTTCTCCTGTTTATGACATGAAACCTTTCAACAGTTTCCTCCCTCAGAAGGAGATGTCTTCAATTTCTAAGAAAGTCTATATACACTTAACAGAGCCATTCCTCCAAAATACCACTAATGTGCATCAACAAAGTAGTGCTCTCAATGCACAGCACAAGATGTTCCCTAGACAGCTCACCATATTTCTGCACTGAAATTCAATTTAGGCTACACAAGTTTCATAAAATGTGAGTAGCATAAATATGACATGCTGCACTTCAACTGCGCATGGCATCAGTATGTCTTCCCATATATTTAAGACACCCTGGTTACATACCTTTAAAAGACAGAAATTAAATAAGTTTTTATAAAGCAAAGATCTGATCTGCAGAATCAAAAAAAAAGTTTGCCAATGTTGGGCAAATTCAGCACACAAAGTAAGAATAAATGATAGGAACGTAGCAGGAAAATAAATAATTAAAATTGCAATCACAAAAAAGGTGTGAAGCAATTTTTTAAATGAAGATCTGTAGACTGCGCACTAAAACAAACAAGGAGATCTTAGTGCCAACATTTAGCAAGGTTTATTTAGCATCCAGTAGTCTAGCACCTTGCTACTCTCATGCCACTGCATAGCGTCTAGACCAAGAAATGCCATTCAGGAATTGCTTTTTTTTAAAAAAAGAGGGGGGGGGGAGGCTAGCATAGCAATTGACTTCCTCCCAACTGCTGCCCAGACACTGTGCAAAGTCCATAAAAAGCACAAGGAGGCGAAGGAATAGAATATACAGTATACTTAAATCCATTTCCTTCTCGCACACACGTTTTGATTCAGAAAGGCAAGCAAGGCTCTGCAAGGTTAGAAAGAGAGGACTTGGTAGTCCATTGAAGAATTCGCCTCCCCCTACCGCAATCCACTGCAGATCTGACTCTGCCCTTCACGACCCCCTTTTCAGAAAGAACAGCAAGAAATAAAGGCAGAAAACCGAGCGATGAAGCTGCCCTTTCCGGCACCGCTGACCGCCCCCCCCTTTGCAATCTCTCCAGTCCTTAGGAGGAGGAAGGAGGCACCGCTGCCCGTCCCGCGTTTCCGGGCTTCCGAGAGTACCCTTAAAGGCCAACCTTATCCTATCTGCAATCCTGAACCGAGCGGCTAAAAGGGCTCGGATGGAGTCGGGCTCCCGAGGCACCGCGCGCGGAGAGCTTGAATCGGGTCCTGGCGCTGCAGGAGGCCGTCGCGCTGCTGAACTTCCTCTGTCCAGCAAGCTTGGAAAGGAGACGAGAGGAGGTCCAAGCGGAGCGACTGCAAGCAAGTGGCTGCCTCGAAAAGCGCCGGGCTGCAAGGCAGTGCCGCGTCAAGCTCGCCAGCCACGGAGTCCCTTTGGCGGGAGGGGTGTGAAAGCATAAGGGAAAGAATTGTGGTTCTCCCCCCCCCCACCAGCCCACTCTGCCCCGCATTGCCCCCTTTCCCCTCACAGGCGGTAGGAGGCCGCGCTCCCCGAACAGGATGTAGCGCGACCATGCAGCGCCCCGGCCCGCCAGACGCCGCTTGACTTCCTTCCCCCCTCGTGGGCTAGGCCACCGAAGAAGGGGGGGAAATAGGGGTCCCACGCCACCCGTCTCACCTCCGGCTGTGTCACCCTCGCCTGGGCCTCGGCCGCGCGTCCCTGGAAGCGAGACGACGGAACGACCCCGTAGCTCCTCCGGCTTCCCCCTCAGCCCCGCAAAGCACCCGCCGCCAGCAACTGCAGCAGCAGCAGAAACCGCCGTGTGGGAGCTCGCGTCGCCTCTCTGCCCCAGCGAGGCAGCCCGAGCCCAGCCAAGACTGGCTTCCCTCCCAGCTCGTCCTTCCGCTCCGCCTCTTCTCGCCTCAACCCGGCCAACCCGCTCCGGGCCGCGGGGACCAAAGCGCCGCCCACCCCGCCCGGCGGGGCTGTCACGCTGGCTGGCTGGCTGGCTGGCTGACGACTTGGGGCGGAGGGGGGGGGTTGTTGCTTGCTCGCTACCGCCGCAGCGGCCATCGGCTTCCCCTCAGGCTTGGCGGTTCCTGCCTGTTTTCGGGGGGGGGCCCTCCGCCCCGCAACACAACTCCCTGGACGCGGCTGCTGTTGCCGCTGCGGCTGGCGCATGCCTTTCTTTTTTCCTTCCTCTCAGGCGAGGCCGAGGGAGGAAAAGGCGGCCAAATGGCCTCGAAGCTTAGGGGACAAGAATTAGGCGGGGGCTGTAAGAGGAACGGGAGAAACGGTCTCTGTGAGGTGGGGATGCCGCGGCCGAATGGCCTCCAGCGAGAGTGCAACCCCCGCGCCTTTTCTCTCTCAGACATTGCCCGGGGCTCTATACAGAAATGGCCAGAGCAACACCAGCTTCTGGTTTTTTCCTATCTTGTGGGCCAGGCCGACTACAGTATATTTGATAAGTCTGTCACGTCCTCAGGAGAGGCCGCCAATTATTTTCTGAGGTAGAGCGCCTTCAGTAACCGCCTGACATGTAAACGCAGTCTGCACAGCAGCTCATTGCCCTACCCAAGTTTGCTTGTTAATTCGATGTCTCCACTTTTTTCTCTTGTTTTCTTTCCAAACAGGATCATCTCCATTGTACCTATTGACACTTGTGGAAGTCCCTCCACACTGTTCTGTAATAAATGAGTTGTAGGTTGCTGCCAAGTTATCTGTGATACTGTACTGAGGTTGCAATTCATAAGAAGTTCTGTGTGCTATCTGGCAGTAAAACCCAACAAGCAAATTAAAGGAATACATGAAAGTTTAAAAAAAGAAAAGTTACTTCCATTAGGATTGGGTCATCTTTGAAAGGGACACATTGGTGCATAAATTAGTTAAGTAAAATCTGTCAAAATGGCAAACTACGTAACTAGAGAAAATACAGAAATATATCCCACAACGGGCAATACCCCCAGTACAAACAGAAAAGCATAGCAAAGCAAACAAAATAACCAACATTTACACAAATGCCACAAAGAACCCCAAAAAAACATGTGCAAGCCCCTAAACGCTCACTAAAAGCAGAAAATATACCATGCCGTCAAACACAGAGATAAAACATTTTTTAAAAAATACACATACAAAGGAGGCAAAATATAGATAAATGTAGGTGGGAACCAGAACGTTCTTGGACTTGGAAAATATGATGATTGGGGAGCAGGAAGCCCATGCTTTCTTTTTCACTGCACCAAGACATTAAGAAAGGTAAGGTAGGTTTCAGTGGGCACTGAGGTGTTGCCATGTTTAAAGGCTAACGGGTGGATTCAAAGTCATTTTATGTTTAAGGGAATACTTTTGAGATGTCCTTCTAGGCTTCATATTTTAAAAATGAAAATACCTCAATGACCCTTAGTGAAAAGGAAGATTTATCATGACATTTCAGCTACATAAAAAGTTTTTGGACTTTCCTAACAATATGATACAACAAGATGAAAATGGGTCATATTGCACAGTTGCTTCCTACAATCCTTCAAGAGTGCCTACTATAAAAAGTGGATCCTGCAAAATCTGAAGTGTGTGACAGTGTAGTCACAAAGTCAGCATTTTTCCCAAGTGCAAAGAGAAAGATACTTGTTCAGACTTGTTAAGAACATCCAACTGCACTGTGAGCAGCTTAGGCCTGGGGGTAGGGGAGAGGCAGGTAATGTTAAAAAAGCCCAACTGAAAAGGAGGTGGAAAGTGGTCAGTGCAGACAATAGCTTTCCTCAACCTGATGCAGAGTTTGTATTAGCTGAGAGTAATGAGAATTGTCATTAACCATGTGTATACTATGCCAGCCCTCAGAAAGTTGGTTGATCTCTTAAGGTATTGATTATATTGACGGACATATGTAGACATTGGAACAAAGCACTGAGTGAAATATACAAGGAGAATAAAGTTTTGAAACCTAGTCTGATCATATTGACTCCAGTCTGAGAGGAAAGTGTCATAAATATAATCATGTAAAAAAGTTGGGTTCTGCGTAATACCCATCTTAGTGACCATCCATGGAAATGAATTTAGTATCTGCATTTTGTATAGATTTGAGAAGGTGTTGCCATTGCTGTAAATATCAGACAATAATCGAGAGGAGATAAAGTCACACATAAGTGTTTAAAATGAACAGATGGGAGAGAATAGGACCAAAGATTCCTTAATGCAATGGAAGAAAGAACAAGATTTTGGAGTGTTATTATTAGAAATTAATTTTGGGCCAGATAAATAGTTTGTGATGTTCATTTTAAGAAAGAAAACAATTTATAGATTGACTACATCATATCTGCGGATGAGCATCTTCAATGCTTCTGGCTAAATATAGCTGTGTATCTTCTGTGTCATCAAGTCAGAACCAGCTATAGTAGTGACCTTATACTAGAGCTTTCAAGGTAGGTGACATAATTATGGAGTTGTTTTACCAGTTCCACTCCCCCAGTGAGTTTCCATGGTCCACTGGAGATTGGAATCCTGTTCTCCAGAGTCCTAGTACATCACTCTATTCACTACACCTCACTGGGAATGAATCGCACATAGCTACCTCTGGTAAAAGAAAAATGTATTCTATCAAGTATCCATACCGGAGACTATACCCACACACACATATTTTACCAAGAGTCTTGCCGCATGTATATAGATAGGGGTACCTCAGACCTCAGGATACAGGTACCTCAGACATCAACTAAGGAGGTGGACAGGATCCTTGAAGAGGTAAAATCTAGCATACGTCTGCTTGACCCTTGCCTTTCCTAGCTCATAAAAGTAACAGGAAAGGTGAATGACTAAGAGGATAAAGGACAGAAGGCACCCACAAGTGTTGCTGCTGCATCTTTATCTCTTTACTGAATTCAATTCTTTTAAAAAATAATTTTAAAAAAACTACAACTCAGAATATGGAATATTGTGCTTCTGTATCCGCTGTTCAAAAAGTCAGGAAATGCCGCAGGAAAAGGGATGCCAAACTTTACATAGCAAAGGACAGCCTGAAAGTTCATGACACCAGCAGTCAAGATGGTCTATATAGAATACCCTCTTGTGCTCATTACCATTCACAAGAAGACACAAAGCAGGGAAAAATCCCAGAAACTGAGTCCTTTTTATCATAAGTTAACCGCTTCTCACCCAAACATAAAGGCAATTGTCAAGGCTGTTTTTCAACAAGCAAGGCAGAATTCCAACATGTCTAGAAGAGGCATTAAGTGAGACCTTTGTTTAAAGACCCTTTCCTAAACTTACGGTACAGTTTACTTTTTAGCTAGTCTACAATATCTCATTTTTGGTCAAAGTGTTTGAGAACGTGGTGGCCTCTCTTCCCTAGGTGATGTAGATGGTCTAGATCAATTTCAGTCTGTCTTCAGTCCTTATTACAGGGCAGACAGACTTTTGTCACTTCAGTGGATGATTATGTTGGAAACTGGACTGCATAAGTGCATCCATGCCAATTCTGCAGGACCTTTCAGTAGTTTTCTGTTTAATCAACCTTTTTATCCTTCTGGATCATTTCTCTGGAATGGAACTTTGATTGGAATGGGAGCAGAACTGTTTTCAGAGAGGCACAAGTCAACATTTTGACTTATACAGCCCGGTGTGACTGTTGAAAGCTATTTGAGGAACCATATTTGGGATTTCCTGGGAAGAGTCTTCTTTCAGCCCTGCCATCATCAGACTCACATGTCATGGGGTAATGGGAAGAGGCCATCACAGAGGCCATTTCTGGATCATGATGGGAATCTTCATGAGGGTTCTGAGGGTAGCTTCTATCCTGTTGTCTTTCTGCCAGCAGGTAAATATCTTATTCAGGCAGGCTTTTGGGTATTATGCTGTATTTAAATAAAAGGGGCTTTTAAAACATGATTTAATTTACATTGCCTTTAAAGCTGATTGTTGTTTTAATACAGCTGTGTTTATTTTTAATCTCTAATTGAAAAATTCATTTTATTGTTAATTGCCTGGAGTTTAGTTTTGAAGGTGGGAGAAAAATCTAGCGAATAAATAAATAATATAAAGCATAAGTCACAATATTTCAGTTCTTCGAAAAACAGTGGTTTCTCAGTGAATGCTTACTATGTCCACTTAACACCATAAAGCATGCTCAGATATTACTATGAAATGCAACATTTCCAAAGGTTACCACTCCAGACCAGCTTCTGTACTGATAACTAGGTACTGTATCTGAAACATTATTTGTAAGTGCATGGTAAAATGCTTACAAACATTATCTGTAACTGTGACATCTGTATTTATTTTTCAACCATGTAACACCATGACAACACAGATCCTACTTTTTTCTTCCAAAATACAAGTAAGGGTTTTGCTGCCAGTAATGTCACAATAAAATGTGAGGCACGCCATCCCATAGATAACTAGTCTGTAATAATTCTATGTATATTTGACAAGCATGGAGACACAAGTCAACTATGTCTGTGGCACAAGCAGCACTTTTATAAGTATTTACAGATATCCATTAAAGAAACTATTATATTACATCCAACATAATTCCCTCTAGAAATTACTGTGTACTTTATATCATTTTTATAAGTGAATCGAATAGTTAAACTGACCACAGAATCAGCCAGACTTCACACCAACTTTGCATTGTTTGCTTGCACTAATTAGATGGCTGTGTGTCATGTGATTTGTATGATTTAGCCCCACAATGTAGCCAGAGTGTGAAGTATGACAACATTTCTTATTGTGAGGCCAAAATCAAGAATATAAAGTAAAAACAAGGATATAAAGTAAAAACATGAACCTGGATGTGGTGGAGGCCCCAGTGCCGTTAGCTGCCTGATTGTTAGCAAGTTACATTTGTGAGTGTCATGGGGTGAAACATTATACAGTATAATTTTACAAAATAGAAGGAAAGTGCATACAACACTGAGTGTGGTGTTACTTTTCCATCGAAGAGAACATAGTGTCAAACAAAATCGAAAATTCAAAAGGGACAGATTCTGTCTCTTGCAGAATCACTGACAGTAACAGTACCAGATCCAAAAATCATTTAAACTAGAGACATGCAATGATCTCCCTGCCTGAAATCTTCAGAGGAGTCTTGAGGTGGACCTTAAAAGTAGGAGGAATCCCAAGGAGAAAATACTGTACAGTAGTAACAGATGTCATAAATTGCAGTCACATAGACTGGATAAATGCCTATCACTCCAGAGGTAAAATTTCTAGGTAGCCAAAACACTGGTGCACAGAACAAAGTGCTCAGGAAACCAGCCTGAGGAGAGGCAACTCCTTATTTATCCTTAGTGGTACTCAGGACCTAGCATGAAATGCAAAGATTGTTGAACTACTTAAGAGACAGTGTCAACAGTGCTATCAAAATTTCCACTAAGCTGAAAATACCAAGGAAGTCAAACACAGGCACATTTTATTTTAGAAGAGGAAACTTCTCTAAAATAAGGATAATGGGGAGAAGGAATTTGAAAGGGAAAGTTAGAAGGATTACTTAAAAACACTAATTGCTGAGTTGGAATGTATACTGAAGGACAGAAAGTACACTACCAAGTTCAGTAAATCCACAGTGTAGTTGATGAAAGTTGTCAAGAGAATTATTAGAGAAAAGATGGCTACTTTTAGAAACCAGAAGTCTTGCCAAAATAAAGCAAATAAAAAGAACATAAACACAAGAAAAAAAATAAGGGATGCAAAACAAACAAACAAACAAAAACAACCAGTGTGAGGAGAATATTGCTAACAATATTAAAACTGAGAGTGTATTAATACTGCAATATGTCTTGTCTTAAATCCTACAGCTAATCCTAGATGGGGTTACCAGATCTCAGGGTTGTCTTTTCTAGATGTTCAGACAGGGAAACAGACCTCAGGCTGAGCAGCAGTGGTGGAAGACAATGTTTGATTTTACTGCACAAGATGGCTTTAAATGCAGTACAGTATTGGAAAACCACATCCTTCCTAATCCCAACTGGCTCAGCACAAAGGTGCTTGTACTGTATGTATATTTGAGATGTAATATTTGTTTAGCAGTGTATTTCTCTCTTTTTCTCTCACATATGCACATATACAATTTTGCCATAGTTAAATGAAATGCCTCCTAGTTTCAGATTTTGTCCCTAAAATCTCAAGAAGTGAGAATCTCCTTACCTTGGTAGAGCACACCGACTGAATCAATAGAATTTTCATAAAATCTTGATTTGCCAAATTATCATTTATTCAGGAGGTCTATTCTAAGTAGGACAAACAACTGGATTTACCGTAACCCTTTGAAGAAAGAAGAAGATGGAAAAGGTGAATAATTGGATTTTTATTGATTATTTCATTGTTATTATTGTAATCATACCCAGTATGGTATATTGGAGTCCAGGACTCTGGAGGTGAGTGTTCAAATCCCTGCTCAACCATGAAAACTCACTGGGGTAATGAAACTAGTAAATCATTCCTTAAATTTCTCATTTAGCTTGAAAGCCCTATTAGGGTCCCTATTAGTCAGTATCAACTTGACAGCATGTAACACATACAGTATTACTGTATTAGTTCCTTTTTTCAATAAACAATGCCTAATTATGTTATGGCTGTAGATTAACAAGGCATGGCCAGTTTCCCCGAAAATAAGACCTAACCTGAAAATAAGCCCTAGTATGATTTTTCAGGATGCTTGTACTATAAGCCCTACCCCAAAAATAAGCCCTAGTTAAGTGAAACCCTGCCCTCCACTATTGTGCAGCATTGTGCAGCAACTGGAAGATGACATGAATGTATTTGAATAAATGTAGACTGTAGTATATAAAAAAATAAAACATCCCCTGAAAATGAGCCCTACTGCATTTTTTTGGAGCAAAACCTAATATAAGACTCTGTCTTATTTTTGGGGAAACACCAGTTACTAATACGTTTGTAGTTGTGGGATGTAATTTTACAAAGCGGCAGCAGAGGAATATCACATAGTTACAGTATTGCCGGTGTTGCGCTTCATGCTGTGGCTCCATGTTTTGTTGTGGGTGTTGAGGTGACAATGGGAGTTGTTATACCAGATGAGCGGGATATAAATCAATCAAACAAACAAACAAACAAACAAACAAACAAACAAACAAACAAACAAACAAACAAACAAACAAACAAATAGTACAAGGATTTGTAAATTCAGGTTTTTAAAGAATAATTAGTAACTGCTTCCGTTACTTTTAAGAAATAAAAAGAAAAATAAGTAAAAACAGAACTTATGATGTTAACTACTTGAGGGGCTTTGAACTACAACTGGGACTGTATCCAATTAATTTACAAAAGTAACTTTTCAAGTTTTGGTCAGAATATATGATAGACCAGCCCTTAGCCATTTCGTGTTAGGAAGGATCATTGCCCAGTCTCGGAACCAATTGGTAGTGCAAATGACTGTTCCATAACTCTTTTAGTTAACTATCTCTTGGATACTGTTCAGAATGTCTTGTTTAATGCTACTTGTCTCTGTTCATGGGCTTAAGTATGGGGTGGGCATGCATGCCTTGTGCTACTGAAATGATGATCTTTTGAATATGTCTCTGAATGACGCACAGCTAGCAACATTGGCTGGCTCGCTGCCCTCTTGCTCGATATTCTTTTCTGGTTGTAATAATTCAGTTGTTGTCTGAGAGCCTCTCTCAGTGACCTCTTATCATTACATTGGTCTGAAAATCTGGAAATTTGATTATTAGTAATCTGACAATACAATCTGCTCCTTTTTTACAGTACAGTACAATGTTCAGGCCGGTTACAAGTAACTTGTCCAGACCTTGACATTTAGTGACATCTAGTATATAGAGAGAAACTTTACTGATGACAGGAGATCAGCTCCCAAGCTGAAAGGTGGCAAAACAATTGTTTCTAGTTTGCTCTGGCTATTGTAAAATGGAAGCATTATACTGGAATATAAATCACCAGAATGCACATTTGGCAAAAACACAACATGTAGACAGGAAACCTGTGTATATGTGTAGCAAAAGCTTATGAGGAAAGATATTGCTGTGAAACTGATTGATGATAATGCTTGCATTTAACATAGTAACTGCCAAACTGGATGGTAGTAGTGGGAGACAAGGAGCTTTTTGATAAATTCAAAATGATAAGTAGATAAGACATTAACAGCATTGCTGCATCATCCATAGGGTATATTCATTGTTTTCAAGATAACTTTTAAAATTTAAATATATTTTATTGTACAGCTTGCCTTATCTTCACTATTCAAGGCACATTACACAGTCTTTCCAACATTCACATATTAAATATAAAATCGCATGTCATGCTCCCCCGCAAAAATGATAATCCAAGTAATTTTTTACTAATTCTGAAAATGCAATGTTTTCATTAATAAGCTGGTACTGTGAGGTATTGTTTTCTTGTAACTTGAAGGATTGCTTAGGAAACTGGACACCATTCTACTACAGTATTTTACATGTTGTTGTTGTTTTACTCTATGAGATTTATAGTGTTTCTGCATATATGGGAAGGCCCAGTCCTTATATAACTAACTTTTTGAAGGTAGATATCTCCACCCAGAATGAATGAGACAGATATTTGGATTGGTTATGAAGTGTACCAATATGCAAGTGTATCTTCAGTTAGAACTGCCCAGAGAAAATGCAGACTCATTCTGGGAGTTTCCCTTTGACTTCATAAAGTAGTTAGTTCAGGTACATAGAATACTAAATAATTCCTCCTGTCTCCTCTGTCTCACTTAGGGTGAAATTGGATAATAAAATTAACATGCAATTAAAGGCAGAGCTCCCTTAAGATGAAAGGACTGCTTATTCTAACATGATATTTGGCAAATTAGCATTCTTTTATTTTATATCTGGTTGGTGGGAGATGAGCATGGCTTTAATTGCATGTGTTGCTAAAAATTTGTGTGCATCGAAGATCAGTGTAAAAGGCAGAAACACACTTTCCCCTTAACATGTGATATGATGCTATTACAAACAAACTCAATGTGTAGAGATTGAGGTGGAAAGTCTAAACACCCTTTTTAAAGGGATAAAGCCCTCCCAAGTAAACATGCCAAAGTGCCGCCCTGCTTATTTTCGTGAAAAGTACAGACAAATGTTTTCTTTGATTCTGAACATAATTTCTGACATTATAAAGTAGTTATGCACTGGAAGCAGTTTTAAAGTGCACGTAGCAGAGCATCATCAAGAAGCACTCTATGAAGACAATACACCAAGAACAACAAACCACTATTGCCCCCCCCCCCCCAAATATAAGTTGGGAGTAAACCTTTCCTCACAATTCCGTTATCATTTTCATAGTATCAGTTATGCCCAGCATACCCAACTGATTTAATGTTTTCTAAGACATAATACAGTATGGTAGTACAACTCCCAACAGTTGCTTTTTATCTGTTAAACCACAAAAACTGTAGTAAAGTAATAAGGAACAGCATGGGCATTCCAAGATAAGGCTGAAACTCTGCCCTGTACCTTTGCTGTTCTGTCTTTTTTCTTTTTAACATGCTGTCAATTTGACTGGGACTTAACAGTGATACCATGGCTAACTAGCCCTGAATACAATATTGTATGATCAAGGAACATTATCTGCTTTGTAGTACTCCATTTCTAAATTTGAAGGCATTGTTTTATGCAACAGGACGTGGGGAAGTGTCAGTGAACTGGGAAAATGGCACAGAAAACGTGAGGAATGATCAGTGCAAACATTGGAAGCATTACTTTTTCAGCCCACAAAATATCTGAGCTAGCAAGACCACTGTCCACTGAGGGGTTCTGGGAGCTATATATTGGGGGGGGGGGAGATTAAAGGGGTTAATTATTCCCTCCTTTGCTTAGAGATGGGGCAAGCCTGCTAGAAATGGAAATAAATAGAAGCAGTTCTTAGGACAGACTTTGAGAGGCACAGAGAGAGGTGAAGACAGAGTGAGTGCCTTTGTCAGGACTGTTTCCCTCAGCTTGGAAAACCTCTTAGTATCTATACAAGCTTGAATATTTATAAATGTCATTATCATGTGCTGCCAAGTTGCATCAGAACCCTAATAGGACCCTGAAGAGGTCCTATTATTAACAACTGGTTTGTAAATAAGCGAACAATATAATGACACTTATCTCCTGCAAATGTGGGATAAGGTGAAAGTAATGTGTAGTTCTGCCTTTACAGGAATTTGAATTCCTGTTAATTTGTGAACAGTGTGCAGTAATGTGGCCCATTGAACTAGAATGTCTATATTGTACTATTTTAAAAGCTGTGAGTTGAATGTGTTGCTAAGTACCATAAACATTTTATTTTTCAAATTGATAGTTTCTATTTTAATATGTCCCTCACCCACTCAGATAGTAGAAATAGAACAGAAAAGTGCAGCTCCATGGTAAATCAGCAGGTCCAATATTCTGTGTTAAGCTTCCAATTCTGTTGCATTCTTAGGGAAGCCTTTGGCTTCCATAGCCTCTACAAAAATGTCTGCCATATAGCTTCTGTCAAGAATGAAGTAAAAAAAAAGTAATATCTGTCAATGAGACCCTTCATGAGAAACTTTAAATAAATATTTGATGCACTTTAGGTGTTAAATGGTCCATGGCAACAAACCATATTTAAAGGGGGTCCGTGCTAAAGGAAAGGTTAAGAACCACTGCTGTATTTGTTTATGAGTCCCTTGTTGAAACCAACACAGAGGCTGACATCTTATTTATTTATTTATTTATTGGACTTATATACCGCCCCATAGCGCTACAAGCACTCTCCGGGCGGTTTACAATTTTTAATTATACAGGCTCGTGTTGCCTAGTACACTAAGGCGAACTGGAGTAGACCCACTGATTCAGTGGCGATTTGTTGAGTTGCATGCAGGATTTCCTCTTCCACAATGATGCAGCTGTTGTTGCCCATTCTGCCGAAGACCTCCAACAACTTATGAATCATTTTAGCAAGGCCTGCCAAGATCAGCCTGAAGAAAATACAGGTTATGGGCCAGGGCGTGGACTCACCTCCCTCTATTACCACCTCTACAGAAGAATTGGAGGTTGTTCATGATTTAATGTACCTTGACACACTCTCTCTAGATATCAAGCTGGATAAACTCATGGGCAAAGCAGCTACCATGTTCTCTAGACTCACAAAGAGAGTATGGCTTAACAAAAAGCCAACGGCATTGTAGCGTTCACCCTGCTCATTAATATTTAGGCAGAGATTTGCATGCACCAATAGGAGTTGGTGAGGGGCAAAGTTAAGTGGGGTGAAGGAAAGGAGAGAGAGAGAGAGAGAGAGAGAGAGTAGGTGGTTGAGGGTGAAGAGAGGTTGTTTTTTTAATTGAGAGTTAATGATATTGACTGGACTGTTATCCCTGTAACAATAAACAATTTCTACTTGGTTCTTAAATGATACGTTGCCTAGACCTCTGTCATTAATAGTGAATAAAGCTGATGTAATCAACTGGTGGCAGCTGAATGACATGTAACTTGTGCCTTTGCTTGGTGAAACAATCAAGGGACAGTCAGGAATGTGACAGGAATATACCAAGATCCAGGTCTATAGAGCCAGTGTCCTGAGCACACTCCTGAATTTTTAGCATGTATATATTACTGAAACAGTGACGTCTATGTTGGCTTGGGCATGTTGTGAGAATAGCTGATGGTTGGATTCCAAAAGATCTCCTGTATGGAGAATTAGTGCAGGGAAAGTGCTCCAGAGGGAGACCACAGCTGCAGTACAAGGATATCTGCAAGCAGGATCTGAAGGCCTTAGGAATGGACCTCAACAGATGGGAAACACTGACATCTGATTCAGCCTGGAGGCAGGCGTGACATCTGAGAGTTCAGCCTGGAGGCAGCATGGCCTCTCCAATTTGAAGAGACACTTGTTCAGCAGGCTGAGGCAAAGAGGCAGTCCCGAAACCAGCAAAATCAGGAAGCTGGACAGGGGTTTCCAATTTGCTATACTCCCTATGATTTCAATCCTGGACCAATTGGATATATCTATAGATTAAACTGATTTGTGATAGTTGACTTAGACAGACTTTCTGCACCATGCATATCAATTGGTTTATGTATGCTTAGAAATGCTCATCTCCCATTTGACTTTTCATAAACTCTCAGTAATCAGCAGTAAGATCTTTCAAGGATTGTTAAATAATTTTAAATTACCACAGTTAAGATCATCACCATTGTGTTTTTTGGTTTTTGTATTTCTGTCATACAGTATTTCCATTTCACCCTTCCCTGTATGTTTATATACACATTCCTCAACTGAAGCTGTACTGCATGCTGGTGAAGGAGTGGGCTGCAGTCCATGAAAGCTTATACCAAATAAAGCTTCCTGGTCTTTATGGTAGCCCCGGTTGTTTTTTACTGCAACAAACTAACAAAGCAACACCTCCACTGATGATCAAAGTACTGTACATCTTGCTAGTTCAGAGTTCTACCCACCAGATATTTTTTGTATGGAATATCAGTCACTCCTAGCCAATGTAGTCTATCATGAGAGATTATGTGATATGTAGTCCAAAGACATTTGGAGGCAACCATTGCCCACCCCTGTAGTAGTAGTCACCTGGAAGTATTAGAGACCGCACTTGGAAGTATCCATCAGCCCTTGTTAGAGTGCAACTGAGAAAAGAGGGGAAAGGGCCAACTCTGGTAAAAGGTCATTGCAGCAATAACTTTTCTACTTTACTCTCACCCCACCAAAAATGCTCTTTGACAGCTGGCTGATATGACTGTAACTCCCAATGTCCTGGCACTGCCTTGCTTTCCTTGCCCTTTCCCTCCTTGGATCATTCTCCTCTGTGATGAATATAGAACAACTGCATGGATTCTGTTTGCTGCACATGATAGTTGCTTATCTTGAGTGAGTTTGTTTATTTGGACTACAGAAGACGCACCAGAGGAATTTTCCTTAAAAATCTTATTGATGCCGTTTCAGATTCTGTGAAATAGTCCTGGATACATTATTCTATCAAAAAGATTTATGGTTGCAGACCAAACAGCATCTGATAAGAGTGTTACTTTCATAGAACTTGCTTTAATTCCTAAAACCACCTTTAATCCAAAACCGCTTATAAAGTTTTCTATTTACAACATTAACTTTTAAGTTCAGTTCAGTACAAACATGCATGATTGTCACTGCCAAACACACACACACACACAAACATATGGACACATTATTCAGATATTAAAAGTTGGAAACGTATTAGGTTAATGGAACATTGTTCATATAGTATTCAATTGAACTTGTTAATCATGACTGCAGCTCCCACAGTCCTTCAACTCAGGCTGATTTCAATGGGAACAAAGTTCAAGTTACTTTTCCCACTATATGCATTACAAAATATTAATTTTTCAATACATCTGTTTGGAAATACTTCAGCTTCTTCTGAAATAAATTAACAAGCAAGTGAATGCAACGGTTCAGATTCTACTCCCCTCAGCATGATATACGTGGACTGAATCAAACATGGACATGGACTGGGCATTTTCCCTAGAAAGCTGCCACCCATTTCTTTCAGTAGGCCTATAGAATCTTAAGACTCTCATTTTATTCTGTAACCCTTGTCTTATTAACCAAACCACATCTGCCCAGGAGAAGAATCTTGCATTACTGGTGTTACTGACTGCTGATTTTAGGATATCTGGGTCAACACAAGCTTAGGCTGAAACCAGTTCTCAACTGGTACCATACAGATAAATCTTTGGTGACTAGTTTAACTTTCTCCATAGTCCTCTGCTAGAAACAGATGTGGACCACCAATCTAAGTTACACTATTTCCTGTTTTCCTTGTTTGATTTTCTCTGGACAGAGGCATCTTTAATAAGGTTAATTTCTCAGTCTGATAATATCTTCTACCATTAGGAAACTATATCTTACTAATTCCACACACTCTTTGTTTAAATCCTTGGAGATTTATTTTGTTAAACAAACCAATGTATTTGTTTCTGCTGCTTCTCTGGCATCCAGGACAAACATTTATCTCTCCCCCACCCTCCAACTTACTTTAGCATAGCAAGTTACAGTGGACCCTTGACTTACAGACGGCTTGACTTACAGACTTTTTGAGTTACAGACTTCTCTGGCCGCAAAATTTTGGTTTGACTTGCAGCCTGAGAATTGACCTACAGACCAGAAAAAACCCAAAATGGAACAAAAACGGCCTGTTACGGGATTAATCGGTTTTCAATGCACTGTAGGTCAATGGAGACTTGACCTACAGACTTTTTGACTTGAGAACCGCCTTCCAATACGGATTAAGTTCTCAAGTCAAGACCCCACTGTACAGTTACAGTAATCTCATTTGAATCAATGGAACTTTGGTATTTGGTATGATTTATTTGTTGTGTTTCTATCTCCCCTTCCCTCTATTAAGCTATATGTTGTACATGCGGTAAATTAATGCTGTTGGTCAATACTGCTGAAAAGGTAGATTAGCAACTGCACCCATATGCCCAGGGTTGCTAGGTCAAGTGCTTCAGGTCTAGGACAAAAAAACAGAGCAGAGGAAGTGGGCAAAGCATGTACCACTCTCATGCAGCAGATATCTCATTGTGAGAAAACACTCTGTCTTTTGTGTTAAAAGAGACTCAAGAGAAAGACTGACACATTATTATCTCAACCAGAGTCTGGAAAAGGTTTTTTTTTGGGGGGGGGGAACATGACACCCAGAATCCCTAGCCACCATGGCCAGTGTGAAGAAAGTAAGAAACTGGAGGAAAAATGGAACATGGAATTCATCTGGAAAATTCTTTGTGAGTGCCTAGGGAAGAGCTATCCGAGAATGTGGTGGTCAGCCTGTCTTACAGCTTATCTCCTGCAAGAGGAGGCTTCAAGGCAAAGTTGGCATGTTCTATGGTATGCACTCACTGCGAGATGATTTGAGCTGTGCAAAGAGAGCAGGGCAGAAAGTGTTCTTGTCTTCCTGAACATTCAAGAGAACTCAAAGTGTGATTAGCAGACTATATGGAAGGGTTTATAATGGGGTGTTTTATATATAAAAAGGAGTTCAGAAATTAATTTAGTTGGTTTAACTTACCTCTGAGGAAATGCTATGCTCAGTTGCTATCCTGCTGTGTCATGCCTGGAAGGATGTACTCTGTGTTTGCATCTATGCTCACTCTATATTAATGTGTGAGTATCAGATGGATTAGTTTAGCGTTGCTATTTTCTGTTCTCTTGATTGCCTTAACTTTGTCCCAATTGTATTTTGCTCCAATTGATTTTGAAACCTTTTCAAAACCTTTTCAAACTTCCTGCCTTCTTGTCTTCTTACTAGATTTCATAAAATATAAAGTTGTCTTCAAACAACTGTCCAGGTTTTAGGCTCGGAGGGTCTGTGTTATTAAAAACAAGTCTTGTCTTGACCAGCTACCAGAAATTTAAGTATTCTTCTAGGTATGGTGTCAGTCTACTTTGCAAGGTGGGTGGGTGTATTGGTTCTCAGTGCCTTACCTTGTGGATTTTTGCATTTCCTGGAATCACTGCCAAGTCTGGGAATGCTGGGGTGTTTGGAGGCACTGGGCCAGGCAAGTCCCATAGCTAAAAACACAATGGATTCTCTTGGGTTCCCTCACCCCAGGACAAACAGGGTAGTGTGTCTCAGTGGATTCCCCTGAACCCAGGTTACCATCACAGACAGCGGCTGTGTTGCCTGTGACATTTTAAGTATGGTGTTTCCCCGAAAATAAGACAGGGTCTTATATTAATTTTTGCTCCAAAAATGCAGTAGGGCTTATTTTCAGGGGATGTTTCATATTTTCTTTATGTACAAAAATCTACATATATTCAAATACAGTCATGTCTTACAGTTGTCAAATATTTAACTTTAAAAAATCATGCATATACAGAATGTGGAAGATGATACTCACAGATTTCAAGCAGGAAGAAGGGAAATGCCCAGCATGAAAGATGGTTTTCCAAATAAACCATAAAGCTGTATATAAATTTCTTTTTAAAAGACTGGAGGAAGAGAAAGGAATAGAGTTGTTCCTTACATTTATGACAGTGGCAACTCTTATTAAAGCAAGAAAAACTGGCCCTGTCGTGTCCCTGTGTGTCGGTTTTCTGGTTGGCTGGCAACCCTGGAAACAAAACTGTTGTAATGGTTTTCTCATAGAGGTGAGAGAATGTAGCCACACTGAGGCAAGTTTACTGATGATTATCAGAGCTGGTTAAACGAAGAAAGAGTGAGAAAGAGTGTGTGGTGGTGGGGGGTCATATTTCTCCTCCTGTGAGTTTTCTTCAAGTATGGATGCCAACCTGTTTATCTGTCTGCTAAAATGCACATGTTACTCATCGTTGTCTAGTCGTTTCGTCGTGTCCAACTCTTCATGACCCCATGGACCAGAGCACGCCAGGCCCTCCTATCTTCCACTGCCTCCTGGGTAGTAGCACATGTTACTATCCAGCTGCTACATGTTAATCACCACTGTTATACAACAAACATTTTTGGTTTGTATTTTTAATTTCTTCGTAATGCAAATCCATCCAAGCCTCTATTTAAATATCTGTCAACTAGGGCTACACTCCACTCACTGGATGAAAATGGGCTGCAGTTTACAAAAATTAATGCCAAAGATAACTCTGTCTTTAAGATCTCTGTGGTGACCCTTATGACAATATCACATATTGACTGTCTCTGGTTCGTGCATTTCTTAAAGAATCATAAGTTTAGATAATTTTCCTTTGAAAGGAAAATTATTTGAGACAATTACTTTATTTTTGTGCACTAATTTTCATTTATTCATTTATTTAATGTAACTATTTGTTCTAAGTATTAGTTTAAGTATTTGTAAATGGTGAAAAAGTAAACATTCAAAGAATTGGTAATGAGCAAAAAACATTTAGCTAATCAATACACTGACATTTCTTTCTTTTTTTTCCCCTCAGATAAAATATTCTAATTTTTTGTAATTACTGAAGTTCATTTTTGCCACCAGTATAGTAAAAATAATTCCATCTTAAATGAGACTACTGTATCTTGTTGTTGTTGTTTAATTTAGTCATGTCCAACTCTTTGAATCTTCATGACCCCATGGACCAGAGCACTCCAGGCCCTCCTGTCTTTCACTGCCTCCTGGAGTTGGGTCAAATGCATGTTGGTAGCTTCGATGATACTGTCCAGCCATCTCATCCTCTGTCGTTCCCTTCTCCTCCTGCCTTCTTTTCCAGAGAGTCTTCTCTGGAACTAGAATGTGACTATAATGTCAACAATTATTTAAAAACACTAATCTTATATGAAGGAGTGTGAGAACAATTAATTTATATTGTTCCAAAGTGCAAGAGTGTGAAAAAGAAGGACTAATTTGTAATTCTTGATAAAGAATGGGATGTTAATCTTTTATGAGAACATCTTGGTTTTGTATGTGTTCTCTCAGAATGATTCAATCATTCTGAAGTGGCCAAGAAAGGAGTACTATGTAAGACTCTCCTAGATCAAAAAGGAAGAGAAAAACGCTGAGCAAAAAAACAACCACTTCAGATTTGGGTTTTCTTTCTGATAACTGTTTTTCTATGGCAATCTGAAGTTGTTCCAGAAATGTCGTCTTTTACTATGTTCCTTTCCATAGAAAGCTAATTCATCTTCCCACTCCTCTGAGTATAAGTCAAAGAGCTTAGTAAGAGATCCAAAAGACACTGGTTTTGGCTACCCTCAGTATATTGCAGTTGGCTGATTGTAAGCATATTAGTGTTTCCAGTCAGCCTAGGTAAGTCTTACTGAGCTCATTGTGACCACCTGTGAGTAAATTAGCAGCATTATTGTAAAAAACAAAATCACAACTGAACAGCTTGGAATGCTGATAGCTGAGGGATTACCTGTCTTTGTAGATAATGTCTGGCCATTAAGATCTGCTGAGATGTCCTCTTCTTTGTTTCACTGTTGTGAGCAATATACTGTCCTAGAAATGCAGCTGTTTTCAGCTCAGTGACCAGTTAGTTAAACAAAGAGCGGTTCACTCAAAAAATTGGATACTAATCATCATCATCATCTTTGAATTGCAGAACTTGAAGGTACCCTATGAATCACTGAGTCCAGCCCACATCAACAGAGCCACAGTGGGGAATCAAATTCCCAACCAGATGCGGAAAACACTCAGCTACCCAGCAAGCTTAGCATTGGCCAACAGGATTGTGCGGCCTCTCTTCTATTTCGGTTTTCTGTCCATTTAGTCTTCAATCATTCTGACTTGTTGCACAGTTGTTTTAAAATTTGGAATTGAGTCTATTCTACCTTGAGAACTTTGCATATGGGTGAAATACGTTTTTTTCATTAAAAAGTAATAAATGAACAAACAAATGAAAAACAAAACAATCTATTAAAATTTATTAACTGGGCATATAATTTTTGAAAAACCTTTTCAATGTGCATATACTATAAAGAAGTCTAAAGTTTAGGCAAGAGTAGATTGAGATGGCCAGAATGATAGCTCAAACATCCTCTCAGCCTGTAACACCAGATTTGGTAGGCAAGGCGCTTGATCACTGTCGGGCCACCACCTCTTCTCTCAACCCTTGCCCAGCCTGGCTAATCAAAGCAGCCAGGCTGGTAACAACTGAATGGGCCACTGCAATAATTAATGGGTCTCTCCAGGAGGGCAAGGTCCCCTTCGCCCTCAAGGAGACACTCATTAGGCCCATTAGGAAGAAACCAAATTTGGCGGCGGATGAAATTGGCAATTATAGGCCCATCACCAATGTTTCCTTCCTCAGCAAAGTGGTTGAGAGGGTAGTGGCAGATCAGCTTCAGGCGCTCTTGGACGAAACCAATGCTCTGGACCCATTTCAGTCGGGCTTCAGGCCGTGCTATGGTACAGAGATGGCACTGGTCGCACTGTTGGATGACCTGTTGAGGGAGGCCGATGGGGGCAACATGTCCTTGTTGGTCCTCCTCGACATCTCAGCTGCCTTTGATACCGTCGACCACGGTATCCTCCTGGGGAGGCTCTCCGAGTTGGGAGTCGGTGGCCTGGCACTTGCCTGGCTCCGCTCCTTCCTGGAGGACCACCCCCAGAGAGTACAGCTTGGGGAGAGGGTCTCGGCCCCGTGGAATCTCAACTGTGGGGTTCCACAGGGGTTGATCATCTCCCCAATGCTGTTTAATATCTATATGAGGCCGCTGGGTGGGGTCATCAGGGGATGTGGGGCATCGTGTCATCAGTACGCTGATGACACACAGCTCTACATCTCCTTTACACCAAGTTCAGTGGATGCTGTCCGGTCCCTCCAGCACTGCCTGGAGACTGTACTGGAATGGATGCATGGATTGAGGCTGAACCCGGACAAGACGGAGGTCTTGAGGGTGGGTGACCCTTCCGTCAGTGGCATAGGTGACTCCCTCTCCTTTGGAGGGACGACCCTTGCCGCAAAGAGTGAGGTCCGCAGCTTGGGAATACATCTGGACCCGGCGCTTACCATGGAAACCCAGGTGGCGTCCGTGGTCCGCTCAGCCTATTTTCATCTATGGCGGATTGCCCAGCTGTGACCATATATTGATCGGGGGGCCCTCACTACTCTAGTCCATGCGCTCGTAATCTCGAGATTAGACCACTGTAACACACTCTACGTGGGGCTGCCTTTGAGGCTGACGCGGAAACTTCAGATGGTCCAGAATGTGGCAGCCAGGCTCCTTAGTGGGGTGAGAAAACACCAGCATATCTCCCCCACTCTGGCTGCTTTGCACTGGTTGCCCGTCCGTTTCTGTGTTGACTTCAAAGTGCTAATGATCACTTACAAAGCCCTAAACGGTTTGGGACCTCAATATTTGGCAGACCGTCTTCTCCCACCCAGATCTACCCAAATCAGCCGACATAGCCAGCTGAGGGGTCTGACCCCGAGAGAGGCCCGAAAGGAAAAAAGAAGAAACTGGGCCTTCTCGGCGGTGGCTCCTCAGCTGTGGAACACCCTTCCAACAGAAATTCGGCTGGCACCCTCGCTGGGTGTTTTTAAAAGCCAGTTAAAAACTTGGTTATTCAAGCAGGCCTTCCAGTCAATTAAGTCTTTCTCCTTTTTTCTTTTCTTTACTATTCCATCTTGGTAATCCTCTCTTTAAATTAATTGTTTTAAATTGAAATTGTAATTGTAATTTTATGATTTTATATATTTTTATACTGTTCTGTTTTATTTTGTAAGCCTCCCCGAGTAGACTAGAGGGGCGGGGTAAAAATCAAATCAAATAAATAAATAAATAAATAAATAAATAAATAAATAAATAAATAAATAAATAAATTTAATATTTCAACATTCAAATATAATTAAATATTATTTAATATTTCAGTATTAAATAATATTTTATTATATTTAAATATTAATGAAATATTAATTAATATTTCAATATGTATATGCTATGAAGAAGTCTAACGTTTAGGCAAGAGTGGACTGAGATGGCCAGAATGATAGCTCAAACATTATTTAGCTGAAGAAGCTACTTGGATGAGTAGCGAAACGTTTCACCCTAATAACGGAAAAGTCCAGTTGCCATGACTCAACTTCCAGATATGATTTAATATGGTTTAATATTGAACTTATGAACATGACACTGCATTTTTCTTTTCTTTCTTCCTTTTTTACATGTAATGGAGCCAGAACATTTACAGGTAATGGAGCTAAGAAATAGCTAGAAACCCCTGTGGAAAGAGAGAGGTAGGTATGGTGCCTTATCTCCTTTTCTCCTCATTTCAGTTTAAGTGAAAGGACACTTATGTGTCAAGGTTTTTGTGTGTCAAGAAACAATGGAAGCAGCATTTTGGAGAAAGAGATAGAAAGAGACTAGCTCTGAGCTGATAGTATCTGGGAGTGCTACACTGTCTGCTTCCACCAAAGCTCAACTATGTACAGTATTTGTAAACAACCCCAAATATTGAAAAACACAGTAAGCTTCCAATGATCTCTCCTTCCAATCGCATTGGAAGATACTGGCCTAAAATATTTTTATCTAGTTATGCTGGCATGGCAGAAACAGCAGGTGAGCTATCTCAAGATAAAAATACCACCATAGACATTACTAGTTGCATACTAAGTTTTATGACTTGTAGTGCAACTGAGAGTATCTATGGTGATTTCCTACCTTCACTAGGTGTTGTGCCAATTGTTAACTATACAAGAGGATTTGGACCAGTGTTGGGATACTGATAGCATGTGGATTGCACAGAAAAAAAACCTGTGCTTTTTGAGAGTTAAATCTTTGCTTCAAAGTTTTATAACAGTCAGCACAGCTAACAGAGGTCACCAAGAGTACAGAACTAACTATTAGGTCTGGGTCCAAGCATGGGATGATGTTGCCTAGGAACTATGTAGGGGTTAGAATTTCTCTCCCTATATATTAAGACTTTATGGAAGCTCCTTGACTCACTCTGTACCTGATTTAAGAGGATACTGATATATATCCCAGCCATTCTGTCCTTGGATTCATGACATTAAAATTTTTTCCTATGAATGGTGGAATAAATACAAATGGCCAGGACCCATTGGAACAGCACAGCACCATAATTGTGTGATCTATCCATTCAAGCTACTTATGAGAAGCATCTTTCCACAATGATGCATGCACATAATTCTAATAGTGTAATAATATCCCACTGCGGTTTAATAAACTAGGGAGAGTGACAAACAAAAAAAGAAGAAGGAAGAATAAGGTATTTGAATAGCAACACAAGTCTTTCTCTTCATCCTACAGGTCCAAAAATGGCTGCTGGAGTGGCAGCAAAGGTATGTTTGTTGTTTAGTCATTTAGTCGTGTCCGACTCTTCCTGACCCCATGGACCAGAGCACGCCAGGCCCTCCTGTCTTCCACTGCCTCCCGGAGTTGTGTCAAATTCATGTTGGTTGCTTTGCAGACACTGTCCAGCCATCTCGTCCTCTGTCGTCCCCTTCTCCTCCTGCCTTCACACTTTCCTAACATCAGCGTCTTTTCCAGGGAGTCTTCTCTTCTCATTAGATGGCTAAAGTATTGGAGCCTCAGCTTCAGGATCTGTTCTTCCAATGAGCACTCGGGGTTGATTTCCTTCAGAACGGATACGTTAGATATCCTTGCAGTCCAGGGGACTCTCAAGGGTCTCCTCCAGCACCACAATTCAAAGGCATCAATTCTTCGGCGGTCAGTTTACTTTATGGTCCAGCTCTCACTTCCATACATCACTACAGGAAAAACCATAGCTTTGACTATTCAGACTTTTGTTGTCAAGGTGATGTCTCTGCTTTTTAAGATGCTGTCGAGGTTTGTCATCGCTTTCCTCCCAAAAAGAAGGCGTCTTTTAATTTTGTGGCTGCTGTCTCCATCTGCAGTGATCATGGAGCCCAAGAAAGTAAAATCTGTCACTGCCTCCATATCTTCCCTTCTATTTGCCAGGACGTGATGGGGTCAGTGGCCATGATCTTAGTTTTTTTGATGTTGAGTTTCAGGCCGTTTTTTTACACTCTTCTCTTTCACCCTCATTACAAGGTTCTTTAGTTCCTCCTCATTTCTGCCATCAGAGTGGTATCACTTGCATATCAGAGGTTGTTGATATTTCTTCTAGCAATCTTAATTCTGGCTTGGGATTCCTCCAGTCCAGTCTTCCGCATGATGTATTCTGTATATAAGTTAAATAAGCAGGGGGACAATATACAGCCTTGTTGTACTCCTTTCCCAATTTTGAACCGATCAGTTGTTCCATATCCAATTCTAACTGTTGCTTCCTGTCCCACATATATATTTCTCAGGAGATAGATAAGGAGGTCAGGCACTCACATTTCTTTAAGAACTTGCCATAGTTTTCTATGGTCCACAGATGTTTTTCTGAAACTCTCTGGCCTTGTCCATAATCCAGTGCATGTTAGCAATTTGGTCTCTAGTTCCTCTGCCCCTTTGAAATACAGCTTGTCCTTCTGGGAGTTCTCAGTCCACATACTGCTGAAGACTACCTTGGAGGATTTTGAGCATAACCTTGCTAGTGTGTGAAATTTGTGCAATTTTACAGCAGTTGGAGCATTCTTCAGCACTGCCCTTCTTTGGTATTGGGATGCAGACTGAAATTTTCCAGTCCTCTGGCCACTGCTGAGTTTTCCAAATTTGCTGGCATATTAAGTGTAGCTCCTTAACAGTGTCATTTTTAAAGCTTTTAAATAGTTAAGATTTAAGATTTTAAATAGTTCAACTGGAATGCCATCACCTCCACTGGCCATGTTTTCTAAGGCCCACTTCACTCTCCAGGATGTCTCACTCAAGGTCAGCAGCCACACTATATGGGTTGTTCGGGACATCCAGATCTTCCTGGTATAATTCCTCTGTGTATTCTTGCCACCTCTTCTTGATGTCTTCTGCTTCTGTGAGGTCCCTACCATTTTTGTCCTTTATCATGTCCATCTTTGCACAAAAGGTTCCTTTAAGATCTCCAATTTTCTTGAATAGATCTCTGGTTTTTTCCCTTTCTATTATTTTCCTCTATTTTGTCACACTGTTCATTTAAGAAGGCCCTCTTGTCTCTTCTTGCTATTCTTTGGAAGTCTGCATTCAATTTTCTGTAACTTTCCCTATCTCCCTTGCATTTTGTTTCCCTTCCCTTCTCTGCTATTTGTAAGGCCTCGTTGGACAGCCACTTTGCTTTCTTGCATTTCCTTTTCTTTGGGATGGTTACGAGCAATATCAGTCTGAGTTTTTCCTAGTGCCTCTGTGGTTGGAGTATCAAGGGGAGGTCTTGGACTTTATTAAGGGGTGGGTTCAGTTGTCACTTGTTTTCTTTGGAGCCAGCAGCTCAGCGTATTGTATTGTTTTTCATTTGCCCTTTTCTCAATTTGAATTGCTGACCATATTTTAAACCCTGTGAAAGCTAGATGAGATATGAAAGATCTGTTATTATCACCCCATAGGTGACTAGCATCTCTTTGGTCTATCCTAGTGGTTCGTAACTTTGGGTCCCCAGGTGTTATTGGACTAAAACTCCCAGAACCCTTCTCCACTGTGCTGGCCAGGATTTCTGGGAACTGCAGTCCAAGAACACCTGGGGACCCAAGGCCGGGAACCATTGGTCTCTCCCATAGTCACCCTGGAATTGCACAGGTATCCTGGATTCAATTTGGTTTCACATATTTATCTGAATGCAGTGCACAGGCCTAGTATAAGGAAAGACGTCAGTGATCTAACTGCTTAAAAAAGCAAATGATGCTCCAATACTGACATGGACAAAAAACATGTTTGCCAGGGTAGAAAAAAACTTTCCAAACCCACATCCATTGATGATGTGAGTGTTATTATAACATATCTATAGAGTGCTAGGTTGGTGAAAGGTGGAGTAAAGTACAAGTATCTAATTTCAATATACACGAAATGTGATTAAATGTGGATTTGCATATGGACGAGTGAGAGCGAAAGAGACTAAAAACCTGATCTTTCTTTATTCCTTTAGCTACACCTAGCTAAAGGTGGGCCTGGTATGCTCTGGTCCATGGGGTCATGAAGAGTCAGACACAACTAAACAAGAAACAAAATATCTTCCTCAGAAAAGATACTACTGCAAACTGTTTTCCAAAGATATGAGTTCTGATCGCCCAAGTCCTCTTTCTATATGGCTTGTTCTAACTGTATATTCTGACAAATACATGGGAGAGAAAATGAGGTGGCTAATATAAATTGCCATATTAAATATGAACAAGGTAACATAGATAAAGTGAAACTCCTGATTAGGTGTGCACTAGCTGATGGGATCAAAAAGATTTAGATTCCACAGCTCTTTTTTGGAAGAGAAACAAAGCTGGAAATCAATCCAAATTTACATACACATGAAAAATATCAACAAATTGCCAGTTAGCCAACTTATCATGTATAGACTATCACTGCTGATTAAGCACTGTCTTGATTACACTCGCATGTTTAAGACAGATGCAATGGGATTTTTTATTCCTTGATTTATAAGCTATCTGAACATTCAGGAATATGTGGTTAGCTGCTATGCCCTAGTTTATTTATATAAGTACTGCCCCAAGCCAGGATTATCCCATGTTTCAGAAGCACCCAGAATTTGGCAGTGATTTAAGATTCCTGTAGGTATTCCACTACAGAATATAGAAGTGGAGATGTTCCTTCTTCGAACTATAACTCCAAGAATCTCCCATTAGCATTCTGGGAGTTGTAATCCAAAATTAACTCTTTCAAGCTTTTAGAGAATGGCTAATGCCCCTTAGCAAATGACTTGGTGCAGGCTAGCAATGGAAAAACTTCCCATGGTCTGACAAATCTTCTTCTAGTCTCTATGTCCAAGTGGAATCCATTCTTTTATTTGGTCAGAAGGTGGACTGCTAAACAAGAGAAGGTCCTGAGTCATGTCTCTGAACTCTAAGTGACTTTCTAATCATGCAGGAGAATTCAGGGCTATACCGTGAAGGCTATAGGAACTGAATGTTGATGCTTTTAGCCTATCTGTCTATAGGGAGGAATGCTTGAACAACTTGATTTTTTAATCAATCCTGCTACAAACTGATCTGTTTCACACCTCTTGGACAGTAATGTGGGTCAGAATTTCACACTCATTCAAATTTTTGCAATGCAGGCATTAGCTAAATAAATAACAACATCACCTACAGCAGTGATGGTGAACCTTTTGAGCCTGAGCGCCCAAACTGCAACACAGAATCAACTTATTTCAAAGTGCCAACAGTGCAGTTAAAACCCAAATATTGAGGTTTTAGTATAGAAAAAAACAACAACTGCTCCTGCTCTGCAAAGGTTAAATGTGTGTGCTTTATTTCTGTGGGTGGTATTAACAAAGAAATTCTTACTGGCCCTCCAATCCCCCATTGGGCTAGACTGGTAATGGTTGCCATTGCATCCCTCCACTGGACCAGCAGAGGGGAGTGCCAAAATCTGGGATCAGAGGAGGAATAAGTATTTCTTGATGGCGACATATGGCTCGTGTGCCCACAGAGATTTCTCCGTGTGCCAGCTGTGGCACGCGTGCCATGGGTTCACCATTGCTGACCTACAGTATGTTTCTAAGTGTGTAGAGTTAGCTAAAATACATTTTAAAAACATATTTATACTTTTAAGTGAACATACTTGGAAGTGTGTGCATGCACACACATACATGGTTTTGTGCAGATCAGGGGGACAGAAACATATTAATCTGAACAAAGGGGAGCAGGTATCTAAGAATGATACCATTATAGGTATCTATAATGTATGTGGAGCAGAAACAGACAGCTCTATTCAGTTTCCTAGCCAGGCTGATCTGAACCCAGATAATAAAGCTGATGGCAAGCAGATAACATCAGCAACAACATGGTGAATATGTATTAAAACCTAGAACTGACAAGGTTTGCCACTATTCTACTTAAGGAACAGAATGTTCATGGGGCTATAAGTGAAGAAGGTTAAAGATCAAAGAAGGCAACCTCACTAAATTCCTCTCCACTTCTCATTAGTATTTCTTACACTTTAGCCTTTAGTGAGACATTTAGAATATTTCTTTCCTTTGAAAGATTCTAGCTTTGAAATACAAGTAGCATCAATGTTACTGACCTCAATAAACTATTTTTCTTTTAATCACAACCTTTGTGACTAGTTTTCAAAGCACAGCTGTACCATAATGGCCTTAAGAATGCACTTGAAAGTGATTTTGAATCTTTGCGGCTATTTCAGCTTTCAAGACCACCAGTTTGGAGTTGAAAAGAACAGAATTTGTATGCTCATAGACAAACTTGCCCATTCTTCCATTGTGTATAGATACGCTTACCGGCTACTGGTTCTTATACCTCGTAATATTCCTTTTCCATTTTTTCATTCCCTACTGCCAGGTCTTAGAGCACCTACAGAAATCTCAGTGAACTACTTCCGTTCTTTGGTCTCCAGCTGGAGACACATGTCAGGACAAATAGGATTTTTTTTTTTAATGAGAATTGTGTCAGTCTCTGTATGTTTGCAGGCTGCCAGATTTCCTCCTCCCCCTGCTCTGCCCTTTCCTCTTGGCTCTGGGTTGTTTTATCGCTTAGTTAGTCAAATTTACTTAGATTTTGGATATATTTACCTAGATTCTTCTTGCATTCATTTCCATAATGAGCAGGCCCAGAAGCCGAAGGACAGCCAGACCCCAAAACCATGCATCTTTGTGAGTTTCAGGGAATTCTTTTCTAAAGGCACAGAAAAGCAGTGTGGGGATGGCATAGAAGCAAAAGGTAAAACGATGCGCTACCTCATGCCGCTTTGACGGCTCCCAGACCCATAATTGGTCTGGGGGATTTCCATCAAATGATGGGGCTGACAGTTTGATAATTGCAAAAAATGATTCCCTACTACCTAGTCTCACCCCCTAAGAAATGGAAAAACCATCAGTCTGGATGCTTCTTGGTTAAAGGAAACAAACACTTTTACATTCAGTACATGCTTGTGTTCATTCTTGTCTATAGTGTGCAGTTTCATCTACATATGTCTGTATGGCAGACAGCCCACATGTCACTCTTGTCAGTCATTTTAGAGCTCCAGTGCAGGAGCCTATGACAGGAGAGGAGGGGCGGAGTCAAGGGAACTGGGAGCGTCAGAGAGGCAGCTAGAGGATGACAGAGATTTAGGAAAAAGATGGTGAAGCATTTAGACAGTTAGAGAGAATACTGTGAAGTGTTAAAACAAGATATTAGACAATTGGTATGTTACAGACTATTAAAGAGATAAAAGGAATTAGATATACATTGAAGTATAATTTACCACGTACTACATTAAAGTAAATAAAAACAAGCAATCGTACATGTAATCAAATACAAGTTTACTGAATGAATGATAATAGAACATCCATGATTTTCCTTCTGTGATTCACTTATTTATCCCTAAATAAACCTTGATCTATTTGACAGCAAGAGTGTGAGACTCATAATTGATACAGTGAGGATAATATCCTCTGGTGGCAGTGAAAAAGGAATAAAGAACAAGTCGTGTCCAAAGGTGAACTTGTGTGAGAGGCAAAACACACAGGGGTCACTGGGGTTACACAACAGTCTGGCTTCAAAGAGCGTAAAACAGAGATGAGAGAAAAATTTGGCTAACAAGGAAATAACAGAAAGAACAGGTCAGTCTCAAGAATTCTAAGATATGGGGAAAAACTCTATAGTCAAGTTAATCATGTGCAGTTCCTAGGAAGTATAATCAAACAGGGCACGCTTCTCACTGGCATCCAGTGATAAAGGAGAAGCATGCAAGGTTGTATTTTATTTTATCAACAAGTGCTGGGGGCTTTAATTCAGTAAGATGTGGGTCTACTACATCCTTGCACGGCTCATAGAAGAGTGGAACTAAAGACCTCAGGTAGTCAGCTAGCATAAGAAATCTCAAGCTGCAGCAAACATTGGGAAGGGCTGTCTCTAAGATACACTTGCTTGAAGACACACTCACAAGAAAAATCTTCCTGTATATGCAACACTCATGTCAAGGTGAAACCACTGGAAGTGACCAGAAGGAAGTCAGGATATGGAATCAGAAATGAAAAGCTGAGCCAAGGAGTGAGAGGTGAGGCAAACGATAATGTACCAGAACAAGGAAAAGGGTTTCAGAGAGATAGACCTGATGCTGTGTTTCAGAAACAACAGAAACAAAAAGAGAAAAAAATGTTCTGCCCCCTTTAATTGTATTTCAGTGTGAATGTTAATGGATTACAATCTATTAATGCTATATTGGCCTATTGAAGAACTGAACTCCCAATCCTTAGCTCTGCAGCCAGATATCTTAACTCATTGAGCTATCCTACAATGCGAATATTGAAGTACTGCCCCTGAGTACTTATCAGATCTTGCAAACTCCTTTTTTTTTTTTTGCAGCTCACAGAATCCCCCAGCAGTCACAGCTGAGAAGAGCAATGTAATGTTTCTGCTCTCAACTACTGATTACATGTCTCACCAATGTTGGATTTGATTCACAACAGTTATGGTTCATGACGAAGGTGAGCCACCTCATCCCAATCCACGAGTTGCCCACAATTCATGCTATAGAAACTTTTCAATGGTCTGCTTTGTCTTCAGGAGTTTCTCAGACTCGGCCTGTCCACTGAGATCCCTATGCAAACCCTGAGCATCAGGCCAGACCCCAAATATGTTGCCAGTTATCGCCTGTCAGTGTGAATCATGAAGAATGCTGTGCTCTCTGCAAGCCAGGCCATCTTTGCTGCACTTCCCTTGACTTGACGGACCTTCTCATCTGCCTACTTATTGCCCTCTCTAATAGATTTCATCACCACAGCATTCTGAACCTTTTTGACAAACAGGAATCATCTCACTCTGAAAAATGAGAGCAGAGGAACCCAGCCAACCTATTCACTCTGGACCTGTGAATAAATGGGTTACTGACCACTGACAGTGCTCTTGACATTACATCAGACTAACAGTACCAGAATTGGGGGCAAGAGCGCAATGTCCCTCTGAAAAGCTCATGAGGTGAAAAGCACATTTTAAAAGACATTGAATAAAGGGTGACTGCTTTTCTTGTACATATAAGGGCCAGATAGTTATGCTAAATCCAGCCATGACCAATGCATGGATTTATCTTTGTTTTGTGGGATAGTTATATCTGTTATGGGGTTACCTCAGGTTCAAAAAATATTCAGGTCTCCAGGTGAATACATTCTAAACCAGTTGTGAGGCTAACATAGCCATACTCTAGCAGGGATGGACCTAGAATCTAAATGCTTATCTGCTATCTCTTTCGACTGGTTCATGCATATGATGTAGTCCCCTCTGTGAATTTAACTGTGTGGAGACATATTAGTGTGAACCAGAATGTGCAGGGGTGCAAACCTGGCTGTGTAACTAGGGACAGTCTTGACTTTGACACTATTTTTATAAATAGCATTAGACTACGTGGTACACATAGTGCACATAAATCAAACCAGTTCTTCCAATGTGAGTTGCCAGAGACTTGTGCCATGAGGCATAAAGTTTATTTCCTCAGGAAATCTGTCTCCACAGAGGGCTTCACACAGGTGGCTTATAGCAAGAAAGCCAATGTGAAAGTTTACCTAGCTTTTGGGGTGCAGCTTTAATTCTTGACTTCATTGCAAACCGGATGGTTCTATCCCCACAAAGTCGTACAATCTTTTGGCGTTGTCAGCGTATTTGTAAAGAAGATAAGTTTGAAAATGACTCTCGGAATGAAGGCCAGTCGGTCAGCTGCAGACTTGGCACAGCCAAGAAGCATGTTTGCTGGGCCATTTGCAGGAACACGATGTTCTTTTTCACTTCTAAGCACTGAGGAGAATGAAATCAGGGCTCGGCCCAAGACATAGTTGGATCAACACTGAGGGGAAGGGACTAAGCACAAAATGAAGGCAGGGGCAAATTAACGAAAATGCTTGCTTTAAAAAAATTGTCTGGATGTTGAAGGGAGAAGGGGGCAAAGAAGCCTTGCAGGCAGGGAGGAAGGCATAGATGCTATGTTTTGTTTCATTTTAGAACCCATTTGTTTGAGTTATTGTCTGAATTGGATTAAACAATGAGTGTTTTCTGGCAAAGCACAATGGAATCTGATCTGTCATTCTCTCCAGAAGAGATATCATGCACAATTCCTTAGGGCAGAGGGAAGGGGATAAACATTTAATTTTGCATGGCTAGCAGTAAAGTCGGCTTTAAGAGGCAAAAAAAAATCTTAGGAAAACAACTGCATGGGAAGTCTCCTATAAACTGAAATATGATTTGCAACCCAGCATTCTTGTGTCTGAAAGAATTGCCCGGCAATATCTTGCTGCCAGACAGCACTATACTACCGCTAGTTTGTTTGTGCCTCCCAAGCACCTTGGCTCAAAAGAGGCTACATTTTGTCTGGAAAGATCAGATAGCTCGGAAAGAATCTTTGAAAACAGGGCAAGATACACTTGAAAGTAGACCACTAAAAACCGTCTTTGGAATGGACAAGAAGGGAGTGTTTACAGCTTCTAGGCACTACTGTGGAACCTCGTAAAATACTAATGACTAATCTTCCTTAGGACTGGAATTTTAATGAAAGCAATGCTATATCACTTATGAGTTGCCTGTGGAGATCTTGAGACTCCTTTAGAAAGGTAAGCCAAGGAGCCTTTATAACTCAAAAGTCTAAAATTGTTTCGGGCACCCTGAACATAGTCATCCTCTGCCTCAACACACTGCTGCTCATAGACACATTGCCTCAGTTTCTGGAGAGCCCAGTTGGATGTTCATTCTTGCAATTCTGAATAATATCTCCAGGGGAACCCAGGAAAAGATGTTGCTCTGTTAGTAAGTAGCTTGACTAAGAGTGTGTTCATAAGGGGAAATAGATTGCATTTTGGACGTCCTGAGGAATGGTCCAGCACAATCTAATTTCTGGTGATCAGACAACATACAGGGAGTCTGACTCCGATGAGCGCCCAAGGGCCACTACTTTTTGGGCAGGGCTGAGGTGATTCCCTGGCAGATGGAAGGGTCGCTTTAAGGGAGATTGCTTCCTTGTTAAGTGACCCTTTCTTGTGCAATTGGACACATGCCTTTCCAGCCATCTGACCACAGCCTTAGCCTGGAATCATGGTTCTGAGTTATTTTTCTGTACTCCCATTTCCAGTAGATTCCTCTCTTCCTTAAGCTTTGCAATTCCCTAAAGAAGTTTCTTCTTTTTACTGGAAGTGGTAGGAAATTTGCTTTGTCAATAAGCATCCTTTGCATCCCCTCCCTGTGTTTGGACAGGCCACCGAGAAGGAAAGATAAATCTCTTTCCCTCACTCTTTTCCTCAGCTTTGCAATGAATGTGCCCTTCTTCTCTCCTCTTCCAAAGCCAAGCCATCTGCTATGTAGTATGGCTAGCAGCCATTTCACTTCTATTCCCCCTTCCATTTCTGAACATCCTTCATGGATATTCCTTTACCTTAACCAAACAAAGTTTCTCACACTGAGCTTCTTTGTATTCAGAAGATGTGTTGGCGTCTGAACTAACTATACTGGACAGATGGCAGCATATCGTTTGTCGGAAGAGGGCCAGAGTTGCAATGGGAAAATGCATCACCTAGCATCTTTGATCTGCAGCCTCCTGTCAATTATCCATTTTCCAAAAGGTCCAATCCCATGAACATGGAGGCATAGCCTCCAGACACACAGAAGGATGTGCATTAAACAAAAGTTACAATTCAGACTTTTAGTACCCAGTTAGGATAAGGAAGGCATCAACTATTTGAGCAGCCATGAAACCTAGAACAAACCCTATACTTGCAAAATGATTGCAATGCAGTGTGGCCAGTTATTTATATGTATGGACAATATAGGGATGAAGTCATTCTACAAGAGTAGTAGTCATAGCCCTTTGACCTGAAGCATGTTTGGCATACCAAGTTGAGTATCTTTATATTCAAGACGATCATGATCAAGTTATGAAAAGCTCACCTTTATATGGTGATACAGGAAGTGCTTCCCAACTAGGGGGGCTGCTGACTTTTCCATCCATATAATGGTGATTGTGTGACAGGGTTAAGATCTAAAGGGAAACTCACAGCTTTCAGATGTCTACATCTGTCCATCACAATCAGAATATGTCCTGCCAGCCGAAGACATTTTGCTACATGATGTAGATGCTAAATAGATCCCATCCTACAACAAAACATTTTTGCTAGAACCTCAATTATTTAGATATCTGGTTGCCGAGTCAGAGATGGAGACTTTGCCTCTTGGGAAAAAAGCCAGCCTGTGTGGCCTTGGGCAAACTGTGCAGTCTTAGGATGCTCCCTGAAGAAGGGGATGGTAAACCACTTTTGAGTACTCTCTACCTAGAAAACACTGGAAAGGGTTGCCATAAGTCAGAATAGACTTGACAGCACATGAATATATTTCCAGACGTTTTGCCACACAGTTCAGACATTAATTCCTGCCTCCATATCACCATGGCAAGGCTAGCCCTGAGAATATGGCCTTTTAAAATCTACATGCAGGTCCATAAAATTCTGTAAGAGCTGCACTAGTTGTGTTCCACAGGAGTGCAGCGAGGCAGAAGGATTTATTGCATGAAAGATTCATACTGAAAAGCCAGACTGAAAAGCCGAAGCAGATACTCTAGAATTATAGCACAAAGCTTAAGTTTAAGCGTAGGAGTTATATCTATAGAACATAATGGATGGGCTGCCGTGGGTAAATAATGCAGTGCAAAATGTATGGTTGTAACCATGCATAACTATGTCTCCTGCCACCCAAGAAGTCCAAACCTCAACAGAAATACACTTCCATAAGCCAACTGCTATTTTAACTAATTTGATAAATTCCTCTGTAAACTAGGATATAATAAAACTAAATGGTGGTGCTTTAGAACATATGTATTCTGAAACTAACATTAAAATGGGCGCTTTGAAACTTTGCATTGCATTCATGTTCAAAAGAGCGGGATCTCATAAACTTCCAGATCTGGAAGTCTCAGCTGCTTCTATTAAACCTACATTTATAACTTTTAGACAAAAATATGAAAGTTTTTGTTCTCAGCTGTTATTTTCTCACTGGTTCTTAGTGACCTTTCTGACCATGGTCTCATTTTAACCCTGGATAGGATTAAAATACAGTGGTGCCTCGCTAGACGATGATAATCTGTTCCACTGAAATCGCTGTTTAGCGAAATCATTGTCTAGCGAAAAGCATTTCCCCATTGGAATGCATTGAAACCTGTTTAATGCGTTCCAATGGGGAAGAATTGTCATTGTCTAGCGAAGATCGGCCATAGGAAAGCCGCTTTGCGAACTGCCGATCAGCTGTTTAAATTGCTGTCTTGCAAAGCTTAGGTCCTGAAAACACCTGTTTTGCGAGCGCGGAGGAAGCTGTCAAAATCGTCGTCTAGCGAAAATCGGTTTGCGAAGCAGGGACCAAACATTGTCTAGCGAAATTCCCCCATAGGAATCACTATTTTGCGAATCGCTATAGCGATCACAAAAAGTCAATGTCTAGCGAAAAAACTGTTATGCGGGGTAACTGTCTAGCGAGGCACGACTGTAATGGGTAAAATATTAAAAGACTAATAAGCTCATTTCATATATTTTAAGTAACCGAAGTCTTTTTTTAATGCGTGTAAATTAATCAGAGGCAACTGAAAGTCTCACATAGACGTGAGGTGCTGAATTGAACATAGATTTCTCTGGCAACGTGTGTTCACTTTGGAAGAGATGTAAATAGTAATTTAAAAGTTCTTGTATATCCTTGTCTGAGTGGGCAGCTGCTGGAGGATGCAGAGAAGGGAAATCCATGCTTTTGCCAGGACTGGAAGATGGCACGACAGGGAGGGAATGAGCAACATGTGCTGGCTGGTGAGAGGGGTGCCAGCGAAGGGGGCAAGGAATTTGCGGCATCTGTGGTGCCACACCGACAGCTTAGGACAACCCAGCACGAAGTGCTTTGTGCCCATCTCTTTTTTCTGCCATTGGAGCTCCAAGCACACATAAATATTCAACAAGATATAGTATTATTTATTTGTTTACATAGTGAATGTATATTTATATACTTATGCATACTTATGTTGAATGCATATCCTACCTAGTTCCCTTAATTGGGAAAAAGGCAGGGTGCAAATGAAAACAAATTATGATTAGGTTTGTCTTCTGCTGGAGGCGGCCCCTGGGTTTGCGTGGGAAGGATAGTCGGAGGCAGTTCAGAATTTTTAACATTACTCTTTTTATTTTTAAACAAGTTTAACTCAACAGTCTCGAACAGGTCCATTAAACTTAACTCAGGCAAAATCCTGTAACTCCTTACTTTAACGTCAGAGGTCCTCAGATCACTCCTTAGAGAGGGTGCCGGACCAAACCGCTCTCGATCCGTCATTGGCCTCGGCGGCGTGCTCCTCACGGCACAGACTGTCCCACAGCATGGGTGTCTCGCCCAGTCCCCCTCGCGCGGTGGATGGAGTAAAGAGGGACTGGGATGGATCACCCTCCTCCCCCCATGCTGATTGTGTGGGTACACAACCACAGTCCATTCTATGGGTTCTAGATCTTCTCCCCTCACGCGGCAGTCTTTGGGGTCTGGCAACAGACCTCCTCCCAGCTGGAGGTTCGGAAAGTCCTTCATTAATCCATGTAATTCCTCCTGCCCGTAGCTTAGCTCAGTCTGCATGGCCCGGTCTCTTCTCTCATGCTGCTCTAAAACTTTGCACGCTTTCCCCCTCTTTTATAACATCCTCCCAGACAATCAGGTCCAGCTCCTCCCCCTTCTCATCAGCCAGACACACCTCCAGTGACCCTTCCCATTCCTCCCTCTCCCGGTCTATCTCTACCAATATGCCTTATACGCAGCCATGACTTCCCTCTGGAAACTGCTCAGTGGAGGATGGCACACTGGCTTTCTCTCCTTCACACAAATAAATTAAGGAAAAAAAACACTTTCGTGTCTAGTGCCTACTTTTGCCTAAGGTGGCTAAAAAACAATATATCCGGTTATAGAATTCCAATAAATTAAAACCCATTAAAAAAGGAAATAAATGCCCCCCTCCAAGCAAAGCCTACTTCACTAAGCAAGCCAACTGAAAAGAACAAAAAGCTGTCTGATTGAAAATATATTTGCCTGTTGGCAGAAAGACATCATGAACTACAAGTATTCTGGTCTTCCCTTGCAATAAATTCCAGAACCTAGCAGCAGCTGCTGAGAAGGCCTTCTCCCTCATTCCTGCCAAATACATTTCCAAAGGTGGGTAGACAGACGGAATGGCTTCTATTTGGAATATGGTATCTATTTCAAATAGATACCATATTCTCTATTAGATGGGGTGTTAGAGGACAATTCTCTGCTTGAATATGTCCCCCATTTGAAAGGCTGTCCAATCCAAGTCCTGTTTGAAATGAAAGAACTCAGAGATCGGAGAGTTGGAGGTTTGAAGCAGCTCATCAGCAATTAGTGTTAGGGCAACAAATGAAGCAACAACACAGTTTGTTTGATCATTAACTTCTTCATTATAGGGAGATATATTTCACTTTCCATCTGAGTAATTATCCTCAGATTTTTATCCATGCACATGGGCCAAAATCTATACTCACAGGCCTTCTGCTATTGGCCCCATGGCTGATTTTGCAACCGCTGCACACCTAAGTGTGCAAAGGAGAACTTGATGGATTGAGGGGTGCCTTTGCACAACTGCGCTTTTGCAATCATATACACCAGCAGGACTCTGGCCATAAATTAACATATGCAAAATTTAACCCCTTTCATGTCTTCTTTCAGCATTTTTGTTGACCCTTTCGTTTTTCTTGGCAGTCTAAACTCGGATATCCTAAACAAGCTGAGGATCTCAAAACTTGAGCATAATCCCAAGTGTTCTTTTGTGCCATTCACAACACTTTGATCTGTGCCTTGAAATCAATAATAAACTGCAAGGGTGACAGACAGAAGCTAGGAGAAACTGAGAAGAGTGAAAGTGTTGACATTTTACCTATTAAGATAAATACATCTTTTGTGAAGGTCTGTTTTATTTTAATTTTCTGTATTTTTTTTTTCTCTGCTGAGGGTATCAAGTGGTCAAAATTGTTCCCTTTAAAAGCAAAATCTTTATACTCAACTCCTTCCTTTTTCTAAGGCCATTTCCTATTTGCTTTTCTCCTACTTAGAAGGAGAGACTGCAGCCCGAATTCTCTATATAACGTCTGCTAGTGCTGCTGTATGGTTTTGTAAATATGTTTATCAACTTTTCTTCCTGCACTAGCCATTAATGGGTATTTTAAAATAAAACAATAATAATAAAATAAAAGGCAAGTTCTCCTTTCGCTTAATTTGTTGTTGTTTAGTCGTTAAGTCACGTCTGACTGTTCATGACCCCATAGACCAGAGGATGACAGGCCCTCCTGTCTTCCACTGCCTCCCGGAGTTTGGTCAAATTCACGTTGGTAGCTTCGGTGACACTGTCCAACCATCTTGTCCTCTGATGTCCCCTTCTCCTCTTGCCTTCACATTTTCCCAACATCCGGGTCTTTTCCAGGGAGTTTTCTCTTCTCATCAGATGGCTGAAGTATTGGAGCCTCAGCTTCAGGATCTGTCCTTCCAGGGAGCACTCAGGGTTGATTTCCTTTAGAACGGATAGGTTGGTTCTCCTTGCAGTCCAGGGGACTCTCAAGAGTCTCCTCCAGCACCACAATTCAAAAGCATCAATTATTTGGTGGTCAGCCTTCTTTATGGTCCAGCTGTCACTTCCATACATAGATATTGGAAAAACCATAGCTTTGACTATGTGGACCTTTGTTGGCAAGGTGATGTCTCTGCTTTTTAAGATGTTGTCGAGGTTTGTCATCGATTTTCTCCCAAGAAGCAGGAGTCTTTCAATTTTGGGGCTACTGTCACCATCTGTAGTGATTATGGAGCCCAAGAAAGTAAACTCTGTCACTGCCTCCATATCTTCCCCTTCTGTTAGCCAGGAGGTGATGGGACCAATGGCCATGGTCTTAGTTTTTTTTTATGTTGAGCTTCAGACCATTTTTGCAGCCTCCTCTTTCACCCTCATTAAGAGGTTCTTTAATTCCTCCTCACTTTCTGCCATCAGAGTGGTATCATCTGCATATCAGAGGTTGTTGATATTTCTTCCGGCAATCTTAATTCTGGCTTGGGATTCCTCCAGTCTAGCCTTTTGCTTGATGTATTCTGCATATAAGAAAGAGGAAGATTTGTTATGCAGAAATAAGTTGCTCATTCTAGAGGCACGAAAAATATAAAAAGGGCTGAGCTTTAATTTAATATGGTATTCAGTATTGTTTGATCTGATAATGCCAACAAAAGGCTTTTTGTTATTTCAGGCATGGCCTTCGATTTTTAGACCACACATGGTAGACTGTCAACCACAATTAAGGGTTTCTACACTAAGATTACATTGCACAGATTGCCTCTTTAAGAACGTGTGCTGTTACAAATGTGTTAATGGGGCATAACTTGAATGTCATTTCCTAGAGTCATCTTATTAGCACTATGTCAGATAAGGTTATGGAAGGAGTAACATTTCAACCTTATTCAATCCAAGGAAAAGCAGTTCTTGGAATAGTCCTTCTGGGATGTTTAGCCTCTGATTAAGAAATCCCTTTTGCCTAATTGACTCTGCTTAGAGTTGTATTTATATTTTAAAATGCTGTCTCAGTAATGAGAACTTCGTGTGACCAGGCATGAATGTTTTGTGCCTGTAATGCTTAAATTTAATGTGTGGAATGCATTCACTCTTGAACCAAATAGTATTATTTACATTGAAACAAAAATTACAGAGCTGTGAGGAGTATAAAGATAATCTTGTTAAGACCCTGGTGGTGAGATAAAACCCATCATAATGGAAGGCCATGGTCAAAAAGCTGAATATTGCCCACAATTGCCAAGATGATTCATGAGAAATAGGTAGTGCTTGGTTGAAAAAATTTAGATTGCTTTTAGTGAACATCTTTGAAACCTTCAAGAGATATTCCCCAATAAGGAGGGAGAGCCAAAATGCTCAGCCAGCATTCTTATGTTGTTTAATAATGTTGACATGTAGCCAAATCCCATTGGCTGTGTAGAAACATTATAAAGCCAATTAAGAGTAAAAACACTAATTTGCTTAGGATAAATTAATATTAATAACAATAGCAATGCCATCACTACTAGTAATAGTAAATGTACCTACAGAAGTGAAAATATACAACTCATTCATTCAGTGCCTTTTTCTTCTCAAAAACCTAAACCCAGCCATAAACCAGAGAAGTAAGGACTTTGCTTCCTTCCATCCTTGCCACAGCTTTGGAAATTGCATTTTAAGGGGAACTTGTTGAGTTACTCACAAGTTCTTGGCAGCCAGGTTACTGTTATTGTTGCTCTAATCATGTGATTTGATGTGATGGTCACATGGCCCTAGTTATGGCTCTGCATGTGACTAATATGTTGCACTGGAATTGTCAACAATTCATAAATATACAGAGCAACACTGTCTAGTTTCCTTTAGTAGCCAATTCTGATATTGCACTTTGGAAAGATGTGTAAAAATGCAAAAGACAAAACCAATAATGCTACTCTTATCACATGCTAGATGAGAGAATGGTATAAAGCCTGAAAAATCTAGGTAATAAACCTCTAAAAATACCTTAACATGGTCTTTAAAAGTAAAATTTGGAAGTTAGAAGACATTACAAGGTTACGTAAGGGTGTGACTACAACAGTGGGAAAAATGCAAATAGATCTGCTGTGAAGTTGCATCATCATAAGAACCTAAGCTTTTAATTCTCAGAATGACCAGCCCCAAAACAGTCTCATGTTTTCTGCTCTGAAATCTTAGTAAATGGGATAACAAGCCTAACATTGACTCATAAACCTACATCCAACTGCTAGTCCCAACAATTACCGTATTTTTCGCTCCATAAGACGCACCTTTCCATAAGACGCACCAGTTTTTTAGGAGAAGAAAACAGGAAAATATAATCTGTTTTCTTCACTCCATAAGATGCACAGACTTTCCACACCCCTGTTCTGTGGGAAAAAAGTGAGTCTTATGGTGCAAAAAATACAGTAACTTCAGATTAGTGAATCCACATTTAGGAAATCCCACTGATTTTATGAATCTGCTAATTGATTCCAAGCCATGGGCAATACTATAGTTTATTGTTAATAACATGCAAACTTCTCTCTCTAAGCCCAAGATAAACTGTGTTGCCGAATTACTAATTTACTGACTTACTAATGGAAAAATCCTGCCTCAAGGATCTTCTGCAACCTTATACTTAGAAGGCGAGGAACAAAATTCATTTGTTCTGTGGCATTCACCCAATGAAGTCAACTTCTAGGAACCTTGAGATCTCACTGGCCTTGAGACTTTGACAGACTTTTGATATATTACCAGGCATCAAGTTCAGAACTGGAACAGTGTGAAATATGATCCATCTGTGCCCAAATGCTTTAAAATAAAAATTCATCCAAATGGGCTGGGGTTTTCCTCCAAATTATTAAGGAATCATATACATCTGAAATTAATTAAGCTATCAGAGTATATAATATGAAGTGTCTTTTCTTTTCAGACAGTGGTTATTTTCTGGGCCAGAATCTTTTCTAGCATGCAAGATAGCTAAAAGTAGACAAAATACATTGTATAAAATAAAGCTGACTAGGGATAATTTCTACTGAGTTAATATAGTGTGATGATGTAGTAAATTTTTCCACTTCAGTTCATAGAATCATAAAATAGTGAAGTTGGAAGGAACCTAAAAGGCCATCAAGTCCAACCTCCTGCTTGATGCAGAAATACAAATCAAAGGACATCTCCCAGGTGGTTGTCTGAGTTTCTCTTGAATGTCTCTGGTGTTGGAGCATTCACCACCTCTCAAGGTAATTGGTTACACTGTGTTACTGCTCTAACTGTTAGGAAGTTTCTCCTGATATTCAAGTTTACAGTATAATTTACATTCTGAACTCTGAACTAGGACTATATGAATTGATAAGGACCACTTCTCTGCTGTTTTATGACCTGAAGACAACTAAAGAGACTACCATTTTGGTTTCCCCAGAAAGTTCCCCTTTGAGTTACTTTTGGAATCTAGAGACATTCAAAATGCCTACTACGAAAAACAATGGCTGCCTGTTTTGCTACTTGTTGAAAGATGCCATTGTAACAGACAGCAGTTGGTCAATTACAGGAAAATAGTACTCCCTTCTACAGGTGAATGTATTATGGCTCAAATCAAATTTTATTTGAGAGGTGCAGTGTCAAGTGTTAACTACTCTTCTTTTAAAAGGCCAGTTACTGAATAAGTTTATTGAAATATAATATTACAGTGCATGATTTTATGCAACTGTGTTTCTAAGGAGTTCAGTGGAACTTTCTATCAAAGATGAACAAAATCTTTTGGAGAAGCAAAGATGGCAATCTTTGGGAAATCTTTTGGAGAAGCAAAGATGGCAATCTTTGGGAAATCTTTTGGAGAAGCAAAGAGGGGTCATTTCATAGAACTGCTTTTGGTTGAAGTTGACCCTCCATCTTATCAAGACTCAGTTACGTTTATTGGTTCCTGACCAGTCCATTATTGAAGTTAGGCAGTGGTCAAGGACCTGTACACATCATCTGCAGATGAAGAAAAGGAGAGACAGAGCTGTGTGTCATCAGCATGCTGGTGGCAGCAAACCCCAAATCTCCATACGACTTCTCCCAGTGGCTTCATGTAGATGTTTAAAAGCATTGGGTAGAGAGCTGACCCCTGATGAACCCCATAACACAGGTCTCACAAGGTAGAGATGGCATATTCAAGCTGTACAATCTGGGATCAGGCATCAAGAAAGGGCCAGAGCCACTTAAGAGCAGAAGCGCCAATCCTACTCAATAGCCTCCTTTGGGAGATTGTCTTGCAGGGTGACCAATGCTGTTTCAGTACCATATTGAGGCCTAAACCCTAATAGAAATGAATCTAGACAATCAGTTTCTTCCAGGAATGCCCACAACTGATCAGCTACCACCTTCTCTAAAGTTGCCTAAGAAAGGAATATTTAAGATGGGTCGGTAGTTGTCCAAATCATCCATCACCAAATTAGTTTTAAAAATGGGCATTCTTATAATTTCTTTTACATAAGAGGGCACATATCCTTCCTGAAGAAAAACACTGTGGCTATGAGTGCCTTTCGACCATTGGCAGACTTTAGTAGCCAAGATGGGCAAAGATTTTTTAAAAAAAGAGGTAGTAGCTTTACAGTGAGTCAGTGCCTTGTCAATATCATCAGGACTTACTAAATGAAACTGATCTAATAAAACCTGATAAGATGGTGCATTGGATAGCTGAACCTGGTCTACTGGGATACATAAGTGTCAGGATATGGCCTGCACCACCCTGGAAACTGCAGGATCAGGGCCAACCTGAGTCAGAAGTGGCCTGGTGCTTGCAGGCTCAGGCCCTGGCCTGTGTAGCAGCTGCCAGGCCACTCATGAGGCTCACCTGGAGGTCTGGAGGGAAGGCCTATTTAAGGAGTGATTCTTCCTCCCAGAACTTGTCTCAGCAGCAAAGGTCTTCTGGCTGTGCTGTGTTTATTGCCTTGTTGCTCCTGAGTGCCACTATTGTGGTGTTCCAGCTTTTGCTCCTGCTCCTGCCTTGGTCCTTGGTCTTGTATCCAATGTTCTTCTACCTGCTTCTGTTCCTGTTCCTGCCTTGGTCCCTGCTCTTGCCGATGCTTGCCCACTGCATCTTGGCACTTGGTTCCTGCTCTGCCTTCTCAGCCTTGTGTTCCTGCAAAGTGTGCTGCTCATATACTTTCTTGGGCTCCAGGATCACTGCAGATGGTGACAGCAGCCACGAAATTAAAAGATGCCTGCTTCTTGGGAGGAAAGCGATGACAAACCTTGACAGCATCTTAAAAAGCAGAGACATCACCATGCTGACAAAGGTCCACATAGTCAAAGCTATGGCTTTTCCTGTAGTGATGTATGGAAGTGAGAGCTAGACCATAAAGAAAGCTGACCGCCGAAGAATTGATGCTTTTGAATTGTGGTGCTGAGGAGGTTCTTGAGAATCCCCTGGACTGCAAGGAGAACAAACCTATCAATTCTAAAGGAAATCAACCCTGAGAATTCACTGGAAGGACAGATCCTGAAGCTCAGGCTCCAATACTTTGGCCATCTCATGAAAACGACCCAGATGTTGGGAAAATGTGAGGGGAAGAGGAGAAGGGGACGACAGAGGACGAGATGGTTGGACAGTGTCATCGAAGCAACCAACATGAAGTTGACCCAACTCCGGGAGGCAGTGGAAGACAGGAGGTCCTGACGTGCTCTGGTCCATGGGGTCACAGAGTCAGACATGACTTAATGACTAAACATTGGGGAGAATAGCTCTTTGATCATGGGGCAATACCATAACTATTCAACCTACTCAGTCTTGAAAGGTCAAGACTGGGAAAGTTACATTTTTTGGACTACAAAACTCAGAATCCACTGGCCACCGTGTTTTTGTCTTTTTAAAAATGTTTTAAAACAAAAACAAAACAAAACAAATCTACATATACACTTACTGGGGTCCCACGACCAATGGAGACAATCTATTCCTTCCTTTAATGGAGACCCATCCCCCTTGTTTTATTTATTGATTGATTTTTTTATTTTAATAAAAGCATAATAAAGTGAAATAAAGTTTAAAAAGTTGTGTGACGATTTGAAACACTATAAAAAACAGGAAAAAAAAAAACCCAGAAGGCGTGGATTTCTCTCAGCTTGAGAAAAGCAAAGGGTGGAGAAAATGGATTTGCAGACAGACAGACACACACACAAAGCCATTTTCTCCACCCTTTGCAATTTCTCAAGCTGAGAGAAATCCGCTTGTGTGTGTATGTTCCAGCTCCCACAAGCATAGGGGATAACTCTGCATATGCTCCTGGACCTGGAAACACACTCTGCACATGCCCCAGGGTTGGGGGGGGTCAGGTCAGAAGGGGGGGATAAGAGTGCCTCCTGTTCCCCGGCTTTAGGAGGAAGGAGAGACCGGACCGGCCCCTATTTCCCTGGCTTTGAACCACCACCCCCCTCCAAACCCCAGAACAGCTTCTCCTCCAGCAGGCAAGCAAGTGCACACTCACTTCACTCCTGTCTGTTTCCATCCATCCATCCATCCATCCATCCATCTCTATTGCACTTTTCTGCCTTATTCAGCTCCAGGCAGAAGCAGCCATCCAGAAGCCAGGGATTGATTGCTCAGGGCTAGAACAGCCCTAAACAATCAAGCCACCTTATCTCCCTCCGATCTCTCTGGAAGAGCGGGAGGATTTACAAGGGCCGCAATGAAGGAAGTAACAGGGAGAGGTTGGGCTGCAGGGGGTGGGGGAGAGGGAGGGGTGGGGTGAGATACCAAAGATACATTTTGGAGTTTTTTAGTCTTGCCTGCCGGACGGAGGACATCTCTTGAAAAGGAGGACAGGTCCTCCTTTTGCCGGACGTCTGGCAACCCTACTCATGAGGCTCCCCTAGAGGCCTGGCGAGAAGGCCTATTTAAGGAGTGGTTCTCCCTCCCATAACTTGTCTCAGCAACAAAGGTCTTCTGGCCATGCTGTGTTTACTGCCTTGTTGCTCCAGTGTTCCTGCACCTGCTTCTGCTCCTGTTCCTACTTTAGTCCCTACTCTTGCCGCTGCTTGCCCGCTGCATCTCTGCACCAGGTTCTTGCTCCATGTTCTCAGCCTTGTGTTCCTGCTTCTGCTTAAGTCATGACTAACTGTTCAGTGAGGGGTATGGTGGTGCTGCAGGTTAAACCGCAGAAGCCTCTGTGCTGCAAGGTCAGAAGACCAGCAGTCGTAAGATCGAATCCACGCAATGGAGTGAGCGCCCGTCGCTTGTCCCAGCTCCTGCCAACCTAGCAGTTTGAAAGCATGTAAAAATGTGAGTGGATAAATAGGTACCACCTCGGTGGGAAAGTAACGGCGGTCCCTGTTTAGTCATGCTGGCCACATGACCACAGAAACTGTATGGACAAACGCTGGCTCTACGGCTTGGAGATGGGGATGAGCACCATGCCCTAGAGTCGGAGACGACTGGACTAAATGTGAAGGGGAACCTTTACCTAACTGTTCAGTGAGTGCCGTGGGACTTGATACTCTGGGCGCTAGTGCCCTTGCTCCTGGTGTGGGACCACCTGGGATATCCTGGACTGTGACAATAAGGAATCAAAGTGCTGATTTATGCATTCAGTTTTGGATTTAGTTGGCTACAGTTTTTTACACTTGGCTGTGATGTTTGCTTCGATCTGGAAATTGTAAGGTCTACAGAATGCAACCTGACTGCAGTCAGGGAGATGTCTTGCAAATGTTGCAACTTATTTAAGGCAATAAACCTTTCCGCCATCTGTTCTCTAGCCATCTTCATGATTACTTCAAGGCCTTCAACTCTTCCATAAACCATGGTGAAAACTTGGCTCTATATTGAAGAAGGTATTTAGGGTGATCATGTCTACTGCCTAGGCCACCTTTGAATACCAGTGTTAAACCTGGACTTCAATAGGAGCGCCAACCAGATCAGTCAGAAACCCCCCAAGGATGTTCCGTAAACTGATTGGATCCTACAGTCTGTCCCCAGACTGTTGCATATATCCATCCATCCCATGGAGAGGCACTGCTGTACAAAGTCCAAATCTCAGCAGATGATCTGACCATGACAAGGCAGAAGACTCAAGTTTTACCAACTTCAGATCATCTTCCCTCTGTCCAGACATGAACACCAGGGTGTGAACTGCCACATGTGTAGGATTCATAACATGTCTGGATAGGCCCATGGATGCCATGGAATCCATGAATGCCACCAGCTTCTCCGCATGGAGTTAATTCCCCTAGCACACTAGAGACTGTCCATCAATCCTGAGAGAGACAGCATTGGGTCATGCGGTTTATTTATTTTTCACATTTACTGTATATATTCCAAGGAATACAATATATTATCTTGGGATACGATGGTTCTCCCATCCTCTTTAGTCTTATGTCTGATAAAGAGAAATAGCAACATGCTTCAGAATTTATCATTGCTCCATATATACCCACCAGCATGAGAAAGGGCCAAAGGAGGAATTCTTGTGTATTCAAGTTCAACTTAAGATGTTTAGAATCAGTTGAGAAAATCCACTTTTTTTTGGCCTTCAGTTACCTGAGTTCAATGGGCCAGCATAGCCAGTAACCATTCATTCATTAGGCATTCTTCTCGAAAGACTATGGTAACATGCTCTGTATGTAGGACTTGGAACAGCGTCTACTTTACTTTACTTTACTTTAATTGGATTTATACCCCGCCCCTCTAGACAAGGTCTACTCAGGGCGGCTTACATAGTCTAGTGTGGCTGAGAAGGCGAGTTCGAGAGTGACAACCCCTTCCACACTGAAGACAAATCCAATCTGTCCCCTGTCCAGCTCCCTGATTTTGCTGCTTTCGGGACTGCCTCTTTGCCTTGGCCTGCTGGACAAGGGTCTCTTCAAAATGGGAGAAGTCATGATGCACCGCCTGCCTCCAGGCTGAATGCTCAGATGTCAGGGTTTCCCATCTGTTGAGATCCATTCCTAAGGCCTTCAGATCCCGCTTGCAGATGTCCTTGTATCACAGCTGTGGTCTCCCTCTGGGGTGATTTCCCTGACTAATTCTCCATATAAGAGATCTTTTGGAATCCGACCATCAACCATTCTCACAACATGCCCAAGCCAACATAGACATCGCTGTTTCAGTAATGTATATATGCTAAAAATTCCAGTAACCATGCCAGCTGATTTTAAGAGTTGTGCCCCCCCTCAATTTCCAAGCTCCGATTAGAATCCACCATATGCTCAAGATCCCAAGTGCTAAGTTTGTCCTGTTGCTGGGAGGATTCAAAGTGCATTACAGTCACCTTGAGTCTCACTGTAGGGAGAAAGGTGGCACAGAAGTGTCATAGCTAACTACATATATAACTTTTTGAAAACCATTTTGTTTTGTTGCATTTTTTCCAGCAACACTGCTTTATGGTAGAACACTCCTTGTCAGCATTGCTGCTAATTACAAGGTGTTGCTGCGGAATACAAGCCATTTTATGACACTTGGATTCAATTATGCTGCTTTTATTCACGAGTTAGATAACACTACTGTTTCAAGGACTCAGAAGTGAGCTATGCTGAAAGACAAGCTGGATACTTTCTTATTTTAAATTGAATCCGTCACGATGTTCACCCAGGATGCTCCTGACAGTTTCTGTAGCAGCAGTGAAAAAGTGTTTCAAGCTAAGCACTGAAGAGTCTTGGATTATTTCTACTTATTCCACAACAGAAATTATCTGCCATCCTATAGAAATCATAACTTTCTGTCAAGCCAGAAATAGAATGTACAGGTGAACTGTGACTGGAACAAGGAAATCTTTATTATAAGCACCTGAGTATCCGAGAAAGACGTTTTCTCAATTCTGTTACTATGCAAATTAGCTTCCTTTGTTTAGCGATTGGTCTCTCAGATTCGAACACAGGATTCCTCTGAAGTCCAATTTCACAAACTTGGAAAGTTGTCTCAGTGCTCTGCAGGAACATCAATGTGCTCTCAGTTCTAATTATGGATTGTCTCTAACCTGTTTTTTCCGGGCCTTGACTGCCTTCATCTTTTTACAGTCCTATCCTAAGTAGGGTCTACTTTTGCCTGCAGTAGACATTTGCCACCAGAGCAGTTCCGTGGCGGTGGAACATATACATAAAAACAGCATAAACTGTCAGGTGTTTCATTTAGGCTCCATGAGGTCTGAACAGATGCTATAAATACTTCCTTAAGCGTTAATGCCCTTGATTATAACTCACAGGAATATGGGCACACTTTATGGAAGAATGGAAATAATCTACAATTTGAATTCCAAAGTGAAGTGGACTTAAGTGAACTACATTCTAGAACAAAACAAGCATACAGTGACCTTTTCAGTTAACTGTAATACATTTTAAAGAGAAATACACTCATTGGCTGCCAACCAGAAACTGTCTTTTATGACCCGGCAATTGCTATTAAACAGTCTTTGATGTGTCCATTGTGTACGCACAGTTGCGGGATGCCAGGAATACAGCTACCTTTTTCAGTGTTATATTTTGGGGACTGATATGACTTGTACAGGACTTTTAATAGAACTTTCTATTTTTACATAAGCCCCTATTCTGGGAACTAATCTCCCAAAGGTAAATGACAGCATCGATTAAAAAGGAGCATCAAGCAATACTACCTCCTCCACACTTTAATTTTGTTTTATGGAGTGAGAATCAAAGCATTGACTCAAAGCAAATTGAACCTCTGCTGAGATGTTTACAGGCTTGCCCATTACCATGATATACGAGCACTGCTGAAAAAACAGAATACAATTTCTGAGAGTTTCTTCCACATGAAAGTTGTCATGTGAGTGCAAGAGCTGAAACCAAGCTATTCACTCAAGTGATATTTTAATATCCAAGCTTAAAACAAATGTTTACTTTTTAAAAACAAGTAAGGCATCCTCACAGGACATATATGTCTAGCAGCAGAAAATCTATGTTGAATTGAAACATGATTTATACCAATTTCCTTGTCAAAATAATAATTTGTTTCTGAGTACAGGGGCGGGGCAGAAAAGGTTGTTGGAATTTCTGAATCTAAATGTTTTGGGCTGGAGTTCCCATCATTTCCACCATTTACTGTGTTGGTTAAGGCTGATGGAATGTGCAGTCCAAGAATAAAGGAGAGCTGCGTGTTTCTTGTTCCTTTCTGAATGACACTCTCAGCATCCCTCAACATTTAATTAATTAAATTAATTGTTGTGCCAGAATATAAATACAATCCAGTTTACAATCCAGGATTCTACAGGGACAGCTAGAATAGTTGAAATAATCGCTGAGGGATTTTGAGTGTTGTAGTGCTAAAAAGGAGTCTTTCCGTCCTAGTTGGGAGATTCTGGAATTTGTAGTGTAAAAAGAGCTTTTCCAGGCATTGATACCTGCACTGTAACAAAACAGCCCTTGAAGCAATTGAGTTGTTTCAGGACACAGATAAATATAGACAACATTTTACTGGAATCAACAGTAAATACCTCATCATCCTAGCTGGATGACCAATAAATTCCTGAACTCAGGGGGTTGTAATTCACAGTTTTACTCATACAGATGTTGCATACCGTAGTTTGCAACATGGGGGTGACAGGTGGAAACCACAACATATGTCTTTAAATCGTAATAAGAGAGATTCTGTAATTCTCATGATGTATCTTAAAATATGCAAATTGTTTTGCAACCAAGTTGAGGTATATGGTCATTTTGTACATGAGTCATATAAGACTTGCTGGTGCTTCCATTGTACAGTACACATAATACATAGATTCAACAAGTGGAGCTATGTAGGTTAAATTCCACTTGACATCCAGTCTAAATGAGCAAACTGATTTATTTTGCAGACACTCTTGCTTAGACTTTGTGACTACCGTATGCATTTGTGTCATACTCTCTGTTGGGCAATACCGAATGTTGGTTGTTGTGCAACTATAACAGGAAACAGCTAGAAAAGTAACTTGACTGAAATGGTGAGGTTTGCTCTAGGGTTGTCTTCTTTCAACCAGTCCAAACTCTAGTATCATTAAGGAAAAAAACTCATTTGTTCTTCCTGCTTTAAAAACCTTGGGCAAACTTCCCCAACCTAGCATCCTCTGATGTCTCCTATCATCCCTGATCATTGGTCATATCACTGGGAGTAGCAATCAAAAATACAAAGGGTGGTTGTATATGGAAGGTTGGCTTTGAGAGCAGTTGAGAGATAACATGCTCACATGGCCACCTAATTCACGTTCAAAGGGGCAGGAGCTTCATTGTCACTGCTGCCAAGGGCAGGTATACATCTCAGGTGATGATAGTTCTGGGGGGAATAGAAGGTGTTTGGTTGGTTGTTTTTCTTTGTTTGCTTTGCCCTGTACCACAATATTTGTCAGAGGGATGTATGTTATTTACAGTTTTCTCTTTTGATTTAGGAGATAGAAAAACCAATAAACCTTGTGCTTCCCAGTTTGAAATAATGTTCCCAAACCTTATATTCAGGTGAAACAAATGTAGTAGAACTTCATTTGTAACTAGCAAGCCTCCCCCACCATTCGTTACATAACCGGTCTTCTCCACCGCCTTCTCAAGAGGCAAAATGCTTTTGCTTGGAACAGCACTGATGATGCTAAGGAATTACAAGTGGGACCTGAGCATTTGCAACAGGCAGAGGTAGAGGCAATGTTTAACCATACCTGAACAAAATTCAAGGAGAATCCACACAATGGGACATGGCAGGCCTTTGCAGTTTCATGGAAGTAGGGCAGGGGCTGTGGTTGTTGGCCCAGAAGCAATTTCCAAAAAGTGTTTTTGGTCCAAGAGCCTGTGGAAGTAAGCACCAGGAGAATCCTGGTACATGGGCTTAGAATCTAAGGAAAACATAGCTATATGGGTAGCACAGACCAGGGTGTGGGGGCAAACAGGCAGATGCATACGTGCCTCAAAGGTACACTCTGGTGAAGATCATAGTGATCAGAGTGTCTCCACAGAGGGGACATGGAAGATTGTTGGGGAGGAAACATCATAGTCTTGTTAATCCAAAAAGTTCTGGGGCTTCAACCCTTCTTTTAGAATCGGAATCATTTGTCTGTTGAACTTCTCAAGTCTCATGAGGAAGTAAAGTGTGACAAGTGAAACTACACGAGCTAAACAAAAACAGTTACAAATACAAAAATCTTTAGACAGGCAGAACATAAGTAGAAAATCAGCACAAATAACGTAAGTAGAAATTCAGCTTCAACAGTCAATTTGGGACGCAACTCACCCCAATGCTGCCATACGGCATTGCTTTATGTCAGAGCAATCTGTGTGGGAGTCCCATACAGGACTCACACAGTAGCGGTGCTGACAGATTATTCTTTCCCCTTCTCTCTGTGCATGAGAGAGAGAGAGAGAGAGAGAGAGAGAGAGAGAGAGAGAGAGAGAGAGAGAGAGAGCTGAAGAGAGAGGCAGTCCTGTCAGTTGGAGAAGTTGTCTTGTTGACTCTGCAAAGCTGTCATGCCTCAAGTTTCTCCAGGAGCATTACCAGGATTGGTTGACAGTGCAGAGCTTACGGTATTTCTATTCTGCCGTGAGCAGCCTTAAAGCAACAAGTGGCGGCAGTAGCAATTAGTAGGCACTCACTTTCCTTTTCTGCTAAGGACAAATTGTTGCACTGACCCAAGTGATCAAGCACTTTAATTTTATATACCCTTGGACAATTGTTTAACAGTATAAATCTGTTCTTGGCTGGCACACTGCTTTATGCGTTGGAGGTGCTAAATGTTCTCTGATTAAGTCCTTGCTTGCTTTGGAATATCTAAATATATTTCCATCAGCAAGTGACGTTCTATGCATGGCTTTTACTAGCCTTCTGATCTGCCTAGATCTGGAAAGATTGTTTTAGCTATCTGGCTGCAGAGCCAGAGGTTGGTAGTTTAATTCCTCGCTGTGGCTTAATGATCCTTCCAGCTTGACAGTTCTAATATCAAGAGAATTTTCTCCACAAACATACTAGTGATTCTGTTGCTCTTTTGGCACTGCAGCAACAAGATGAAAAATCTGCACTGTCTATTTTTCAATCAGTTTCACATGGACCCACCAACAGTTCTTTCCATTGCATGCTTAATCATAACAAGCATCTTCCAGGTAAGCCTACTTAGTGGGGTGCTTCTTTGCTAGAACTGTGCATAAATGACACCTGGGATGGCACACTGAGGTTACAGTCTAGCCACAGTTAAACATGTGACAGTTCCCATGTTTATGATGGATCCCTTCACTGGGAGAAAGGTAGCATACAAGATGAAATAAATGAACAACCTCTCTAAATTCTCCACAGTATTGAGGAACAAAAAAACAGGGAAGATGATGTCATCTCCAAAGGGTGGAAACATTCTCCCAGATGGGATTCTCAGCAGTTAGATTGAAAAGTTACTTTTCTGAATTAGCGGTTGGTTGGTTGGTTGATCAGTTGGATTGATCAATCACATTTTTATCCCATATTGCTTCCACCGTGGAACTCAGGGTCCCATTCCCCAGATCTGTTTAGCACCAACCACTAGCTGCATCCCTGTGATCAATCAGGCCACGTCTCACTTCTCCTGCCTGAACTTTCATTCTTACTCCAGACCAAAAAACAAGCATAACCCCTTTTCCCACAAAGCTACACATCACCCACCACTTTATCCTCTGCTGGCTGCTGATTCTGTTGTAACACCTGTCTCTCATCCCTTTTATGACTGCTCTGGGCTGGGATTGTTGGAGGATAATAAATCCCAGCTGACTCTAAGCTCTCTCAATTAACCTTTGTCTCTAGACTATGGCATCCATGGGCTTCCTCTGTCAGTCAGCACTATTGGATACCCTTACTTAATGCAGCTGAAACAGAAGACGGTTGCACAAAAAGCACAGTCAAATGACAGCAAGCCAATAGACTATTATTTAAGCATGCAAGGGAAATAAATATGGCTATAATATGGTCCCTGTGATTATGGCCTCTGCTATTAATTAATGTAGCTCTTAAAAATATACTATTTTACAATTGCACTTAAAGCAATGCAATATATTATACAGGAGTAAATGGAGAGTTACTTCTGAAACTATCCTTAACAGGTTGTATATCTGTAGCCAACGGCACTCATAAACACTGTTCAGAATATTTCTGCATGATACCTATACTTGTAGACACCTGTTTGTCACACCTGTGGTCTATATTTTTAGACACACACTTAGATGTACAGTATAGCTAAAAGTATTATGGATTATCTGCAGACTAGTGTTCTATCCTACACAAAGTTCAGCAAGAATAAATATATCCAGAATAAGTAAAATAAAGCCATAGTTGGGAACTTGGAGGTCAACACATATAAATTCCTTTGATTCATTTGGTCTGTTCTTGGGGGAAATGATAATTGGATTTAGCTCCAACACACTTCCTCCACCCCTTAGAATTATTTGTGTAAAACACATGCATTAATGTGCATAGGAGCTCAGCAGTACAAAAGGAAGCTACATGATAGCTAAATCTTGTATATTTAATAATCATGTGCAATCAAGTTAATTCGGCTTATGGTGACCCCTTTCAGGGTTTTCCAGGTAGAGAATACTCAGGAGTGGTTCACCATTCCCTTCTTCTGGGGGCACTTCTGGGACTGTGCAGTTTGCCCAAGGCCACACAGGCTGACTCTACTTTGTAGGAGGCACAGTGGGGAATCAAACTCCCAACCTCTTGTTCTGCAGCCAGGTTCCTAAATCTCTGAGCTATCCAATTGTTACTGGGCTTCTTTCCAGTATTCAGTGGGATTTTTTTTCTCAAGTAGGTGTGCATAGGAGTGTGGCCTCTATAACCTGAATGCTTACTACTGAGCAAGGTATAAAATTTTCACATCACCTGTTTTATTTATACCCATGATGCAGGTGTGTTTGGTGCTGTCAAGTTGGAACCAAATGATGGTGACCCTAATAGGACTTTCAAGGTAAATGAGATACTTAAGGAGAGGCTTTACCAGTCCCCACTCACTGAGTTTCATTGGCTGAGGGTGGATTTGAATCCAGGTCTCCTGAGTTCTAGTCCCTCATTCTATCCACTATACCCCACTGGGTATCTTACATGATAGTTTCCTCTATTATTTTTTCATATTCAGGACTCTGGGAGTTATAGTCCAGCACATCTGGAGGAATCTAGTTTGCTGAAAGCTGGTCCAGAGGAACCTTGGCCCTGATTTAACCAGGATTTTCTTATAGTTATAGCTGTCTTCCATTGTCTTCTCCATATAAGCCCTCTTTCTTGAATGTGGGAGGCATAATCTGTTACAAAATAGCAGTCTATTTTTGTCTCTTATTTCTAGACAGTGGTAAAAGTGACAGGCAAATGGATTTATTGCCACTGAAATGCAGCTGTGGTAATTGTTACAGGCAGACTAGAGATTACCTTTAGTTAAAAATAGGATGTTAGCCTATATGAGGCACAGATTTTTCAGTGCAACGGTCATGCCAAAGACATGAGTGATTGGAGCACAGATGTTTGGTTGAGTTTAGTAGCCAGACAGCTTTTTGCAGAAATCGCTTATTTTAGACTCCAGAAGTTGAGGAAACTTTGCTTTATCTTTAAAATGGGCCTTCTTTTAGTTAGAAGTAGTAATCCTACAAAAATATCCAGCAAAGCCATCATCTCAGGTTTCCAGTTCTGTAGCCTTAGGATACTCAAGAAAGTATGAAGAAAAATATTTTGAAAAGAATATGAAATAAAATGAGTGCCAGCTAGTTCACCGCCTGCTATTCTAAATAGTGAATAGTATATATTTTAAAAACCACATGCAAATATCCTGTGTGACTAGAGTACCTTTTAGGTCACCTAAAGCCAAAAGCCTCCAGGTTGAACGCTCAGATGTCAGGGTTTCCCATCTGTTGAGGTCCATTCCTAAGGCCTTCAGATCCTGCTTGCAGATATCCTTGTATCACAGCTGTGGTCTCCCTCTGGGGTGATTTCCCTGCACTAATTCTCCATACAGGAGATCTTTTGGAATCCGGCCATCAGCCATTCTCATGACATGCCCAAGCCAACATAGACATCACTGTTTCAGTAATGTATACATGCTAAAAATTTCAGCTCGTTCTACGACTACTCTATTTGGAACTTTGTCCTGACAGGTTATACCAAAGATGTGTTGGAGACAATGCATACGGAACGTGTTCAGCTTCCTCTCCTGCTGTGCACAAAGGGTCCAGGACTCATTGCAGTACAGGAGTGTGCTCAGGACACAGGTTCTATAGACCTGGATCTTGGTACTGTATATGCCATTCTTATAAAGCCATACTCTCATTGTGAGTCTAAAGAAAATGGTAGCTGCTTTGCCAATGCGTTTATCCAGCTTGACATCTAGTAGGTAGATGTGCAATGTATAACTATGTCTAGACACATCATCTGTGGCAGATATCCTAGCCTTGTAAGAAAGGTCCAGAAACTCAATCGGTTCCTGAACCCAAGTGACATCACTGGCTCCCTGACAGCAAAAACTCACCAATGTAATTGCTTGATCATCCATGTTGGTGCTGCCAGTGTATGTTGCAGATGCCCTGTATTTGCACCACCCAATGAGCTCCACAGTGGTCTGCCGAAGCCTCCATGCTTTTTGGATGGAAAAGGCTACATGGGGGATTTCTCATGCTCTACCTCACCACAACACTCACCACAACACTCACTAGCAACTGTGGAGTCATGTGACTCCACAGTTGCTAGCAAGACTTTGTGGATGTAGCTGCTACCCTGCACTAGAGCAGTCTAGTTGTCTGACCATGTTTAGCTTGCATTTTGCTTATTACATAGACAATTTGGATTCAGACAAACAGTCTTAGCAAATAAGCATTACCTCACAGACATTTTCACAAAATCCTCGACACATGCCTATCTTAATAATTTGTGAGTGTAAGAAAGCAACAGCCCAGCAGTTTTTCTGAAGCTACCTTGCCTCATTGTAGAGAAAGAAAGAACACAGGTCCTTCTTATCAATTTAAACTGTCTTGAGGTGATAGGACATCTCAATAAGGAATTTTAAAACTTGGTGTGATTCCTCACCTCTACTCAAGAGTGAGACAAAGAGCTCCCCTCCTGGATTGTCTGTAAAATGTCTTCAGTATGTCTTTAATAAGCAATGTATATGTTTACACACACACACACACACACACACAGAGAGAGAGAGAGAGAGAGAGAGAGAGAGAGAGAGAGAGAGAGAGAGAGAGAGAGAGAGCACAGAAGGACTCCCTGATTATTAAGAAAGATGCATATAACCTATTTAGTGTTTCAGATTCTTAAATTGGTAGTACTAGTTTTCAAAATTTTTCTTCATTTTGTCAAAATGACTACAATGACAAAACTGTTGCATGAGAAGACAAGACTCACTGTAAAAGACCATCATTTTACAAAAACTTGAAGGCATCAGGAAACAAGATCAAATAGATGGACTGACTTGAGTTAAAAAGCGTTGAACAGGACTGTCAATGATAGAATGTTTTGGAGGCCACCTGTTTATAGATTTGCCGTAAGTAGGAGGCAGCTTGATGGCACATAACAAGAAGTCTCTTAGTCTGGGGCAAATCACCCAGTTTGTGCAATTGGGTGAACTGTGAAGTACTGTACAAAAATTGACAATTATGCACAAAGCAGTTCTTTGTTCTTGCATGAGACAACAAGACAAGGAAAAAAATTACATCCCTACCTACTTGTGCTTGGTAAAAGATCCAACTCACCACAAGCAGCAGATAAGTGGATCTCAATAAACCTGAATAAATATTCCAAATAGTAGAAGTCATAGTAATAGCAGCAGTAGCAGCAGTAAATGGTGTTGTTAATTAACAACACATGTCTATGCAGATTTTTCCGCTGCTTCAGGTCATGTGTTATAATTTTGTTGCTCACTTTGTCATAGTTAGAAACAAGCAAAGCAAGGAATTAATTTAGGTGCATATGGGAATAACTGACACTCAGATCTCTCAGTTTAAAGCTGAATACTTGAAGAGGCAAAGGTAAAAATAGTTTCTTTAATATGAAGCTGACAGCCATGATGGTAAGGCTGTTGTCATATTTGTGCTTTGAAAAAAGCAATTAACTGACGGCCGATGTACAGGGCCAGTTTCTTTAATGATCCAGATGGCAGACTGTTCCTCTGAGAGCCCCATGATGGGTTTAAATTGAGGCTGGCATGCCATTGCTCAATGTCTCTTTTGCAGTGACATGCCCAGCCATCCCCCAGGCTGTGACAGAGCTCTCAGTGTTCACTGTGAACAATCTGCAATGTTTGCAGGAAAACAATGACTGCCCATTATGTGTTTCATTGGTGTTGCGAATGCCCTTCACTTGGACAAAAAAAAGGAGAGGAGGGAAAAATGTGTGTGTGTGCATGTGTAATCCTCAGCATGCTGTTCAATGTAGCTCAATTTTTGCTCCAAGAAATGGAGAATTCTGCAACACATAAATTATGCACATCAAAGAATGTGTCTATATTTTCCTACTTCTCCTCAATTAGTTTTCCTTCCAGTGACCATGTTGTCTTGGGCATTCTTGGAAAGTAATTTTTCCAAGTGGAAATCTTATTGTTTCTCTCTTCTTCTGGCTTTAGAAATGTCAGTGAGAATTTCCTAACCTTATTTTTTTCGACCATAAAGATTAGGAACTGTGAAGCACACACACATGCACACAAAATGCACATTTCCAGCTTCCCACGTTTTCTTCTGAACACACACATTCAAAGAATCCATGCAGAGCATCCTTCAGCAGTTGATCCTCTGCCTCCTCAACACTGAAGATTTAAAGGATCTGTGCGATACAGTAATTTATTTTGGAAAAGTCACACATTCTGTTAAACAAGCGTGTCATGTGGAATCCCATCCAAACTTGGTCCAGAAGAGGGAGAAATAAAAATAAACACCTTGTTCCCTTTATAGGAAAAAGTCTTAATAAGCTGTGACACTGCAACCTAATCCTATTCAGAAATAAATCTCCCTGAAGTTCACTGGGACTTGTATCTGAGTGAGCATGCCTTTCTTTCTAAAAAGAACAGAGAAGAGAAGAAAAAGCTTTTGTCATTATAAACAGATTAAATATAACTGGGGCATAGACAAATGTTTCAGTTTCCCCTGCTGCCTTTTGGCCCCTGACCAATTGCATAGGACATTGCAAATATAGGCTCTACCTCCTCTTAATGGCTCTCATGGCATGAGTGTAGGGTTCCTCGTCATTTTAATGCCCCACACAATAAATGTCTAGGTTATAAATTTCGATATGCTTCCCAGCTGAATGGATGTCTTGAGTGGAGACAGACTGCCTGGCGCTAAAAGCTGTTAGCTTTGATTTACCTCCCTCCTATTATTCAATCCTATTGAGAATTTTGAGTAGCGATCAGAAGGCACGTTGATTGGCTGCCGTTTATAGATTGAGCGTTACTTAACTCCAGTCAATATTCTGCAACCTTATAATGATATTAATGGAGATGAAGTAATGTTTGTTTGGTAAGAGGCAGACAACTGAGCAAGGTGTTTGCAAATAAATCCATTGACAGATGAGTTTTCCTCATTAGCCATTTAGCAAGCACATTGCCTGCCCTCCTCTCTTCAAAATCTGGGCAGAATTGCTGCCAGTAGGGATACAAGTGTGAAACATTCCTCAAGTCATTTATCTTCTGCAGCATTTATGCATGCCTAATTAGTAATGTTTGCCTGCCACATTGCAGATTATGCATGGTATAGATTTAGGAGGCAATTTCCTCTGTACTGTATTCAGATTCTTCATGTTACCTAGATGTTGGCTGGATAGCTCCATGGTTTAAGTATCTGGCTGTGGAGCCAGGAGTTGAGAGCTTGATTCTCCACTGTGCCTCCTGTGAGTAGAGCCAACCAGTGTGTCCTTGGGCAAGCTGCACAGTCCCAGGGCATCCGCAGACAAAGGGAATGGCAAACCACTTCTGAGTATTCCCTGCAAAGGATCGTCATTAGTCAGAATTGACTTCACAGCACATCATCATCGTTGTCGTTGTCGTCATTATTATTATTATTATTATTATTATTATTATTATTATTATTATTATTATTATTATTATTATTATTATTATTATTATTATTATTATTATTATTATTATTATTATTATTATTATTATTATTACCTCTTCAGATATTGCCCACAACAGAGGGGAAAACAAAAGAAAAAAGAACTGAGGCAACTAAGGCATGAAGGTGGTGAGATGACATTTTTCCATTCAGATGAGAGAATTCCAGAAAATGCTGTGATAAAAAAATGTGAAAATACCATGCACACAGGGTGAGAACCACTATGGGGAAAGAGAGTGCTCAACTGTAGCAGGGTGGCCGATCATGACCTTCCTGATGTTTTGGGACTGCAATTCCCTTGATACCCTACCACCCGCTATGCTGGTAAAGGAGGCTGGGAATTGTAGGCAAAAAGTTACAGGTGCAGGGGCTGATTTAGGGATTCAGGTTCAAATTCTTTCCTAGTCACAAAGCTCAGTGGGAGACTGTGCTGTCTTCTTTTGCTCAGCCTTTGTCTCTGTTTCTTAGTCTAATCTACCTCACAGGTCTTTTATGCCACTGTAACAGGCAGCCCTAACCTCACCTGTCCATCACAGCTGGGCAGTGGATCATCAGCTAATGGGGTGACGGAGGGGGAAGCTGGAGCGGGAGGAGCTGGAATAAAAAGGGGTGTGAAGAGGGTGTGAGCGATCAGATCTGGAATGTGTGAGAGAAAAAGAGTTTATTTAGAGGCCTGTGTGCCTACGTATTCAGTGAGGGAAGTCTGTGATTGATTAAATAAGAAACAGTGATTGACATCATGATTAGCTACTTGTGATTTTCATATTTGGTTTTGTTATTTCAATAAACCTGTGTTGTTTTGAAGGAAACCTTTGTCCTTCTTAAATAGTCATTATAATTGGTGGCAGCGAGTGTGAAGTGGTGTGGTGGGCATTCTGAGAGGCCTGAGTAGGCAGTGACATCAGAGTGGCCAGCCACGTCACAGCCACTAACATGAAAGATGGATGGTGTGTACAGCTTCCAGCTTCTTGAGGGACAGATAGGATGAAAACTGAATAAACTGTAAGAAATGTAAGTGTATAGCTTTTCATGTGTATGCTCTGTGTACTATATGCAAGAAAAGGGAGAGAATGCATGCTATCCGCATATGGATGCCTTGTGGAGACTGGAGAAAGAAAAAAGGAAGTTCTGCTCTTAATGAGGATTATTTTGAAGATGATGAGGATAAAATTCAAAAACAGATTTCACCAGATGGAGACAATATGATGGCTTCAAATTGTTTTGGACTGCAATTCAGCAAAGGTAGCAAAAAAAGTAATTCTACCATGCCCTAAGATTCAGTACCTTGGGTAACTTTCCTTGATTATTGTAAGCCAGATTAATTGGAGCAAAACAAGAACATGGAAACAAATTATTTGATGTAGTTAAGTCCTCACCATCATGGTTAGGGATGATGGAACTAGTAATCCAAAACATCTGGATGGTGCCTGGGTTGGAGAGTTTCTACATGTGTCTTTGCTAGCTTTTCTGATCCTGGATCAAGAAAGACTATTGTGTTAGTCCCTTCCCCTTGCTCCTTTATTATTTTTGTCAAAGGACAGCATGTGACTTAATCTGCAGTATGCATTTTAGTGGGGTATCCCAATTATGAGCAGATCTGCTGAGAGAGAAGGGCTTCCCCTCTTTCCAGAGCCCTGAGACACTAACAGAGTTTTCTTCTAAGTAGAGCTACTTGCAGATGAGCTCCATAATGTCACAGTTGGCAAAGCTCATGAAAGTGAATTTTTGGTGTACCATTCCCAGCTGGCTGGATAACTTAGTGGTTTAGGTATCTGGCTGCGGAGGCACAGATTGGGAGTTTGATTCCCCTCTGTGCATCCTAGGGAAATAGTCAGCAGGTGTAGATATGGGCAAGCTGCCCAGTGTCAGGGTGCCCTCAGACAAAGGGAATGGCAAAACACTTCTGAGTACATATTCACTCCTGGAAAAATGCTGAAAAGGGTTGCCAGAAGTCAGAATTGACCTGATGACACATGGTTATTTTTATTTCTAGCTGGGGGGAAATCTGGAAAGTGTATTTTTCCCCAAGCTATGTCTGTGAATCCATTTGATATGATGGGGCTTCCTTGACATAGTAGGTTGGATCAGTGTGCCATGGAACAGATGACCAGACAGATCTACTTTCCCCAGACTGGATTCCTAATTAGAAGCACTATTAGACTGCACCTGCTGTTCTGGACACACATTCATAGAGAGGGAGAGGGAGAGAGAGAGAGAGAGAGAGAGAGAGAGAGAGAGAGAGGTGTGATGAAATAAGTGTCATGCATGAGTCATTCTACTATGCCCAGAGCTGTTCCTTTTAGCCAGGTAAAGTATTACTTTTATTTATTTTTCATTTACTTTTTTTTAAATCTAAGTCATAAAATCAGTCTTTGAGCTGTGATAGATAGGAATTTTCCATTTGTTTTGCTTTGTTTTCTTGTTGGGGTACCTGTTTTGTATTGTGCTCTTCTGTGCAGCACATCTTTTGATTTGCTGCAAAAAGGGGGTGATTTTGGGTGTCCTTTTGGTTTGTTATTGTTCCCATTTTTGAGAGGGAACAATGGCACTTACTGGTTAAGAGGGCATGCACAGCCGCAGCGGTAAAGAGCAGGGAATGGTCTGGGCGGCGTAAGGAGGTGGCATGACAGCGGTGGGAAGAAGCAAAGAGGCATATGGTGGTGGCCGGAAGGAGCAGAGAGAGTGGTGGCACTGACTGGGCAAGGGGATGGGCATGGCAATGGCTGAAGAAGGCAGGGAAAGAGCAGGGGCTGACTAGGGAAGGGGAGGAGGTAAGTGGTGAAGGAAGAGGTAAGAGGGGCTTGGTTGACTAGGCGAGAAGATGGGCATGGTGGCAGCAGGAGGAAGGAAGGCAAAGAGCAGTGAGGCTGGCCGGGCAAGAGGATGGGCACAATGGCAGCAACTAGGGAAGGTTAGACAGGGGAGAGAAGAGGGTGGACATTTATTGGAATATCAACATGAGGCAATTTTGCATGCATGGGGAGAACGAAGGCAACAAATGAGGGGAACACAGGCAAAGACGAGTGATATGTGTTTCTCTCATTTGTCAAAACAGATCACCAATATTTCTGGGTCTCTTTCAGTGCAATGGAAGATGAAAACAAATGTAAGGTCCTCTTCTGTTTTGTTTTCGGTTGTCTTAACCTGAAAGTCCCATGCCTTGAGCTGTACAGAGTTCATCCATCTTGATTGACCTGAAGCTCCTGAAATGTCAAACCTGAATATAATCCACTGATGAAGGAGGACCTGCCCTGTCAAGTGAGGGTTCTAGAGAAGGAGGGAATGTGCTTCCAAATCTGTTGAAATTGATACTTCCCTCCCTCTCTCCTCCCCCCCCCGAGCATGGAAACATACATTGTCGTACGAACAATACTGAAATTAAAGAAACGTGGGTTACTTTAATGGGTTAATTTAGAAATCGTCTGCGAGGCATTTCACAGTTATAGTAAAGCATTACATACTGAATATAATATTCATACTTAATTCACATTCTATTTTTAAAAGGGGGTGGTTTTTTTAAAAAAAATCAAGAGAGTGTTCTTGTGGAAAAATACTCCTTATGGAGTTTTATACAGCAGGGTTGGTACAGAAGACAAACACACTGTTTACCTTCAGTGGGGCTCTGAGGAATTTGCAGGTTCCTTTCTGTAAGGCAAGTTGACAATTTTCTGTGGGGTATTAACAGACATGATATCCTTTCACCACAGAAAGAAACAATGTAAGTATGTATTCTCTTTTTTTCTGTAAAAGACCAAGGGAAACTATTGGCATGTGATTCAAGTGTAATTGAAAATTTCCCCAAAGGTACACAACTTTTTCAACCGCCATCTTTTACTTGACAGCATAAGGTCTAAGATGATAGGCTCAGCTAGGGCTGGGACTGCGGTTACAGGAGGGCCACACCTTGATGGCAGAGCATGCCATCTCCGTGCAGAAGGCCCCAGAGCTGGCTACTGACATCTCCGGGCTGGGCTGGAAAAAACCCCAGCAGAAACTCCACAGAGCTGCTGCTAATCAATGCTGATAATACTGGGTTAACAGATGGGGTAAGAGTCTGATTTGGTAACAGTTTCCTATGTTCTTATCCTCCATTCAGGCTGGAAATAGGAGGACATAGTCTCAAAAAGAGGCTGATAAGTATGTACATGATTTTAAGAATAAACAGGATTTCCAAAGCATCAGGAAGTTATTAAATTCTAGGGTAAAAAAAGCGCTATGCACACCATCCAGCCAAATCTGAGCACCTTGAACTCTCAATCATTTTTTTTATTTGAAGAGAGAGGGAGAGAGAAAATGAGTCAAGTCCACACATATGGGACTAAGTCTCTCACCCACAGAATGAGAAAAATATGTTCATGCACTGTGGATAGATCCAACGCAGGGCCTGTCAGAATGGATCTGTCTTTGGAAAGTTGCTTCTGCTGTGGGAGAAGACCGGAGAAGAGAGCAGTGTGGGCTGGCTTAGCAGTTTTTAAAATTCCAATTTGGTTTCATGCTTTTGGCATTTGATTCATGACAGGAATCATTTCAGTGGTTTAGGCACATTTCTTTCCTTCCTTCTGTAATTATATTTTTCCTTGAACTATGTATTTCAGTAAAACTGTACCGAATTCTTTTTGGCTCTCTGCTGCCATAAACCTCTTTAGCACTAGGCCTTTCTAGTTAGTAAATGTTTCCTAGCTATTGAAGAAGAAGAAGAAGAAGAAGAAGAAGAGGATCTCAGATTTCCCTTAAACATATGTGAGCAATATGTGACATTTGAATGCTTGATAACTTGATAACACATTACTGTGTTGCTAATATAATTATGTTTTAAACTGCAAGCAATTTAAACATTGTTACTATGGGCACTTCCTAAATAGACAATAACAAGGAATATATTTATGAAGAGCAGCACCAGCACTGGCGTGTAACTATTCAGAACAAAAATCAGTCATTCTTATGACCAGCCAAATTTTTCACTGGTTCATCAGCAGCAGAATCTTGTTCCGGGCAAACCCTAAAAGAGCTTTCTATGAACTAAATTGCCAGAGAAGTCATAGTCATAAGATAGAGTTGTTCAGTCATGCTTTCAGAAGGGGCTGGGGGTATGGATTCACAGACTGCCTTGAGGATCCAGTCAAAGCTACGGAACTCCCTCCCAAGAAAAGTGCACATAAATGTATACACACAACATTTTGAATACAATTTTCAAAGCAACAGGAAGGAAATTGAAGGGGGAAATCCATCTCTCTCCCCCCCAGCTGCATTCAGAATCTCCCTGTAGTTGATTCATGAAACTCTAATGTCATAATTAAACCCTGATTTAAATTGATTTAATTCAAAAAGGTGAGTTGACATTTCAATTTTTATTGTTTGTTGTGGTATTTATTGTTTTCCCACACAACAGCACCCTAAAACTGACCTTCAATAAAATCACAGTGTTAAAGCAGAACTGAAACAGACTAAAAGCATACAAAAGCTAAAGGCCTGAGAAAATAATACCATTTTGACCTCTTGCTACACACTCAGCAAGGCTGCAGCCAGTTTAAAGTCCCTTGTGAGAGAGCTCCAGAACTAGGGTGCCATTACAGAAAAAGCTCTGCCTCTCACTCACCACCTTAACCTCTCAAGGCAATGGGACAAAGATCTTTGGAGATATTCCATTGCATGTCTCAGGTTTCAGGTAGGCTCAAGAGGGAAGAAGCAGTCTCTCAGACATCTTGTCTCCAAGTCATTTCAGGGCAAGGGTGGGGAAAATTTTCAAACCTTAAGAACAGGTATTTTCACTCTCACTACCTGTGGTGGGTGGCACCAGTCTTGATTAGGACCAAAAAAAAAACACCCCACATGTTCAAAAACTAAAGTGAAACAAAACTGAGAGTTCTGGCCTGTCCACTTCTAGCTCCGATTTTGGAATTTAAGATTAGGAAGCTAATTTATATATATATATTTAACAAGAAAACAACACACTATAGTGGGGGTTTGAGGAGTGGAAAAAGAATTTTTAAAAAAGTCACTGAGAGACACGGGGCGCTTGGTGGCCCGCAAAAATGGCTTTTGGACAGCATTTTGGCCATATGCCACAATTGGCCCACCAAGCATTAGAATAATTCTTACAGCTGAAATGAAAGTTCTCATTCTGATGTTCTTTAAAAAAAAGAGCAACAATTTGTCCTGGAAGAATGATGCATACTACCTTCCAGATTTTAAAAAAACTGGATTGTAACTAAATTGAGCCTTTTAACAGCTTGGGAAGATAATCCAAAGTCTTCAGACATGCAGCTTGCATATTTTGTGCACTGCAGAAGTACATTGATGTAGAGGTCCAGAAGCAAAGTTATTTAATAGCAATATGCACCATCTTTGGACAATCCGGGGCAATTTGTGCAGTCTTAAGACAGTTATAGGGTGCAGCAAACATTGCACTGATCCCTTGTGTTTGGTCCAGCATTCAGGATTTAGAAATGATTAAAAAAAATAAATGCCACAAAGGAATGGGAAATCAAAGTAACGAACAGTATCAGGATGACTAAGATGGTGCCAAAGGAGAAAGACGTTGATAGCTGAACCTCACAATAAAGCCCAAGACCTTCCCTGGACATGCAAACCACTAAGGAATGAGGGAAGATCTCTAAGGAAGGTCATCAGGTTTTTGCACTCCACAGTTGTTTCTTTTTCTCTTTTTCTTTTGCTGCAATGTGCCTGTAGAGTGATATGATGCACTGTTGTTGTATCATAATGCCCATTTTGGTTTAATTATACTGTTAGGTTTAATTGTGTGTGAGAGCACATGTGCAGATCAATGCATTTCTGAGGTGAAGTTGAAAGTTCTCTTCAGGATGTTAGGCTCTGCCTTCCTTCCCCACCTTCTTTGGCTTGTTCTTTTTGGTGTTGTGGTATCACTACCAAAAGGTCATAATTGTTTCCTGCTTCTCCTTTTCTTGTCTCACCCCCCTTTTTTTTACTGGAAGTAATTCTGATGACACTGTGTGACTTTCTTCAACACATCATAAATGTTTATATTTCCCCATTTGTGGGAATATATATGTGTGTGTGTACTGTATATATATATATTAATGTTAGTGCATTTCCCAATCTTTGCAAATATATATATATATTTGCAGAGATTGGGAAATGCACTAGCATTAATAGAGGCAACGACTGGGTTGGAATGTCTCCCAAATGGCATAGAGGAGGTCAGCTCTGGATTTGTGTACCCTTATCTATTTACTGACGGGTCACCTGGCTTTCATAGAAAAAAATGGAAGGGGGTACCATCTTACTCTTTGCTCCACACAGAAAAGTGTTTTGTAACCGCCAAGAGGCTCTTTCTGTTGAATATGAGAAATCCATTTCCATTCAATTGCCTTCAGTTTTACCCTCAGTAGTGAACTGCTTCATCAATCACTCCTGGCATCTTTCATGCATTTCATTGCTATCATGGCAAAATGCTGTCAAGCTGATTATGGCTTCCAATGGATCCATGAATTAATGGCTTACAGAAAGTCATTGACAGAATGTTCTGTGCGTATGAGAGAAATTGAAAACATTATTTTTAAATCATAACTCTTAAAATCCTCCAGTGTTCCAAAACAGTAACTTTTCCCTGCACAGATGTCTGTCTGCCTATCTGTCTGTCTGTCTCTTTCTCTCTTTTTCTCTTATCGAATCATAGAATGATGGAGTTGGAAGGAGTCTACAAGGCTGTTGAGTCTAATGCAGGACTTAATGCAGGAATCCAAATCAAAGTAGATGGTAGTCTAACTTTATCTTGAATGCCTCCAGATCTGGAGTGTTCACCACCTCCTGGGAGAATTGGTCCCCTTGTCATACTGCTGCAACATTCATGACGTTTTTCCTCGTCTGCATAACAACCTTTCAAGTATTTGAAGAGTGCTATCATGTCTCTCCCCTATCTTCTTTTCTCAAGGCTAAACATGCCCAGTTCTTTCAGTCTTTTCTCACAGGACATGGCTTCCACTCCCCTGATCATCCTAGTTGCCCTCCTCTGAACTGGCTCCAGTTTGTTGGCATTCTTCTTAAAGTGTGGTGTCTAGAACTGGATACAGCACTTAAGATGAGTATATCTATGTGTATATATGCACACTTCTTTCTGTTAATCACTCTTATATTTGTCTAGTGAGTACTTGCACCCTTCAGGGATCCAGAAAAATCTTGATTGAGATGCTGTTCAGTTCTTATTATCCATTTATGTATAACCCTCATGTTAGTAAATCAAGAGTATAGGAGGCTTATTATTAGAACTGAGATGAAATATACACTTTAACTTGGAATACCAATACAGAAGGTGAACG